>NC_035433.2:75511168-75847168 GCF_002127325.2 Helianthus annuus
ATTTGTCTCAAAAACTGATATGATCCTCTTACACAAACTCACAAAAAAATTGGCTGTAAATATTTCTTTACTGCTTTCCAATTTAAAAAAAAAAATCCAAAAAGATTGTGTTTTTAGCATTAAATTTTGAAAAAATAAAAAGATTTTATTTCATCTTATTTTCGACAACTGATGTTAAAGAGCTGATTTTCAAAATTCTAAGTGCTAAACATGATGGACAACAGGTTTGGGAGAGTGTGTTTAGAAATAAGAAAAATGATGTTCTTACAAGTGGTCATCAGAAAATATGAACGATATCTACAAGTTGGTTTCTAAATTATTTCAAATTTTTAAATTTGTGAAATTTATTGTGAGGTAGAGTTTGTGCAGGTAAAAGCAGCCAGGTTACGATTCTGAAAGCTATGCCAAAGCCAGGTTCCGAGTCCTGTGAACTTTCAGCATAAGGATATGCAGATTTAAGCCAGGTTCCAGATCCTGTTGCTACGAAGAGCCAGGAAACATTCCTGAATCTGTGAAAGCTGTAAAGCGTGAGCAGAGTTTGAGCCAGGTTTCTGATTCAAAGCCTGTAAGTTGTGAATTCCAGACTGCGATCCCAGCTTATTGAAAGGGGGAGTCTGAAGACATTAGAGCCAGATACAGATTATGAATCAACATTCAAGGGGAAGTTTGAATGATAGAGCCAAGTTTGAATCCTGCTGTCCACGCAAGCTGCTGATGCTAAAGAACTTAAGGAATCAAGAAATCTGATCAAGAGAAGATAGAGACAGATTGAGATTCTAGAAGAGAGAGAGAAGAAGAGATAGAGATTGAGGATGCTTACAGTGTCAGATACTTTGGAAAAAGCGTGAAGACTGATCAAGATTGAAGACTTGTCATGCTGAAGACTCGACACTGAAGACTTCGTCAACATCCAAGGGGGAGTCTGTTGGTGCATATGTCTGTCGACTTCGTGTTGTATCGAGTCTTGTAATAGGTTAGATAGATCAGGGCACGTTATACGAGAAAATCAAGAAACAGGTAGGATGAAGCCATTTCGCATGAAATGGAACATATCCATTTCGTACGAATTGGCACTAGCCAGGTCGTGTGAAGCCATTCCATGCGAAATGGGTTTCCTATAAATAGGTGCCTTGGTCATATCATTTGTAACGATTCTGATTCCGGTGCCGAGGTGCTGCCGAAGTGTCTCCAGTCTGTAAAACGTTGTTATATCAATATAGAAGACAATTAAAGTGTATATCAAGCTGATTCAACATCAAAACGTTTGTTTCCGCCTCTCGTTTTGATCAAAAACTCTTCTGAACGACTCGTTTGGTCGTGCAAACGATCCTACAAGATCCATGGAATAACCGGCATTGTGCAATGTTATGTGCGAGAGTGTTGTGGCATGTGAGAGGAAAGTTTTAGATTGAATGGGAAAATGGAGTAAAAATTGTGTGTTTATATAGAGTAAACTAGTCTAAGTACCCGTGTATTACACGGATGGTCTCACAATAAATTATATTATTTATAAATGTTGACCAAACTTATAAATGATGCATACTTTTCCCACCACCCCTACCACGTCAAGACCCTCCATCACCACCTTTCACCTTTTTGCCTCACAAAGATCAACAACTCAGTAAAATCTATGAAAGCAACCATGAAAAAACAAATCATTAAACAAATTAATTTATTAAAACAAATATCAAAATACACAGATTTAACTTCTAAATATAAAAAATACCCTTTAAGAGCACCAGATTCAAAATCTTAAGGAATAGGCATCCTTGAAATCTCTCCACATTTTCCAACAACAAATAACCAAATTGGCATACTTCCCCATATATATGCTGAAATTAACCCATTTAAACTTCAATACTGCTTCTTACTTTGACTTCTGAGGTCAAACTAACCCAATTGGAACATCAAAACTATATTGCAGATTGGGTTCCCTGATAGTCTAGAAATAAATGGAACACCAATTGATTAGCAGGGTATTTGTGGGTACGTGAAATTTCTAGTGGCAGTTTCTCACGCTTATAAAAAAAATAATAGAACTCCAGTATTATATTTTTTAAATTAATTTTTAAGAGGTACATGCTTTTTATAACACTTTTAGCGCATTTCATTTGCAGCTATTCTTTATTTGACCCATTTGAAATTAAATGACCCAAATCTGGACCATTCATAAGTAAACGGGGACAAAATTCATACTCCAGTGTGTTTTCTGTATTATGCATTCAGTGTCATTGTTTCAATCTCATTGCGTTGCAAATCAACCCAGTTAAAATTTAACAAAAATTAAAAAAAAGAACTGAGATATACCGGGTGATTGGTGATTGCTAAATCCAAGGATGATAAAAGTTGTAACAACTAACACTCTGCATAATCAAAGGTATGAATGTTAGTTAAGTTGCTTTGACTAAAACCCAAACTGTTCCCAGCTGAATCGGTTTGGTTTTAAAACTCGTTATTCAGAACCAGTTTTTTTAATGATCCCAAAAATCGGTCAAAAAAGGGGCCAGAACCTGCATAACTGTGTTGTCATGTGTTGTTGCTGTTTTCACCGAAACCAAACAAAAAACCTACAGATCGCTGAAAAAACCTGCACGCTATATCGTCCATCAAAAACGTTCGTTGAAAAAATCTGCAGCGACGCTACTGTTGGTTGCATTTTTCGCTAAAGAAACCTGCGTTCTTTTGTGGTTTTTCGCACAAAAAGCTACAGACTGCGTTGTTCGTCAGAAATACCTGCACACTGCATCGTTCATCGAAAAAAACCGGAGGCTGCAGATCGCTGAAAAAACAATGTTTCGTCAGTCCAAAAAACCTGCAGCGACGCATTTTCGTCTGTCGAAAACGTTCGTCGAAAAAACCGGCAGCAACGCTGCTGGTTGCCTTTTCGTTGAAACAAACTGCGTTTTTTGTGGTTTTTCGCAGAAAAAACCTGCGTTTTGTGAGGTATTTTTGCCGGTAAAATTGTGGTTTTCTTGGCCGAACCGGGTGCTACAAAAACCTGCACTTGTTTAACGTTTTTTTTGCTGAAAAAGTATGCTATTTTTTGGGTTTTTTTTTTTCTGAAAAATCTGCTAGTTTTTGGCTTTAATTACCAGTACCGGCATCGAAGTACGGTATTCAAAGGTAAAAAATTGGATAAAATACCGTTTCTTGCCGAATCGGAAGCACCGATCCCGAAAAATACAAAAAATAGGTGGCAAAATTCAATAGGTACGGTTCGGTTTAGTATCGGTATTTTTCATGGACACCCGACATCAATTTGGTGAAGTCCATTCGTTTTCATTTGGAGTATATTCTTTAATACATTTGAATTCATTCAGTCGAATTGGTACAAAACAACTACCGATCATTAATACTGTCTTGAACCCATGAGCCTGAAAAGTACACTTGGTGTTACTAATGAAGTTTTTTAGACTACTAAATCATAGTGTGATAAGAAAGACCAAAACTTTCTTATTTATTCAGTTGGTACCCCAAAGATTGATGCGACCCATTCCAGAGTAAAATATAACTAACCAAAAAACTATCTTAATGAAGGATAACTAACCTCAACAAATATAGAAACAATTTTTGGCATATATCGGTTGTTGGGACCCTAAAGTTCCATGTCTAACTTGTGATATAGATAGCAGAGTTTGTTAGAAGCAATGCAAAAAGAGGTAAAGGAGAACCAAAAAAAGCATTGCCCATACTTGCCTTTCCACCAATGAACAAAGTATCTCGTGAACACCTTTAGCCTCAAAAAGATCTCCTTTGATTGGCAAATAGCTTAACCATGCATGAATAGCCTTCCAAACAACATAACACCATTTTATTAAGTGAAAAACAAAACCAACTTACAACTTTTCCCGTGTTTAGCTACCAGCATAACGTGTAATTCAACCTCAGAAAGAAAGAAACGGTATAGTAAAGAGAAGAATTGTCTAAACGGGTCGGATCAAGTGGGTTTGCAACATTTAGAGGATTGGTGCTCAACTAAAAAACCTACATTGACAATGACATGTTCATTTCGAAAGCAAAGGTGGTGGCTCATTTGAAGGGACAACTGAACTTGCTACTTCCAGAGGGTTGGTTGTTCGAACCCAATGACCGAATCGGTTCGGGTTCGGTTATATTTTTATAATATAGTTTTTAAGTCAAATAACACGCTAATAATATTTCAAATGAAAAGATAAAGATATTTGCAGACTTACTCGACCCAACTATTTTGACTCACGCTAATAGCACTGTATGCAACGTGTAAGACCGCCAGAAAGAATATGAGTATGTGCAATTGATGCAGCCACTTCACAGTTATAATCGGCACTTTCCCCTATAAAAAACGGAGCTATAATATCAATATAATCGTAAGTAACATGACCCGAAACAGGTTAAGAATATAATCATATTTTGGGACCCGATTATTTTATTAACAGTGTTTAACCCGTGTATGACCCGCTTAACAGTTTACAACTAATCTACAAGCACTAACCTGTTTATAACATGTCAACCTATTTAAATAAACAGGTCAACCAGTTTAAAATTAGAATATAAAATAAAAAAATATACTTTATAAGGTCAAGCCACCAACACCATTACGATCCATTTAACCCATTTATTACAGCCCAAGTATGACCCGATTAACCGATTGGGACCGACTTACAACCACCAACCCATGTAAAACAGGTCAGCCCGTTTGACCCATATAAAAAATGAGTAGACAGGTCATGTTCGGTTTGCATGATTCTTAGTGTAATAGTGTACTGTCTGGGTTAGCATTGATATCTTTGAGACGCATAAATATATGGGTCATATTCAATTCAACCCGCCAATCCGACACGATTGCCACCCTTCATACACATTGCTTAAGATGGAATGACTAACTAATTATTCACCTCCTTGCAGGTAGACTTTGAGTCACCAGCCAATGATCTACCATGCTCGTACCATAGAAGCAATCGACGGGCTCCTTTTTCTTTTTTCTCCGCTTTATCTTTTATAGCACATGGCAACATTGTATCAGCAACAGCAACATCAACTGGGATGCATATCTTTCCGCAATGTAATATTGAGTAAAAGCCAATATCAGTGAGATGAACCCCAGAATCATCAACTCTACAAATGACAAACAACCAACGGTTGGATATAAGAACTGCTTTTTGAAGAAAAAATGGGAATTAATTAAAGTTTAAAAGAGATGTTGTGTAGTTTAATTACCAGCTTTGACCTTTTCTAGAGCTTCAAACAAAGCTTTCTTGTGCTTATCTGTGAAAAACTGGTTGTAAAATTCATTATATCAGTAACCTCTAAAAAGCTAAAGATTGAAGTATAATATTGAAGAGTTCTTAAAATTTAAAAATAAATGCTTACTATTTAAAAATAAAGTCCTTGACAACTTACAATGTAAAAGAATATCGGGTTTTGAGTCCAAAATCGGGTGTGTGCTCTGACAAAAGACGTTTCATGAGTAAGCCTGAATCGTGAAGGATCTGTATATTCAATGAATTGTTTAGAGTCGATGAGTAAAATAGGCGATAATGGTATTTCTCTAATTAAAATACGAATTGATTATTTTGTACACCACCAAAATTACCATTGGAAAATTCATAGTCGTGCGAGGATGTCTCCTCCTCCCACATCTTCCAGCCGCGGGTCTACAAAAGAAAAAGGGTACTAAATAAGACTTCTTTTAGCCTACACCCAGACCGTTAAACAAAACTCAGACAGTTGATTGCATATTTAATGCTAGTAAGTGACTGCAAACATGAAACTTGACAAAACACAAAAAACAACTAAAAGTCCACTCATTGCATAAAGGATAAAAGAAGTCACAAAATGGTAGTAAATGCAGTATACCTTTAACCTCCCAAAAGCCATTGTAATAGCACTGTATGCAATGTGTAAGACCGCTAGAAAGACTATGAGTATGTGCAATTGATGCAGCCCCTTCACAGTTATAATCGGCACTTTCCCCTGTAAAAAACGGAGCTATAATATCAATATAACGTAAGTAACATGACCCGAAACAGGCTAAGAATATAATCATATTTTGGGACCCGATTATTTTATTAACAGTGTATAACCCGTGTATGATCCGCTTAACAGTTTACAACTAATCTACAACCACTAACCTGTTTATACGATGTCAACCTATTTAAATAAAGAGGTCAAGCAGTTTAAAATTAGAATATAAAATAAAAAAAAATACTTTATAATAAGGTCAACCCACCAACACCATTACGATCCATTTAACCCATTTATTACAGCCCAAGTATGACCCGATTAACCGATTGGGACCGACTTACAACAACTAACCCATGTAAAACAGGTTAGCCTGTTTGACCCATATAAATAAATGAGTAGACGGGTCATGTTCGGTTTGCATGATTCTTAGTGTAATAGTGTATTGTCGGGTTAGCGTTGATATATTTGAGACGCATAAATATATGGGTCATATTCAATTCAACCCGCCAATCTGACACGATTGCCACCCTTCATACACATTGCTTAAGATGGAATGACTAACTAATTATTCACCTCCTTGCAGGTAGACTTCGAGTCACCAGCTAATGATCTACCATGCTCGTACCATAGAAGCAATTGACGGGCTCCTTTTTCTTTTTTCTCCGCTTTATCTTTTATAGCACATGGCAACATTGTATCGGCAACGTCAACTGGGATGCATATTTCCGCAATGTAATACTGAGTAAAAGTCAATATCAGTGAGATGAACCCCAGAATCATCAACTCTACAAATGACAAACAACCAATGGTTGGATATAAGAACTGTTTTTTGAAGAAAAAAATGGGAATTAATTAAAATTTAAAAGAGATGTTGTGTAGTTTAATTACCAGCTTTGACCTTCTCTAGAGCTTCAAACAAAGCTTTCTTGTGCTTATCTGTGAAAAACTGGTTGTAAAATTCATTATATCAGTAACCTCTAAAAAGCTAAAGATTGAAGTATAATATTGAAGAGTTCTTAAAAATTTAAAAATAAATGCTTACTATTGATTCCTTGCTTCAATTGAAAAAGAGAAAGAAACAAAACTATAGCCAGAGGAGGATTGCTATTTTTTTTTTTTTGAATGACGATAAATTTTATTATTCAAGCAGCTAGCAAGAAGGTAGAAGCCAATAACATACATCATTCAATAAAGAGTAAAAGACTCATAGTTCAGCAAAATTTCTGATTGAATTGTAATAAACGAAAAAAATAACCAAAGTATAACAAAGACCTTGAACCGAAGCCATCTCCTTCTCAACTTTTGCGTGCGTTACTTGAAACGTGCCTGCTTCTTCTTCATATCCTCTCTGAATCCTGACTTCACAAACAAAAAAATACAACAATAGAATAGAAATTAAGTTAAGGCTTAAACTCCCTTCACATAAATGCATTCAATCCACAAACAACAAAAAGACACACCTTGATTGACTAAGAAAACTGATGTATAAAGTTGAATGAAAAAACCCTAAAACCGTTAAAAGATGCATCATAAGTTTGATATTTCGAAATTCAAATCTGAGATATTACCTTTGTCACGAATATGAAGAAAAAACACATCTACTTCTGGTTTATTACCTTTGTCACGAATATGAAGAAAAAACACAGACAAAAATATGAAGAACCCTATCAAATGCCTATACAAAATTAATCACGAAATAATCTACTAAAATTCATAATACCTTCAATAAAAACACATCTACTTCTGGTTTATTACCTTTGTCAATCAAACTCACTGTTATATAAAACCAAATTTCATATAAACCAAGACATATTCAAAAGCAAATGATGTATCTCATTCCTAATAAATTCTTACAAACCTCTTCTCAAATTCTAGATCAAACTAATTCAATTGTATCACTCCTTTATCTTTTAATTTAAAGACATAATCATCTTCTTAACACATAAAAAGCATACCATACAAATCGAAAATAACCTGAGGAATCTGCTAAGGTAAAATCATCAACATATTCATTCAATTCTTTGAGTGCAGCAGGTACATCAGACGACACTTTTCCACTATTTGCATCTTATTTCAACATCTCTGTTATACATATCAAAATCATCCAATAAATAACCCTAATTATTAAGATATACAGAACCCACAAATCAAAATCAGTAAAACTCATTATCCAATTCGAATTCAAACCCAATTCAAAAAAAACGAATCGAACCTGTAAAACATTAGATGGCGTAGGGAATGATTGAGACGAAGATTCAAGTACCACAAAACCACTGCTGTCGTGACTTCTCCACCATCAACATTAGACCCACTGCCGCCGCTAGACACAACCACCGCCTGGTTTCGCTGCCTCTATCATGATTGATGTTTCAATTAGGGTTTTGATAGGTATGAGAAACTACAATTTTGATTAAATACGACTGTCAATTAGGGTTTTCATAGGTATGGAAGACACTGAAAGGAGTTTAATCGGAGAGAGAGAGAGCGTGTGAAGGTAATAAAGGGAAAAGAAATGGAAACGTATTCATAATTTTGTAGAAGATTTTGAAGTGATTGATGATTAATTGGAGTTTCCATATGAAGAACACAGCTGTTTCACAAATGAATGAAGGAGAATGGATGAAAACATTTTGCCGCTCACAAAAGTGAAGGAGAATAGATGAAATCCATTTTGCCGCTCAAACACACAATTATCTGGCTAAAGACCTATGCCACATCATTGGTCAATTGGTCAACACTATTTTGTTTTAGTATAAGAGATAGATTGTTTGAAAATTTTTGAATTTTTTTTACTAGTCGTTGAGGTAAACGACTAATTCCAACACCCAATGAGAACATGACACATGTGCACACATATTAACTCAACGCCGGGGAAATTCTCCAAGCCCTTCTCTCAACTCCGTGTACAACGTCGGATGCGGTGTGGTGCGTGTGGCGTAAAAAGGCATAAACGCTGCTGATTCACACCCACACTGTATGGTCTTACAAGGATTATTTAAATTTATCCCTATAGTTCCATCAAAGATACTAAGAAAATTTTCGACCTTTGCTATATTTGTTGCAGCCATGCTATCAAATATTCGTATCATCTTGAAAACAACTTTTCTAAAAATATCTAAATTACAAATTTGTGCTTTATAATTTCGGAGAAGTGTTTGTAGCTTAGTGGTAATAAATATGTAAGAAAATAAAATGTAAAAAATATGTACATTCTCATGAGGTTTCAGGCTGCTAGTCATATGGCAAATAAAATTATGTAAATTTAGAAGTTGAATTTAGTGGTGTGAGAATTTGTTTTTAAAATATAAAAATAAAGTATATACACCTTGGAATAGTGTACAAAGTATTAAAATGTGAGAAGTGTAAGAAATGTTTTAAACAATTAAATATTTGATTTAATAGTTGAGATTAATATAGATAAAATTATAAATTATATTTTAATTATTTGAACTGATTTGAAAATTGTAGGGGTAATAGTGTCTTTGTATATGTTTCAAATTAGGTAACCTCTCCTAAATTTTAGCGATTCACTCCTAAATTCTAGCGATTCAATTTTAAACTTATTCTAAAATCCGTACATCTAAAAAATCCAGAAATATGTAACTGCAACAAGAAATATATAATACTATACATCCATCATATAACACTATATAACACCGTATAACACTATGTAACACCATATAACACCATATAACACTATATAACAATATATAACACTATACATCTATCATAGACATGCTATCAGAAAAATATAACACTATAACACTATATAACTCTAAATAACACTATATAACACTATATAATACCATATAACATCATATAACACTATACATCCATCATATAACACTATATAACACCAAAAAACACTATATAACACCATATAACATTATGTAATACTATATAACACTATATAAAAATATATAACACTATACAGTTCTAAACGAGATGACACAAATTCGTAGATTAATTCTTAATTCGTATTCTTAAAATTGAGGGTGGCGGTTATGGAAGGTTATCAATTAATTAAATGAATAAGAAATTTTTTTTTGAATGAAATAAGAAAATTATTTGTTTACCCCTTTGAATTAATTTAGATTAACAACATATGTCATCTCCATAATATTTCTCACACTTCTCACACTTTTGAATTAATGTACAGGATCTTCAATCTATACACCTATATAAAAAATAAAAAAAATGTAGAATAAACGAAAAGGTGAAATAAAAAATATATATGCCCATGGCTTTATAGCCTAGTGGCATTTTAGGGGTAGGATAAGGCTTTGGGACCAATAGGTCCTGGGTTCGACTCTTGCAAAGGGGGTTTTTCCATATTTATTGGGTTTCCTCATGAATTGGTGTATCGGCATTATGCCTAGTGGAGATGGATATGATCGGGTAGTTCCGCTGGTGGCACGATGATACTCCAGTGGTCCGTCAGTGATCCAAATTTGCCGTTAAAAAAAAAATAAATAATATATATATATAAGCAATTGAGGGGCCAGTTTTTGATAAGTCTCATGATTTCATTTGAATATCTCAAGTTATTTATTACATGCAATCATTAAACAAGACGATTTCAGTTTCTATCGATAGGTTATAATTTGTATAAACTCCTATAGTAGTGGTAGTCGATACGTCTCTAATGATTAAATATCATAATTTTTTTTAACTGTCAATAAAATCATTTGAAATTGAAACAGGCTTAGATGATTAGGAAAAGATATTCATGCATAAAATTAACCTCCAATTTCTTCTTAATTTGTGAAATTTTTAGATGTAGTTTTTTCAGGGCTGGTCCAACAATTTTGGTGGCCCCAAGCGAAGTGAAAATCCGAGGCCCTTTTCCATTTTTTTTATTCATACTTATTTGTTATTGTATACATATGTGGCCTAACTATAAACATATGGTGCGTAATTATGCAAAACCGAACCCTGTATATAATTAGAGAGAATTTGAGACAATTTCTAAATAATATCTTAATAAAAACTTGTTACATCCCAACACACGCAAATGGTTTTCAAATTTGATTAATAACTATAGTTAAATGTTGATGTTTAGTTTAGGCTAACACAAAAATATGGATAAAAACTTGTTATCATGTTTTAAAAAATGATTAATTAAATATGTATGCTTTAGGATACGTCACTCTACGTAACTTGTTTTCTAAACTTATTCACAAGGAGTTATTTTCAAAATATATTAACAAGAGAATTGTTTTCAAATATTGTTAACATTAACAAAAAGAGATGATAAAAAGAAAAAAGGGATGATAAAAAGATATTGCTACTGGGATTTGAACCCAACATTGTCCAGAGACGTAAGGTTCTTCTTACCACCATGCTATGCTAAGATTAACAGTTAAATCTATCACGACATATATAATATTCATACTTTACGAATATATATATTTTGAAATAAATCGGAGGCTCTTTTTTTCTAGAGGCCCTAAACGCTCGCCTCACCTTATAACATTAACGGGCCCGCCTCACCTTATAACATTAACGGGCCGGCCTTGAGTTTTTTGAAGAGAGTTTTCTCTCTTCCCTCTCTATCTCGACACACACATATGCACACCTACACTTTTTTTATCTAGTTCTTTAAAAACCCACTTTTAGCCCTTCTAGTTATACTTATAATTTATCTGGTCATAACTAACTTTCTTTCATTTAAAGTTAACTTTAGGGAAAATAACTAGGTTAAATACTCCTAGTCATCGTGCTTCATACTAAATGCTAAAATTTCAATAAGCTACTAGTTAACGTTTAGTGGTTCGTGACGCTAGTTACCATTTTCCATACGAAGGTATTAAGTATAAAATAAAAATAAGAACATATACGCATTTTGGGGTGTTACATTTTAAAAATCATTGTGTAACAATATTCTAAAAGCTTTTATAAAATCGTCAACGAATTTAGCTTCGAGCTTGGATTGCACAACTAAATTAATAATATGCACTAACATATATGGAGAAAATTGCCTCCACAAATCAGTTTATATTTTAATTTAAAATTTTCAATCGTTGTGGTATTATTTGAGGTATTATCGAATGACATTGAAAATAATTTATTTTGTAAATTAAATGTTGTTATTGTATCATCGAGTAAATTACTTTTTGAGTCCTTGTGTTTTAGTGGTTTTAACCACTGGAATCCAAAATCAAAAAGTTTAACGCCCTAAGTCCCTAACCGCTCATTTTATAACGTTCTGAGTCCAATTTTTAACTCTTGTACTTTTGATTTTGGACTCAAGTGGTTAAAACCACTAAAACACAGGGACTCAAAACGTTATAAAATGAGTGGTTATGGACTCGGAGTGTTAAACTTCTTTATTTTGGACTCAAGTGGTTAAAACCACTAGAACAAAGGGACTCAAAAAGTAATTTACTCTGTATTATCTTTAATTTTAAATAAATTAGTGGGTTATGTGGAGACGGAAAACTTTCAAACGCCATCGTCCGTTTCATCATTTGCCACGAATTGGGATCTATCCGATGGACGGCGACACAGATGTACGATTCTTGTAAACTATGTGGAGATGACCAAACATCACTAGTTAAGTTCACACAAGTGTTTAAATTTTCAAAAAAAAAAAAACAATTAAATCATTTTTTGCTTCATTCCACAATTTTAAACAATGACGTCTAAGTGTAGAAAGACTTACGTGAATGTAACGGATTTGAAGCGTCTCTCGAATCATAGTTGTTAACCGAGAGTTGTCTATGTGCTTGAAAGTCAACGCTTCTTGAATCACCAACTTCGCCATTTTACCTTGAACCGCAACGGGGTCATAGCGAAATATAGTACTGATGTATTACAAAATACATCTATTTTCCGTGTATAGTTTGTTTAATTTTTGAGTCCATTTGCGTCGTTTTTAGGTAGAATGTGTATATTACTGATTAGTTTGTGTTTTCCAGGTCTCAGGTGATAAAGATAGCTGAAAAGGGAGAAAAACGAACCATATATTTAGAAAACCGGATACTGGAATGCGTACGGGAGATGAAGTTAAACTGCATAAGAACCGAGAGAAAATACCTCGTCGTGTCGTGTGACGGGGTAAAGGAAGCCTCCTCGCATCACGCGAGGAGGAGGATTGACCGGAGTTGACTTTTAGCTTCTCGCGTCACATGGCCAACTATGTAATGCTCCTCGCACGACGCGAAGAGCCTGTTTTCACAGAAAGAAACGGTGTTGGCTAGGGCTGTGAGGTAGATTGTCGACTAAGGGTACTTTATTAGTCTAATTGGATAGCCCGTCAGGGAGTTTACTTAAACCGGTGAATTAACAGCTTATTAGGTTTCCGTAGGTGTCTTCACGAGAAGGGTCGAGGGTTCTGTTCGGTTACCCGGTATGTTTAGTACTTTAAGATCCCTGTTCTATAACAATTCATGTCCGATAGAAAGCCAACTTATAATAATGTGTAGGATTCTAGCCTAGGTAGTATTCTTATCATCATCTGAGTAAAATCCAAAACCCAATTTGCGTCTTAGTTCGGTTATTAAGTTAGTCTTTAATTAATTGCAATTTAATTTATTAGAAAACCCCCCTCAAAATATAAAACAATTTAGTCATGTCAGTCAATAAGTCTAGTGAGTCTAGTAACGTAATAAATATAGTCTCGTTGGTTCGATATCCGAACTTACTTAGCTATTCTAGAGTCGATCGATTCACTTGTCAGTTAGTAGTTTGGTCTAGTTTTAGAGAGTATAGAGTTTAACTTAGTGTCTAGATTAGGGTTAGGGGCTGTTTGGTAGCCTCTTAATGATCATTCAGATGCTACCTCTTAATGGTTTAAAACCTCTAAATGAATAAGAGGTAACCTCAAGTCTGAATGGTTAAGAGGTAACCTCTGAATGGTAAATCATCACATGTCACATTCTTCTACATTCTCATTGGTAAAATTCTTAATAGTTCCATTAAGAGGTAGCCTCTTAATGGCATTCAGAGGCTACCAAACAGCCCCTTAATTTAGTTAATAATTATTAAACTACTTTTGCCACATCAAGTACCATCACCACCCAATTCGACCTGTTCGACATCTGGAGATTCTTTTAACTCCTTGCAAAATTTCCTATGAATATGCTTATTCAAAGTAGAGTTTGAATCACATTTTACCAAAGTGTCACAAAACTTGTAACGAGCCTTTGTAGAACCGTCATTCATCTCCACCAAATCCCAATTGCACCATATTTCCTTGTTCCGATTATGCGGATCCTCAATAACGAACGGGGCGGAGGAAGAAACAACACCAACATTTGATGTTGATTTGGATGCCATAACGAGTGTAGAAGCTAGAAAGTGTAGAACAAGAGTAAATTAAGAGTATCTTTTGCGTTTTTTGGGTTCTTTAATGCGTTTTCGAGTTAGGTAATCAACCATTACATCCCCCAACTATTTATACTCATTTGTGGGGGGTCAAGAATAGGTTCTAATGGTTATAAAATGGTTGAAAACAACTATATAGCCGTTACCAACAGTTGGAATCGATTCCAACGTGTTTCAACGGTCATAACCGGTTCCTACCCAGGTACCTTCGGGTAGGGCCGGGAACCGGTTTGGGTAGGAATCGATGAAGAACCAAGTAGGAACTATCAGATAGTATTAGGTCTGAACAGGGGGTTGACGCCACCCAGTAGGACCCGAAACCGGTTCCAAGTCGGGTCCGGAACCGGTTTTTTTATCCATCTCTAAATTAGACCCCTCTAGAGCATGAAATTACTGCAACTTCATGATCTTTTTATGTGTTAATCGAACTACAGTACTTAATTGTTTTTTTATTGTGTTAATCGACCTACGCTACGTAAATGAGAAAAATAATTTGGCACTTTTTGTTTACCTAATGTTTATATTTAGATCATGGGTAGTTTATTTCCGTTTATTTCAACACTAGAGGGTCACGTTCCAATTATTTCTTTCCATGTAGCCTATATATGGCATTGCATATTTGTTATGGTATTCGTATGTAACCTTTTTAATCATTTAGATTATGCACAACTTTGTGTGCAATCCTTGTGTGTGAACCGCCCCAGGTTCCTACATGCAACACTTTGTTTATTCCACTTCAAGTTACCAAAGACGACCATTTGCAACTTTAAAAAGAAAACAATCAATGAGTTGGAGGCGAGCCGAATTGGAGCTCAGTTTCTGGCTCAGCTAGAAAAATCATTCAAGCAGATTCAACCTGTATTGTTACTACTATCACGAGCTGATGCAAGCTTGACTTAAACTCAGCTCGTAAAGACTAAACAGGGTGATTTAATAACATTAATTATAACCTCTTTTTTTTAAATAAAAAAACCAACTCACCTTCCAGAATTTGAACCATTCACTTTTTAGATAGCGGGAAGACACCTTTAATATAATGGTGACCTCTTGTTGATTGTAAACTAGTTTAAATAGGTCGATTATCGATTCCATATAAAACCATACGTAATGGGCATTATAGAGACGTGAAGGGCTTGATAACGCCTCCAACACTGTCCCTGGGCGTCACAGGGGCATGAAGAGTAAGGGACGTTTATAGTATAAGGGTGGAGGGAGTCGTTCAATCACTTTAGGGTGCTTGAGTTATTCTCTAGCCAATAATATCATGCCATGTCAAGTCCCCATTCCACTCCCCATTTTGCACTCAATCACTAGCAATGGTTGTTTAAACGCCTGGAGAGTGGTAAAGAATTTAAAAAAAATTGTGATTAGTTGAAAGGGGTTGGGACCCACCATTAAACTCCACTCTCTCCTCCTTCCCTCCTCTTCCCGCATCAGTGAGTAGCAGGGCCGGCTTTGGGCCTGGCAAACCCGTGCCGACGCCCGAGGCCCAAAATTTCAAAGGGCCCGAAAAGTCTTTATAATCTTAAATTATATATTTAGTATATTCATCTATTTATTATACAAAAAAATATTGGTGGTGTAGTGGCAAAAACCATCTCAAATAATATAAAGGTCTCAAGTTCAAGTCTTTGTTCTATCACTAAATTTTTATTTCTGTAATCCATTTACCCTTAACCATAATTTTGGGCCTACTTCTTTTCGTCGCCCGAGCCCTAAATTTTTTCAAGAGTTTTCGGAGACTCCTCTGATGAGTAGTCACCGATTTTAGTCACCGATTTAGTCTTTCACCGAACACCGAATGGAGAGTGGCGGCAATATCCCGATCGGCAAACTTGGTCCCCGCTCCCCGCCATGACTCCGTTCACCCTAATTAAAATATATAAAATGGAAAAACTTACAAAAACATTCTCCATCGGGCTCATAGAGACGTGGTAGGCGTTATTAGCATTATCGTAGTTGATAAATGAATCAGCAACAGCCTACAAGAAAGAATGACGATTAAATTAACTGTTATTAGTAGATATTGTTATTATAAAAAAATTTATTCACAAAGCACATTACATTATCACTCTGAGTGTGTGCCTGTTCTTTTAGCGTTTGTACGGTGGCCGGAGTCCTGACAGTTTTTTGTTTTGGTGACCACCGATATGTTTGTGCAAACTGTGACATGACCATATCGGTAAGTCTCCGGTTGTTCTCGATCAGCCTCTCGTCCATGAGTGATTTAAATTGTGAAATCAACTCATTCTCGTAATTTGATTGAAACGTGGACGTAGGGGGGATAAAATTCTGTTGTGGAATCTCATGTTGATTCGGTGCCGGATTATAACCTTGATTGGCGCCATCGTCACCAAACAAAGTGTTCATTAGAGATGCCATCTGTTCTTGTGTGCCGACACCGGTGGCTGCCTGCATTTCGGGATGGATTTGACCCGTGAACCCTGTGGGCATCTGAACGGGTATTTCCGTGGCCATTTGAACCGGATTCTCGCCCGGCATTGCACTGGCATACAACCGACGTTCAGCGTCTAAATAATCTGAACTGGACACATATCACTCGCTTCGCGACTCATTTTCAGTGGGCAATATAACCAAAGACGGCCTAAATTCACGTTTCTGCAATGTTATAAATAGAAAAACAATTATTAAATTATTAATATTTATCTTTCCAATTTTGCTCCCTGTTCGTTTGTCAAATTTACCATTTTAGTCCAAACCTATTTTTTTTTTTTTGCAAAATAGCAGTTTACACCCTAAACAGCCCACCCATTATACGTTAAAATATAATATAATGAATTATATATATTTAAAACCAAAATTTTTACCGTTGCAGCTAGTTGAAGCAATCCGTCCACAGTGCTCGTCATAAACTTCTTGCCTTTATAAATCACTCGTTATACGTTAAAAATATAATACATAAAGTTTAACATGAGATGAAACGGGTTAAAGGAATCTTCTAAATCACTCGTTTTAAGATAATACAATGAAATTTCCATCACTGAATATTTAAGGCAAATATAGATATAAACAGAACAATTTTTTTAAGAACAAAACCACAATGCATCAAACTAGAATTTGAAACCGAACGGTTAGAAATATGGATCAGTGCCAATCATCAATCATAAAAGGACACGTACCAACAATAAATTAAACAAACTGCTACCCTTTTGTTTTAATCCTCCCATGCATGTTTTACAGCGGTTAGCATACTTCAATTTTAAATCGGATCGCAGGGTTCCATGTCACGTGAGCACTACTTTTCTCCAAGAATTATCATCTTACCGTTTATTTTTTATTTTTTTGCAGCCCGCATCCTTTGTCAGGACAATGGAAACCGGTAAGGAAGTCTTTTGTTTTTAGGTTGCGTTGACAGAAGGGAACATAATATCCCCATTCTGCAAATCTATCTGAAAAACCCGCCCCAATGGGGTTTTTACGATCCTGCACCCAAGTAGAAGATAATAAAACACAAAAATAAAGCCCTTGAAGGCATCCAGCTTTTCAACAGAATAATTTCTATCAGAGTATGTTGTCATCACAAAATAGTACCAAGCTCTTTCCAGTTTACATTTGGACCTCGACTACCAACATTGTAATGTTGGTCTGAATCCAATTCCCACAATTCATGGCTCCCAATTTGTAGCTGATAGTGACCCAGAAAGAAACCTGTTTAAACATTAACCAGGGTCACAATAATTATGGAGAATGACACAAATAGATATGACTTTTTTATTAGAGATTTATTTCACTTACAAACTAATGGCATCCAGGTCTGTAGTAATGTTGTAAAGAATTACTGATACTGAGTTGCAGCCTTTCATTCTGGGAAGAGCATAGTTGTCAACTCCAGAATGTTGCCCAGAATCTTGATAACGAACAATGAATATCACAATGAACAAAATAAACACAAACTAACCTTGATTGAATGAATAAGAGTAATACAATTGATTTCGAATGTAATGAACAAGTACAAATGAATCTAACTATCTCTATTTATAGTTTCCTACGGGTACGAGTGAATAGACGTGTCTCTTCGTGAAAAGTCATGTCTCTTAGATGTGTGGTTGAGATTGGAACTTGAAAAGGTGTGTTGATTCTCGTCCGCATGATCAACAGTTGCGTCCTTTCCTTGTTGCCTTGATACCGGTTCGAAAATGGTGTGTGTAGGAGACACACCCATTCGGTTATTGAGGGAAGTTTCAAACTTCCATCTTGTCAACTTTGGTCCTTCAACTTTGTAACCGCCACTTACTAATAAATCTAAACTATCTATCTAACTATTAACTAATTACATAATAAACCCTAATACTTATAGGATGTGAAGAGATTATGATTTCATTCACCTCCCTAATCTCGAACATCCTTAAGTTGCACCTTGATCTTTCTCCATGTCTTGCTTGCCATCCTGCACTTCTCCATTTTTATCATGAGCATGTTGTAGTAGATCGCTGCAGTCTTCTTTGATTGCCATTAGGAGAGTTGGTTCATCGTCTTCCTGCACCAGATTTGTTTCTTCTTCTCTTTGATTTGATTCAGGACAATCTGAGGCATAATGACCAAACTTTTGGCAATTGTAGCATTTAATCTTGCTTAAATCCTTCCCAAACTTCCTTTGGTTGCTTCTACTCTTGTAAGCATCATGTGATGAGTCTTCATCATCATCTTCTTGTTTGAACTTTCCATCACGCCATTTGTCTTGCGATGAGTTGAACCTTCCTTGTCCATTCTTCCCAAAACGCCTTCCACGACCATAGTTCTTGTCGCGTCGCGTATACATAAGTCTTTCTTGATTATATACCGGGTTTTCATCGACCAAACCGGTCCTTTCTTCATAGGCTTTCAACCTTCCAATTGTCTCGTCTAGCGTCGTTGTTTCTAAATCAGCGAATTGTTCAATGGTTGCAACAATTTGAGTGAACCTTTTCGGTACAGAACTCAGAAGTTTCCGTACTAAAGTTGGTTGATCAAAAGTTGATCCAAGACCACTTGCCCTCGTGACAATGTTGTTTAGTCTTGCAGTGAACGAATCAATAGTGTCTTCCTCTTTCATCTTTAACATCTCAAACTCTGTTTTGAGCGTTTGAAGACGTGCCTTTTGCACTCGATCTGCACCGACGTGTCTAGTCTTTAATGCATCCCAAATTTCTTTTGCACTCTTGCAACTTGCAACTTGTATTATCATATCTTCCGGTAGTGCTTGAAATAAATAAGCGGTCGCCATCATATCCTTCTTTTCATCCGCTTGCGTATTTTCTTTTGGTTCTATCATTTCCCATAATCCGTTTGCCCTCAAAATGGTTTTTATACGGATTGCCCATACCGTATAATTTGTAGACTTTAAAATAGGACACTGAAACTGGGAGAACGAACTACCCTCTCTAATTACTACCGCGTTTGACGGAGAGGCTCCTCCGGAATCCGCCATAATTTCCTTTCCAACAATTTTCACTTTCTAAACTTTGGTTTTCTCCTAAAACCGAAGTCTATGATTCCAAAAAAAATTCACACTAACTTTCTAACGAAATCAAACCAATTTCTAAATCTTATATAAATTCCAGAAAAAATAGAACGTAGAACCTGGAATTTGCGAACCGGCCGACTTCTCCTTATCGTGATTCACCGCACGGTTTTCTGACTTTTCTTAACAACCCTCTTGGCTGCGTTTTTTTTTCTTCTTCCTTCTTGATTCGCGACTCTCTAAATACAAACCAAAAATCAGCCCCAAACCCGCTTGATTTGCTTCTAAACTTCTCAACTGAACACCCTATTGATGCTTTGATATCACAAAACTTCTCAGATTTTGTGTCTTTTGCAGATTTCAAACAACCCAAACTTCTCAGATTTGCGATTGCTTCTTCAAACCGGAATACAAACTTCTCAGATTTGTTTCCGTCTTCTTAACCCGAATCGTAGCCTCTTGCCGTGATTTGAATTAACAAAAACTCAGAATCTGAACACCCTCAGTGATGATCAGATAAAAATCGAACACCCTCCTGATGAACGATTAACGAACGAACAACAATCGTACCCGCTTGATGCGATTGGTGTTAAAACTTAACAAACAAAACCCAATAAACGCCTCCTGCGTGATCAGAATTGCTAGGGAATTCAACCACCCGCCTGATGATCGTCTTCCCGAAACGAATTTGAGCCCTAGGCTCTGATACCACTGTTGCCCAGAATCTTGATAACGAACAATGAATATCACAATGAACAAAATAAACACAAACTAACCTTGATTGAATGAATAAGAGTAATACAATTGATTTCGAATGTAATGAACAAGTACAAATGAATCTAACTATCTCTATTTATAGTTTCCTACGGGTACGAGTGAATAGACGTGTCTCTTCGTGAAAAGTCATGTCTCTTGGATGTGTGGTTGAGATTGGAACTTGAAAAGGTGTGTTGATTCTCGTCCGCATGATCAACAGTTGCGTCCTTTCCTTGTTGCCTTGATACCGGTTCGAAAATGGTGTGTGTAGGAGACACACCCATTCGGTTATTGAGGGAAGTTTCAAACTTCCATCTTGTCAACTTTGGTCCTTCAACTTTGTAACCGCCACTTACTAATAAATCTAAACTATCTATCTAACTATTAACTAATTACATAATAAACCCTAATACTTATAGGATGTGAAGAGATTATGATTTCACAGAAAGAAACATCAACGGTAAATAAACAAAACTGTAGCTTGTTACTCTTTTGTTTTAATTAATTCTCTCATGCATGTTTTTAAATACAGCAGTAAGGATACTTCGGGTTCCATGATTCTATATCATGTTAATATACGTGGCACTACTCTCCAATGGTATCCTCTTACCATTTATTTTTCCTTTGCAGCCCACATAATACTCTGTCGAGATAACTCAGTTCAATAGCTCGCGGGTAAGGAAGTCTTGTGTTTTTTGGTTTCATTGACAGGAGAACACAATATCCCCATGGGTCACCCATTCTACAAATCTATCTGAAAACCCACCCACAATGGGGTTTTTACCATCCTGCACCCAAGTAAAAAATAATATATAAACCATTTAGAAAAAAAGGTATGTTGGATTTTTATCTGTGCATTTTCAATAATTTATTTTGGTCACTTGATGATGTTGATGTGACTTTCAATTCATTTTCATTTGTGGATCTGGGAATTGGGTTCAGTTGTTTGTCTAGTCAAATATGATTTTCTTGAGTTGACAACTATGCTTTTGTGATCCTTACTTAAACCTTGCCCTTTCACACTGCATTATAAATTAGTAATTGTGAGTTCCTATCTTTCATTGCAGATGTTTTCTTAGAGAAGAGGTCAATGGAATGCTGCAACTCAGTCTCGGAAATTCTTTACAACAGTAATGCTTACCTGGTCTCTGAAAAGCAGGATGCCATTAGTTGGTAAGTGAAATAAATCTCCGATTTTTCTAACAAAAATCTACTTGCATCATTGAGTCATTCTAAAGATAAAAAGAACATTACAATGTTGGTAGTCGAGGTTCAAACTGTAAAAAGTGGAAAGAGTTAGGTACCATGTTAAGTTTGTGAAGCACTAAGTTTTTAAGATATGAGAAAGAAATCGTGGCATATGTGCAGGTTTTACAGACTTCTGATGAATCCACTGCTCGATTAATTCACAATAAAGCTTTCTTCTAATTGTAAAATATTCTTGATTGGCTTTCATCATCTGAAAATTCATTAGAAGACATTACATATGAAGCTACTTCATGATGTGTTTTATCTAGGGGGTGCAATAAATGGGTCGTAAAAGGTTTGGCAGATTGACTTGTTTAATTACGGGGGCTGACTGTTGACCTGCTTAGTTAAACGGTTTGAGCAGGTCACAACCTGAACACGAGCCATTTCTTAAACGGGTTAAGCAAACAAACCAAAACTTGATTATCATTATGTTGTGTTCACTCCTACTTTTATCCACAATCTGTTTTCAGTCTGTATCTAATTTGTCATATATAAAACCTATATTAACTTTGTCATCAATTTCTGGCTGGAGATCAACACTTGTAGGCTCCCCAAAGGGCCGTCAATCATCTGATTACGTTGTAATTGTAATTGAAATGGGTACTTTTGGAAAAGTCATGCCTACTAAACACTGGGACCTGGAAAAGCGTAGGTTACAGCCTTACGCTGGGCAGGTGGCCTTTAAGGGGTTTATATATTTGTTTTCCACCCCTGCAAATCTATCTTATTGTTAGATGAAGTGAACAAAATGTGATGATAATATGTATGATGTTTAATTTTAAATACCACATGTTGATTAGTAGAAGGATTTGATGAACTATGTATGAATTTAGAAGATTGTGCATGAATTAGTTGTACGTTATGCTTAAAAGATGGTACGCACCCCAATCGTATGATAAAATGTATGTATTGTCGTCCGTATAGTCGATTATGATGTTACGGGTATATAATGATAAGTCGAAAGTTAAACTAAATGAACCGTTGACTTCTAAAAGTCAACCGTGTATAAAAAGGATGGTTAGACGAGTTTTCATAATTGTAAGATTAAGGTAGGTTATATGGAGCGTGTTTGACGAATGTGTGTTTAATGCAATGACATGATGGTTTACATGAGTTTGAAATGATATGAATTTGGTCACATGTATTATGCTTGCTAGAAGTAACTAATGAAAGTCAAATAGGAATTATGCGATCGATATGATCGTTAACATGTACAATTATGTATGCTAATAAGAATGTGATTTCGATGACATGGAAGTATAGGAATCATGTCGAGACGGAATCAAGCACGGAAGGCTAACGGGTCAAGAAGTGGCGAAAAAACAAATATGAATACGGATGCACGAGGTAAGTGATTTCCGCAATCAGTTTTAGTTGTTTATGTAAAGTTATTTGCAACTTAATTAAGTATGAGTTGTATGAAATTGACGAAGTATTAAACGGATCTTAGCTTTGATCCGAGCAAGGTATGTGCGTTAGAGTTGTAGTTAAGTGGTAGGATTGGTTAAATATGCAAGGAAGTCCTTGGTTGTAAAGGATGGAGCAATGTTGACAAAAACGCCCTTGATAGGTATATCGGGTAAACAACCTTAAATGTCTATTGGAAACAAGCTAATTGATTAGAGTAATGTTTTGGTCAAGTATGAAAGCGAAGTATAGGGTTTTGTATGTCATAGTCCACTTAAAGCGCAAATACCCATAACGGGTCAAAAATAAGCTTTTGAGTGAAAATGGGTTAAAAGGATGCAAGACGTCCGAGAACTGAATCTTTTATGATAAGCGCCAATGAAATTATTAAAGTTCATATGAGATTGAGGTCAAATAAATAGATTATGTTGATAAATGCACGAACGGGTCGAATCATTAGAAAATGATAATATGTCGAATGCATGTAAGATAAGAATTTCATTAATCCGGGGGTAAGATTTTAAGTTCATATGATAGAATGTGAATTTACAAGCATGTAGGAAGAAACGGGAGGTCAAACGGGTAAACGGTTCAAAAGTTACGCGCGTTTTAGTGCGTTCGGACGACGAAACGAATCTGCAGAAAACAGCAAAAACTAGAGGGCGTCGTCGACGGGTAGGGGGCCGTCGCCGACGGGCAAGGGAAAATCAGTTTTTGTGCTGACGGGTTAATTACCTGTCTACGGGTTTTTGGGCTACGGGTAAATGCAAGGCCCGTCGCCGACGGCCCTAGGGGCGTCGGCGACGGCCTCCCCAAGTCTCGAAAGCTAAACTCTTGTTATTTAAGTTGATTTATGTGTGGTAGGCTTCGGTTTGTTATCCGTGGACTACGATGGACTTTCCAAACATGATTTTTTTTTTACGGTTTCTTAGATGTTTATGGACTTTAAACCTAAGTCTAAGACCCTTGTAAATATTGTATGTAAAGATGTAGGAAGATATGTACGTATGTAGATGTGTGGGTATGTATGTCTAAAGATATGTATGAGCGTATGCATGTATGTAAAGATGTAAGAAAGGTATGTATGTATGTAGAGGAGTATGTATGCATGTAAGATGGTACGTGTGCATGATTTAAATACGTAGAGTTTTAACGTTACTAATTATGCGTTTGAGGTTGGTATGTAATGCAGGAACGAGAATATCGGATTCTTACGAAACTTAAGCTCTACCTGAAATAAGAGGATGAGTAAGGATAGTTGGATGAACTAATGTTAAATTGTCGAACGTTATTCAATATTTAATTATATGAGATTAATGTTATATGATGATGTCGTTGACTAATGACTAAGTTGTATGTGATGCCCACAGGTGCCACACGGACTTCTTCTGCTACTTAGAAAGTGAAGCGGACGTAGATCGAGTCAAGAGCAAGGATTGCACGGATAGATCGGTCATATAATTGAAGTGTATAACGTCTAGAAATGTAAATTTTAGTATGAATGTTGTGAATTCTTTTATAGAACGTTTAACATTTTTAGCATTTGGAACCTTCGCGAAAGTAATGTCATTAATAAGGAAATAAATTTTAAAGCCCTTTTCCGCTGCGTCATTTTTAAGGTAAAACGTGTTAGGGCGTAACAAGTTGGTATCAGAGCCCTGGTTTGAGAGAATCAAGTAGAAGGAGGTAAATACTTGAACTCAAACCGGTGTGCTCTTGTGACCAGAACCCGTGCAATCCAAGACTCGATCAAGGCCTAAAGGCAAAAGCAAATGTAAGTATGTATTAGATTATGTAATTGAAGGAAATTAATAGTATGTTATGTGAAGGGTAAGCGCAATTGTTTGGAAGGGATGATCCGTGGATGCGGTCTAGGACCGACATCAAGGCAAGTAACAAGGCGAATTGACCCCATGTACGTAAACCTAACGTGTGGGCATATGAAATGGTATAATTAAGCAAGTGAAAGAAAATTTTTAGCAAAATATAATAACGACATGATAAATAAGTTTTGAAAAGGTTACACGAGCCGAAACTAAATTCTTCGGACATAAGGTGGCAATTACGCGAAGGCACGAAACTAGTACGTGGAATGTGTACCTGGCCAGTACACAAGAAACGTATGACGTTCGTAAGACCGTGATAATTATTACAGGTATGTCCGATAGAGTTTGGTAGCAGCTAGGCGTGTGGGTGAAATGGGTAGTAGGACTCTCGGGGGATTGAGAGTACCTTGTAGGAATGAAAGATGTGAATGCAATGCTTGAATCCGCGAGACGGATTCAAGGAATGAAATATGCGAATGCAATGCTTGAGTCCGCGAGACGGATTCAAGGAATGAAAGATACGAATGATGCAAATCCCTTGCTGATGTGCGTGAAGTGTGTTATATTTTAGATGTATATTTAAGCCCTTTTTACACTTTTAGCCAAGTTTTAAATTTATAAAACACGATATTCACTAACACTAAACACACATATGGGCAAGTGCACCCATCGTGGACGTAGTATAGTGTTGGTAAGATACCGAGGTCGTCCAAGGACACAAGAGCTTTTAATACCGGTTTACCCTCAACGTCTAATCAAATCAAAAAGTGAGAAAAAAATGTTTTAAACTAAGAAAAATAAAAACTAACTAAATGCTGAAAAATAAAATTAAATAAAAACAGATAGATAAGATGAATCACTTGGATCCGACACGTGTGTTAGTATAACCTTTGATTATTTTCGCACTTTTGCACTTGTTTAAGAGATTATCTTAGTTATTGTAGTAGGCCCCTCTTTTGAAGGCGACGTTACCCTCAACCCAGTAGTTTGAGTCAGCAAGGATACAATCCTAAAGGGTCGGATTATTGAAAGATAATGAATTAAGTTATTAATGCAAATTGTGGTAGGCCCCGCTTTCGGCGGTGACGTTACCCTCGGCTAAGTAGTCTGAGTCAGCAGGGATACAGTCCTAAATAGCCGGGTTATAGTATTAATAGTAGTTAACTTATGAGGGGGTCAAAGAGTTTGGATCCCCGCCATCCAATACCTATGGGCATTGAAGGAGATCCTACTAAATTTGACCCAGGTCCCAAGCAGGACCTCTAAACGCTGAACAAGGGCAAGACCCTTACCAAACCGTTCCCTTAACCCCCGACCAGGTAGCCAACATACCTCCATATAGACCGTGGAGATATGAATGGTGAAATTATTTTATTATATATAGACAGTAAAATAACGCCAAGACACCACGAACAAACGATAAGGAAAGATCACCTTCAACATAAGTAACTAGTTATTAAAGTCATTAATACAAAACCAAATAAAAAGTGCAAAAGATTAAAAATAAAAGTATTATACTAAACACTTGTCTTCACCAAGTGATGTAAGAGACTTAGGCAAACATGGCCTTGATTGTCAAGAACTCTTACGATCAATCTTGAAAGCTCGTAACTGTGGAAATTCTGATAGAATATAAGAGACGGCAAGAATCGATAAGAAATGCTAACCTTGATGCTCGGCTTGTTGGCCATGTTCAATTGAACAAGACATTGTAGAAAAGATACGCATGACATAAATAACAATAGTAAGCATGGAAATAATGCTTAGTCTTCATGTTAAGTACAGATAAGTAGGTGTAAGAAGGTTGATTCTGGTTGTAATAATAAGCCTTTGAATGATTGCAGTAGGCGTATGATAATATATCGACCCTTCCTATGAGCTTAAAGCTAATCAGAGGTAATGATAGTAATGGAATGTTTAGGATAGCTCATAGTGAACAAAATAAAAGATAGCATATGATGTATGAGTAGTATGAAATAAATTGATTTATTTTGATTAGTAGATGTATGAATGTAATATGGTTAAATAGGAAGCTAGAAACCAGTTGTGACCTTAGGTCTTTACGAGTAATAATTGTATACATTTGGAATAAGTTCAATGAATGAAATGCTAGTTATAGTATGTACTAGAAACTAGCAATATAAAGTAAAAGACACTAATAAGAGCTCTGGACCAGACCCTGACCTCGTGTGATTATGAAAGTAAATTACTAATTTAAGAAGATAAGGACAATGCGTACGATCATAATTATTCATGATTAAGATTTTTGCAAAGACCCCGAATGACTTATGTTGTAATGTGCCCATTGAATGAGTACAATAGAAGGGTAAGAGTAAGAACGAGAAAGGTTTCGGGGACGAAACCTTCTTTAAGGGGGGTAGACTTGTAACACCCCAAAATTCGAATTATTAAATTCGTTACCATGTTAGTAAAATGAGATACAATAACTAAGTTAATAAACTTAGTTAAATGTCTATTAGATAAGCTAAGGGATGAAACTTATAACAATTATGATGGAATGTATAATAGAGGGACAAAAAACGTTAAGTGGGAAACTTGATTTTATAAAACAAAATTAAAACACCACACACACATAGTGTGCGTGTGTGTGTCGATGATCAGGAAGGGAAAAGAGGGTCAAAACCCTAGTTTCTTCAAAATCTTCAAATTGAAAGGCAAGATGAAGCTTTAACTCATAACCGAGCATAGAGTAATGATCACCTTCACAAGGGGATCGCAAGGTATGTCTTAAAAGTTAGATTGGTGATTATGCACGAAGTGGGTTATGTTGTAAATCGCAAATTTGTGTGAAATTGAGCATGAGTATGTGTTAGATTCATCATTTGGAACATGGATTATGCATGGTTTAGGTTAATTTGATGTTTAAGGGTGAAACCCGTTTGTTATGGTGAAGATGATGACATGGGTAAATCATCTATGTTTAAATTCTTGCTTAAAATTGATGTATTTTGATTTGTAAGATGGATTCTTAGGAGAGGAATTGAAAGAAATGTGATACTAGTATGTTTGATGTTTATGCATGTATGATTCATGTTGATTAGAAGGAAGAAATTGATGAATTATGTATGAGATTAGAAGGATATGCATGAACTAGTTGTACACTATGCTTACAAGGTAGTACACATATCAAAAGTATGATGAAATTATGAAGAACTTAAGATTAGATCACTTGTAAGTGATTAATAAGTAGTTATGAAGTGGGTTTTAGATGATGTAATGTAAATTGATGATTTACTTATGTTAACAATGTTTGGAATCATACATGTGTGTGAGTGTTTAAAGAAATTGGATAAGAAATGGTGAATTATTGTTAGATGAAGTGAACAAAATGTGATGATAATATGTATGATGTTTAATTTTAAATACCACATGTTGATTAGTAGAAGGATTTGATGAACTATGTATGAATTTAGAAGATTGTGCATGAATTAGTTGTACGTTATGCTTAAAAGATGGTACGCACCCCAATCGTATGATAAAATGTATGTATTGTCGTCCGTATAGTCGATTATGATGTTACGGGTATATAATGATAAGTCGAAAGTTAAACTAAATGAACCGTTGACTTCTAAAAGTCAACCGTGTATAAGAAGGATGGTTAGACGAGTTTTCATAATTGTAAGATTAAGGTAGGTTATATGGAGCGTGTTTGACGAATGTGTGTTTAATGCAATGACATGATGGTTTACATGAGTTTGAAATGATATGAATTTGGTCACATGTATTATGCTTGCTAGAAGTAACTAATGAAAGTCAAATAGGAATTATGCGATCAATATGATCGTTAACATGTACAATTATGTATGCTAATAAGAATGTGATTTCGATGACATGGAAGTATAGGAATCATGTCGAGACGGAATCAAGCACGGAAGGCTAACGGGTCAAGAAGTGGCGAAGAAACAAATATGAATACGGATGCACGAGGTAAGTGATTTCCGCAATCACTTTTAGTTGTTTATGTAAAGTTATTTGCAACTTAATTAAGTATGATAATTGAGGTCAAATAGGAATGAGTTGTATGAAATTGACGAAGTATTAAACGGATCTTAGCTTTGATCCGAGCAAGGTATGTGCGTTAGAGTTGTAGTTAAGTGGTAGGATTGGTTAAATATGCAAGGAAGTCCTTGGTTGTAAAGGATGGAGCAATGTTGACAAAAACGCCCTTGATAGGTATATCGGGTAAACAACCTTAAATGTCTATTGGAAACAAGCTAATTGATTAGAGTAATGTTTTGGTCAAGTATGAAAGCGAAGTATAGGGTTTTGTATGTCATAGTCCACTTAAAGCGCAAATACCCATAACGGGTCAAAAATAAGCTTTTGAGTGAAAATGGGTTAAAAGGATGCAAGACGTCCGAGAACTTAATCTTTTATGATAAGCGCCAATGAAATTATTAAAGTTCATATGAGATTGAGGTCAAATAAATAGATTATGTTGATAAATGCACGAACGTGTCGAATCATTAGAAAATGATAATATGTCGAATGCATGTAAGATAAGAATTTCCTTAATCCGGGGGTAAGATTTTAAGTTCATATGATAGAATGTGAATTTACAAGCATGTAGGAAGAAACGGGAGGTCAAACGGGTAAACGGTTCAAAAGTTACGCGCGTTTTAGTGCGTTCGGACGACGAAACGAATCTGCAGAAAACAGCAAAAATTAGAGGGCGTCGCCGACGGGTAGGGGGCCGTCGCCGACGGGCAAGGGAAAATCAGTTTTTGTGCTGACGGGTTAATTACCTGTCTACGGGTTTTTGGGCTACGGGTAAATGCAAGGCCCGTCGCCGACGGCCCTAGGGGCGCCCAAGTCTCAAAAGCTAAATTCTTGTTATTTAAGTTGATTTATGTGTCGTAGGCTTCGGTTCGTTATTTGTGGACTACGATGGACTTTCCAAACATGATTTTTTTTACGGTTCCTTAGATGTTTATGGACTTTAAACCTAAGTCTAAGACCCTTGTAAATATTGTATGTAAAGATGTAGGAAGATATGTACGTATGTAGATGTGTGGGTATGTATGTCTAAAGATATGTATGAGCGTATGCATGTATGTAAAGATGTAAGAAAGGTATGTATGTATGTAGAGGAGTATGTATGCATGTAAGATGGTACGTGTGCATGATTTAAATACGTAGAGTTTTAACGTTACTAATTATGTGTTTGAGGTTGGTATGTAATGCAGGAACGAGAATATCGGATTCTTACGAAATTTAAGCTCTACCTGAAATAAGAGGATGAGTAAGGATAGTTGGATGAACTAATGTTAAATTGTCGAACGTTATTCAATATTTAATTATATGAGATTAATGTTATATGATGATGTCGTTGACTAATGACTAAATTGTATGTGATGCCCACAGGTGCCACACGGACTTCTTCTGCTACTTAGAAAGTGAAGCGGACGTAGATCGAGTCAAGAGCAAGGATTGCACGGATAGATCGGTCATATAATTGAAGTGTATAACGTCTAGAAATGTAAATTTTAGTATGAATGTTGTGAATTCTTTTATAGAACGTTTAACATTTTTAGCATTTGGAACCTTCGCGAAAGTAATGTCGTTAATAAGGAAATAAATTTTAAAGCCCTTTTCCGCTGCGTCATTTTTAAGGTAAAACGTATTAGGGCGTAACAAGGAAGGAATTTATAGTGGGAAATTAAAAAAAAAATTGAATTTTGTCATGATTAAAAGAAATTCATGGTTAAAAAAAAAGATAAAATATAAAGGAATACATAGACAGAGGAAAGGATATTTTGTCATGATTGGAGGTGGGGATGGTCAACAAGTCTCTAACTACCATTGTTGTACCGATGGCGACCCATCGAGGAATCCTCGATGGGGACCAGAGGCCCGTCGTTATCTCACCTTTGTAGGATCGTCCATATAACCAAGGGCTACACAATTTTACCTCTTCTTCGTTCATAGTTTTCCGGCGAGATAAAATCTTCGGACACTATGAATCACAATCACTATGAACCACACTCGAAACCCCAAACAAAACAATTTTCCAATATGCTTCGCATCGCCCAATCGAGGTATTAACGTCCGTCTATATACCTCTTTTATGGTTGTTATGTATACACATCGCCCAACTACTCTAAATAGCCTCGGTGAGAATATTTTTCTGAAAAAAAAAAAGATTTCTATTTAATCTTACAACATAACTAAAACTAAACTTTTACATGAGAGTGGGAAATACATAGAGAATAGAGAATGAGAGAATGTATTGATTTGTAAAAAAATGGAAGAGTAGGAAGGAATTTATAGTGGGAAATTAAAAAAAATTGAATTTTTTTTTTAATATATGACCGTTTGACAACGGTCAAAAAATCAAACATTTCATCGCACAACGCCGCGAAAAGTATCGCGCTGCAACAATTTTTTGGGCCATAGCGCCCTTCGTGGTGGTGTGCCCGGCGCTATGGTGGGCTAAAACGCCCCACTACGTTCAACCTGAGTATGATGATGATGATACCACACATATCGACTAAATGTGGATTTTGTTTTTTTTTTCCTCTATAAAACCAGACACACCAGATTCTCTCTGCTTCGTCTTTGTGACACAAAGTTTTTTATTTGAATGGCCGAGTTTATATATAAATATAAAGATCCCGACAAGAAGCTGAGACAATCAAGATTACATAGCTTCCTCTACATCCAAGGTTACCCAATTTTTTTTTTTTTTTTTTTTTTTTGACCCTGGGAACCCACTTCGTGGTAAACCCCTGGGTCCCCCAATACCCAGCTAACCGAGGGGAACGGGTAAAAAAAATGGATAACCTTGCAAGCACTCGGGCTGGTGGGATGTAGAGAGTAGGCCCCGGTGGGAATCGAACCCATAACCTCTGGAATGAAGGTAACCCATTTGAGACAACAAATACGAGTCGTGATGGCTTGTGTTGGAAATGATCTTTTTTATACAAATGCTCTCTTCGATTTTATTCTTCTTGTTTTTAGTATTATCATTATTATTAACCACATGTAATTTGTTCAAGAGGAGGTGGGTTTTTAGACCCGTTTTTCCGATTTTGCCCTGCATACCACCCTTACTCCAGCACTGTAAAGAGAATGCTTAATGAAACCCTTCCAAAATAGAGATTTTTGCGCCGTTTTGTCTCAATCACCAGGTATCCACCTCTGTTTACCTCTTACATTCGTATATTATTGTATCTGTTACCATATTTGATCCAGATTTTAGTCCATTTCACCTCGTTATCCCACACTTAAATTTCAACAACGATTAGCTTTATAAAAATCGAGTATTACTCAAATGTTTGCTACAAATTGTTTGGTTTTTAGTGATTTTCAACTTGGTTTTTGATTGAATCTAGAGATATTAGTTTGTTAAGGCCTGAATCCTAACTTGTATTGTAGATTAGGTTTTTTTTAATTGTTTTTAGGGGGTTTTATTTTTACCTGATTCAGAAGTTAATTGCTACTACTTTTGTAAATTTAAACAAAACGCAATTTAAACAAAACGTAATTAATGATATTGAGAGAAAAAAATTATACAATGGCTTTTGTAAATTTAAACAAAACGCAATATTGTAAAAGACGTATAAAATTATAATTTTCTTATCATGCTTATAATACGAATATAGTATTCCTTTTAAAAAGAGAAACTGAGTGGAGGAAAATGATTTTGCCTTTTTGCATATAGTGTGAAAACGAAATTTGTTGGAGTTTATACATGTAACTTTAAATTAATGCGTATGAAGTTGTAATATTTTATTAATTATTTCTTAAATAAGTTGATGGTAAATGTATACTCTGAATAAAAATATAAATTCAAGTTGCTATATTTGTAATAGATGAAGTGTTTCATAACTATTTTATATTTCTTATTTTATTTATTATAAAATAATAATTGTAGAGATATATAGAAATATACTAAAATTGCACTACAATGACCCAAACTTACCGTGAACCAGTTATATCATATATGCAATCTTTAAAAATAACGGACCATTTTGTACTTTTAAATTGTTCATAAAGCATTATATATTTTATAGGAATGGGATCAAATACAAACACTTAAGTTTGTAAGAACCATAAGAACCAATACATAATTGACAAGTGTCCATCAATAAAAAATTAGTTTAGGGGTAATTTAGACTTTTTGACCATATTTATTTATAACTAATTAAAAATAATTACAAAAAATATAATCAGCACAACACTATATAATTAGCACAACATCATTAATCGTTCTTCATTATCAGCACATCGTCCTCGAATCGTTCTCCATTATCAACATAAACGACATTAGCACAACATCTTCAATCGTTCTCCATTATCAGCACACCAGATGTGCTGATTATATCTACTTTTGGTGTTTGTTTGTATTATTTTGTAATTAACACATAATCAGCACCTTATTAGCACAAATATAAAACACCTTTTGTTAACTTTTTTTAAAAAACACTTTTATAAATACAAAAAGGTATAGTAATATGGTACTCATATTAAAGATAAAAAAATACTTGATTTTATGGTATATATTTTTAAAAAAATAATGAAGTATATAAAAGTTATTTTAGTTTAAAAAACCTTGGTGTAATTTGTATTTAATAGAAAATGGTCAAATGACTAGCAATTTTACAAAATTACCCCTAATTTGTTAGTAGTAATTTTTAATTATAAGAGTTTTATTTATAATCAATATCAACCCTTGATTTAAATTAACAATGGTTCAGATCTGTTCTTACAGTTCTTATAATTAGCACTGTTTGTACAGGATCTCAACCCAAAATAACCTCCTTTACAAATTTTTCTATTGTTTACTAACATGCATTATATGTCTAACATCACTCGTAATATTGATATATGATTTACCTAGCTAACATGTTAGAAAAACCTTCTTTAGAATTTTTCTATTGTTTACTAACATGCATTATATGCTACATTTTTTTATTAGCATATAATTTTTAACAGACACAACTTTTAAATGAAGGGGTATAACCTAAGTTGCTTTTTGTAAGTATAATATAATATAATATATCTGCCTAGGTAGCCTATGAGTACATTTAATCATATTGGTCACTCATATTGTGAACTAAAAATATAGAAATCATAATATGAATATTAAGATTTATCTACACAGAATAACACATAGATTGTTACATTAATTTCCTAACATAATGTTTAAGTCTAGGTATGAAAAGAACACCTAGATGGCTTAAACCTGTGGCTCTGATACAACGTTTTGTCACAACCCTCGACCCCACTCTGGGAGCGGGAGCCGTGAACCAGTCAAGTGGTACCGGTGTTTATTAAATACGCAACGGAAAAATTTTATCAGGACCGTAGTTAGGAAATAAATTCAGAGTTTATAAAACACCAAATAATTAACATTAAATAAAACTCATGTTCTTTACAAATGTTTTTATAGGGATAAACCCAATAAATAAAACATAAATTTCTTCTTTTATCTAGGTATTTATAGCCACTTTATTTAAGCCTTCAGTGCTCCATAGCTGGTTTCTATTATCTCTACAGCGAGTTACCTGAAACGCGTTTTAAAAATATTTTATCAGCAAGAAATACTGGCGATTTCATTCCATTTTATAAAATGATACATTATTATACTTCACAATATTAAGAGCGATTACAATGTTTATTTCTACTCAAGTACTCATTCAGTATATGTCACGTTGGCAGTTACAATGACTGTGGTCATATTACTATTGGCTAACTCGTCGTCCAATAGCAACGCTTAAGAAGTAGTGTATACAAAACCCCACATACCGGCAGCATTGGTAGAATACAAAGACTTAATCACTGTAAGTATAACTGAAAAATATTTGAGGTTTTAAAAGCATTTAACTTTAGGGTCCAACTACAGGTCTCCTGGTATAATCTTGGGCATAACTCCGGAGCTATTAATAAAATATATAATGCACTCGTGGTAAGTATAATAACCCAATTCAACTTTATTAGTAGGCCACGAGACAGAATCCCAACGTACTTAGGCGGGCAAAGTCTTGACATGCATTGGTGGGTCCTATGTCAATCGGGCATGGTATTGAATTAGTGATTAGGGGTTAAAACACTTAAAATGAGGCAGTGCATTATTATGGGGAAATCACGAAAATGGCCACTGCAACGCCGTCTTTTTCAATTTAGCCAACGGACACCCCTCGCCGAGCCGTTTCAGCGAGCTGAAACGGCACAAGATTCCCTTTAAACGGCCAGCCAACCGTTGGGTGACACATGTCCGACAAAGCCTGTAACGGCTTGAGATTTCTGCAGTCAACGCCATATAAACCCCTTGATAACAATGATCAAGTAAAAAATGAATTGAAAGTCACATCAACATCATCAAGTGAGTTTAGATGTGTAACCAAAATAAAGATTCTTTTGCAGGGGCTCCCGTGGTCGTCAATATGTTCCACCCCTTAGTTGCAAATTCTGGCCTACTAACTATGATTTTGTTATCAAGGATGCAGATAGAGATAGGTTATCTAAGTTCATGCTTTATCCATATATAAAAGAATACACCCTATCTGTTTTTACATTCTATTTGTTTTTTATGTTAAAAGGAAATGCTTTTTCTGGTTGGTTCCCCCTCGGGCTCCACTTTCAAAGTTTGAAGAGATCGTCGAGTAAGTGGTTTCTTTTAAAATTCTAGAAATGATAATGAATCTCGAAGTGGGTCAGTTTGGTTATTCTAAACTGTATTGTTTTTAATAGGAAGTTTATAGAGGCTGTGAAGATAAAACTACCGTTTGAGATCGTACTATTGCAGTACGTGTCTGTTTACTATATGATAATAATAATGATGATTATAAAGGTATTGTTAACTTCTCTTTGATTTTGAGAAGGAAGCTGAGGGTGATTGTTGGCTGGATTATTATGTCTTCCTTAGGCAAGCATCAGGTCATTCTACGTATTATTTCAGAGTAAGTGTTAATAAAATTCATCTAGTACATTTTTTGAAGATTGTATGTTAAATATAAATATATATCTATAATTTTTGTTTTGTTTCTTAGCATTGGTTTTTACCTCAAATATTGTGAAGTTCTGTGTAAAATCTTCCCCTCTACCCTTGCTTGGCTCTTACATGCTTTCTTTTGTGAGGTGAGTCTTTAAATGTTTAATTCTATATGTGTGTGTCTCTCTATATATATATATTGATTTTGACAGTTTTGATTTCATGAAATAGGAAAATGAAGGAATTGCTCCAACTTCCTCGTCCTAAACCTTCAGTAGGAAGTGTGGTAAGAATTTTGTGTTTTTTATGGATATTAATTTTGGCATTTATGTTTTAATCTTTGTTATTTTAGGTCGTTGGAAAGGTTTCTAGCAGCGTCTCAAAAACATATGGTGCTATGCTTGGTATATATGCTGTGTACGTGCGCTTGAAGGAGACTAGTGCGTCTATTTTTATTATTGGGTTCATTATGGAGACTAGTGCGTCTATTTTTATTATTGGGTTCATTATTTACATGTTATTGATTTTGAAACTTCTTGATCTTGTATGCATCTGAGGTACTTATATTTAGATGATACTTTGTTTTTTGATTTGGAAAATCATATGTGAAAATCGGATGGATTTGTGTGATGGTTTAAATAATACTTATATCTTACATGTTAGTTACAAACTTACAAGTATAAAGGTGTCCATCAAAACGTTTTTTTTTATTTTTTTTTATTTCGGTTTTCTTTTTGTGTAATTAGTTTTTAATATAACTTTTATTATTTATATTGCTACAATATCTTGAGTAGATTCTGTTTTTAGTTCATTATAACGAAATCTAAAATCCTGAGTACGTCATTGTGATGTGATTTTTTTTCATAATCTTTAAGACGTATTTTCTATTTAGAAACACGTTGTACATAGTAATTTGAAGTGATGTCGTTTACCCATTCTAATAAAATTATGAATATACCATATTGACTTGTTCATTTTTATCTACGATTCAATAGCATTTTTATTTTGAAACATAAGCTGTGGAAAACATTTAGTTTACATTGTTAAACATATAAATATTATTCAAATGTATTACAATGTATATATATTCCAAATAAAATTGTAATGCATTTAAAATAATTATATATTATCCAATATTAATAATGAATACCAATGAATAGTTATTATAATAGTAAATATTTATATGAGGTGGTATTATATTTTAATATTAAACTGTATATTTGAAATATAGCCAGTAGAATTCACCGTGCTATGCGACGGATATTCAATCGTTATTAGTTTGGATTGTCAGGGTACCGGTTCAACACTTGTATAAGTTATAATACCAAAGAAAATACTTTACTTAGAATGTACAAGTACAAGACTTAAAGCACCAAGAAACACAAAACATTTACCCTTCACCCGGATCCATCATCAACCGTCTATTTTCTTTCAATTCTTCACACGGATCGTGATCTGACGGATGACTTTGTTTTCACACGGATCCAGCTTTCCCCTTCCTTCTCTCTCATCTCTCTCACAACTCACATCCTCTGCTTTCTCTCTCTATGGCGATTGGGCGACTTCATCAGGCCTCTCTCTCGGATCTCACCAGATCTCTCACCAGATCTGTGAGGATTTCACCAGATCGATGAAGGTAACCTCCTTTTCTCTCTCTCTCTCTCTCAAATTCATAAACAACCGCGGGGTGCTGTACAATCGATTTTAGGGTTTGCCATTTCATAAACAACCGTGGGGTGCTGTACCACTTGATGTGCGAGATTGAAGGCAACCACCTCACTGCTGCCGCTATTATCGGTCATGACGGCACCGTTTGGGCTCAATCCGCTAATTTCCCTCAGGTTTACACTCTATTTATCACTTTCTGTAACCTAATTTTGTTCACCGATTGATTTGTTTGTGTTAATTAGGTCATTTGTGCTTCAATTGAGTTGTTTAAGTCCGATTGTTGTTGATTTAGATTCGGATCTGATCCGTTTCGTTACGTACTTGCGTCTCAGTTCAGATTCGTTTAGGTTTTCGAGGAGTTGATTTGTTAATATGGATTTACGATCGATGATTCGTTGATTTCGATCGGTTTGTAGTGTCGGTTTTGATGATTTGATCTGATTTTGTTTGTTTAGTGATAGATAGATCATAGATATGAACTTGATTCTATTTTTGATTTTGTGAAGGATGTACAGTTTCAGATCTGTGTAACGTTGAATGAAAAAAAAAGAAAAAAAATTGCAGTTGATTTTGATAGAGCTGTGAACAACTTATTGAGTGATGAAAATATTAAATGGTGACATGCATGATAACATGAGTTGGATGCTTAGATCTACAATATATGTCATTGAATCTTTATTTGAGGATTGGAAGGGGTTTTACTGTTTTAGTTTTAGGATTGCTTGTTAAAACTTTTTATCAGTTTATTTTGTTCCGGTATACAGTAAGGAGTGTTGAGGATGTCTGGATTGCTTATCGCGATTGTAAGGGGGTTTAGGATTGTTTATTAAACCATTTTTATCAGCTTATCGCGTTTCGATATCCAGTAAGCAGTTTTGAGGGTGTTTGGATTGGAGCTATGGTTCCAATATCGAAAAAGACAAATGGGGCAAGATGATGCAAGAGGCTCTATGCCTTCTGATGAGGTACATTATTGCTTGTTTTACTACATCTCCACCATTATATAAATTATGACTTAAATATTTATTAACAACTGTAAGCATTTCAACACAACTCAATTGTGTGTATAAAATTTTGAAAAAGAAGTTTGCAGCTTTTGAAATTGGCATCATGTGTTGTACTGTTGTGCCAGTTTCCCTTTTGGCTCTTGATGAGATTTCATACCGAGAGTGAGTGTTTAGCATGTGAACTCTAAAATATTATGTCTTTTCTTATCATATAACTGAATTACATATAAATTTGATTACCTTTTGTACGTGTTTTGAAAATGGTTTGTTCAACTTGATTGTCGATTAACATGTCTAAGGAAAGATCGATTAACTAATTCTTATGTAGATTAGTTATGGTTTTGAATTATATTTTGAACCTGTTAACTTTTTGTGAGGTAAGGTATCTGATTAAATGTTGGTGCAGAAGCTCCTCCTAAGGTCCATGAAGAGACAGGATCATCCGAAGCAAATATCTTTACCAGGAAATCTATAACTAATTCGAGTCGGAGGACATTTTAGTTTTAAACCGGCTCAGCATGCGCAGCCGCAACAGCAGCGAACGCAGCTGCATCGGCTCAGCATGCGCAGCCGCAACGGCGCAGCGAGCGCAGCCGCGTCTGTATCACCGAGCGCAACCCCAACGAGCCCGACGCAGCCGCATCTGTATCACCGAGCGCAACCGCATCTTTAATACTTGTTTATTACAGTAGGTTAACTGGCTAACCTTTTTTTTTCTTTTCAGATAACAAGAATCGAGTATGTTCATTCTAAAGGGATATGAAGAAGATCAGGAGGATAATGAAGAAGAGGAAGGAGGACTGAGTCAATCTGGAAAAGAGTTGAGGAAGCTGCTCGGGAAAAATAGTGGGGTTAATGAATCCGAGCCAGAGCAAGAGGACGATGACGACGATGATGTAATGTCATTTTTTATATTCAAAGAAGTTCACCAGTTGCATTTTTTATTGTTGGAATGTGATTTTTGTTTATTTTGTTTTTGTTATGAGTAGATTGATGACGAAAGTTCCCTGTTCTTGCACCAAAGGCTAATAATAATGGGGTCCATCAAAGCTTAATAACAGCCCTCTTAAAGAGGAACCCGTCGATAATAGCCCCTCAAAGCCAGCAGCTGCTACAACATCAGCTCGGGGAACCCCATCTTCAAATAAGTCGGCTAAGGGAAAGCGAAAAAGCACCGAGAGAACAAACCGTCAAATGGTGCCGCCACAGCTCAAAACCATGCTTGCCTTCTGAAGATGATTTTCCGTATACGATACGTGTTGAGAGCAACATAACCGAAAGTAATGGATCTTCAAGGGGTGATGGATTTCATGTCTATTATAGGAAATAATAGTTCTAATATGTGTCACATTAGATAAAACTTGTCTGACAGTTATTTTGACATATGCTTTTATCTTTTTTGTGTGATGATGTGATAGCATGGCATCCGTTTGCAGGGGATGTCTTGCATTACAAGACGCCGGTGTACCGTTAAAGAGTTCTATTGCCGGAATAGCAATGGGTTTGGTTCTAGACACACATGAATCTGGCGGAGATGGAACACCACTTATTTTATCTGACATCACCGGCTCCGAGGATGCTTCTGGAGATATGGACTTAAAGGTAATTGTGATATTATTTAAAAAAACAACTTGGATTCTTTTAAACAATGGCATCTGACTTCTTTCTTTTTCGCATATATCATGTTTTGGAACAAATTTTTTATCAACAAAATAAAAATATAGTATAGCTGATGATATTACTGAAATTTAATGATGCAGGTTGCTGGCAATGAAGATAGAGTAACAACATTTCAAATGGATATAAAGGTTATTTATTATGTCTTTCTGTGTTTTCTTGGTTGTCAAGTAATGTGGTGCATGTTGGTGGTTTAATATTTGAACATGCCTTTGTACGTTATAGGTAGGTGGAATTATTTTGTCAACAATGAATCAGGCTTTGCTGCAAGCAAAGGAATGATAGTGTTGTCTTGAAAAGCTACTACAGCTTGAGATGGAAAAGGGTATATTCGTCCGTTTCATGATTGGTGACATCACATGCCTCTCTTTTATTTTGTTTTTTTTTTATAATTTATTGCCAAGAACACATGAGAGAACCTTGTCTTCATAAAGAAATCAGTCATGAAACGGACAAAATACCCTTTTCAAGGAAACCATTCATGAACCTTACGAAAATACTTGAGTTTCTTTTAGTATTTATTGCCAATAACACAGGAGAGAACATTGCTGCTGAACTGGGCACCGTTTGAAGTTACTTGCGCAAATTGCAAAAGACGAATTTTGTACTGCTTCAAACCCAAGGTGAAGTGCTTGATCACACCATTTTAGGTCATGCGCTTAGCCCAAGGTCTAATTTGAGTTGTTCACAGATCCATGGCTGAACAATTTACAACAATGTCATGCAAATGGTTTGCCATCCTCATGGGTCAATAAAAGATTCTTTTTGTTCCACCACCAGCAAGAGATCCAAGATTGTTTTTTTGACTTTTGTTTCGTTTACGTATGGATTGACTTAGAAATTGTTGTTTGCTTTACTTATGAATTGATTTTGAAATGGTTGTTTGATATTGTGTTGGCTGCTTCATTTTGTATTAGTGTTGCAGTTCATTTTAGTTAATTAACAGTTAGTATGGAATTACTTTTAAATTTTGATCTTTGTTTGATTTAAAGTTTGTCTTTATTATTGCCGTTTCATTATGGGTCGTTATGATGATTATGGAATTGAGTTACAAAAAATACTGCATTTTGGTTTGATGCTGCTTGTGTTTTTGGTTTATCCTTTATTGACTGCTAGATCTCGAAAAACATGCTTGAAATATTGTTATCATTGCTATTTAATATAAAGTTAGTCTGTATTATTGACATTTCATATTTAAGTGGGTCAATATGATGAGCAGGTAGTCTTTATTTATTGCCATTCCATATTTTGTTTCCTACTGTCTAAATGATAATATTTGTAGTTGAGTGGCTTGCACATGTGGATTTTTTACCTTTTGTAAAAAATTATATATTCTTATGTTCCCATTAAAGTCAATGGGAACATTATGCAATATGAGCCATTGGATGAATATGAGATTAAATCCTAGCCGTTATAATTAGGAAAAACCTTCTAGAAGGAGAGGTTTTTTTTGGTTAACTTTGACCAAATAAGGCAGTTTGCAGCAGTTATTTTCTTTTAGCAGCAGTTTAGAGAAATATCCTGGGATGGGATGGACAAGAAACCTTCTAGAGGGCGGTTATTCTGTTACAATTTAACTTCTGATGCAGCAGTTATTTTCTTACAATTTAAATTCTGATGTAGTTTTAAGCAGCGATGATAAAGGAAAACGTGACCATGTATTGACCTGGTCAGCAATTAATTTGTTGCATGTTTTTTTCAAAAAAAAAAAAACTAAATAAAAGATAAAGCTTTTTCATGACAATAAAACAATATAAAGAATTTCAAAACATAAACACAGAAAAAAAATCACAATAAAAAAGAAATTTAATGCTAGACATAAATTTGTTTTGAGTTGATGTCGCGAATGCATTAGCCTGGGAAAATACACATTAGATTTATTAGTTACCATATAATTACAAACACAAGTTACAAATAAATAAAAATATAATATAAATAATGTACCTTTCCTTGATTGTCGTAGGTAACCGCCGTATGGTTACCTCCAAAAGTAGCCTATTTATACCCACAACATGTAGTGTCTGTAAAACGCATTTGACTCTCTGCTTCGTCTTCTCATCCAAGTTCCATGCTCCATTTTCACTTTTCCATCTCACAACTTAGACGTACATCAATGTAAGTGACTTAGTCGGCAAGGTTTTATATAAAGTTGATTGCTTTACAATATGCAACTTGTCATGCATTTCTAATTACGATTATATATGATGCAAATGTTTTCAATGTGCAGCAGAACAATTGCATGCCTCTGCCACCTTACAATGTAAACTATATTTGTAGTCATTTTATATAAAGTTGTTTTACATTACTGAAACTTCTAATTTGGTACATTCCAAACCAAGTTTCTTTTCTGTAATACAATTAATTATTTTCAAATAATAAATCACTAAACTTTAATCATGAATTGAAATAATGAAATGCAGAGTTAATATATATATATATATATATAATTTTTATTTTAGATAAAAGATCTAACTTTTGTATAGTCTACTGCTATGTGTTTTACTTTTCAACGAAAAAAACTAAGTTTAATCTATTCCCACCATATGACATTTACATGAAAATGTCAATTAAAAATGCAAACCAAGAATGCATGGAAATTCTATTAATACATACCAATAAAACGAAAATGATGGTTATAGTGAATTAAGTTGCTTCAAACATGTTTACAAGAAAAGCATAACCTGGAAGTTGTTCATTCAGGTTCTTAACAACACCATATTGTACGTAAAGAGCCCCTTTTAAGCTTGAAAATATTAAGGTAAGATCTAATTTAAAAGAAAACTCTACAAATTTTTATACATTATAGACAATTATACAAAGAGCAGAAAGCATTACTTAAATGCTTCACATAGTTGGAATCATTTAAAAAAACGCCAAAACAACATATTACAAACAAACGACAGGTAAACGGGCAACACGATTTTGTAAACAAAGTGTAGATTTAAACAATTACATCCATTAAACTTTTAAAACATATTAAAAGTAAACAATATTGTGAAAAATTGATTTTTTTCTAACCTACGCAACTCCTACAGACTCAACAGCTCCTCTCCAAAAAGAGACACATATTCCCACATAATAAATTAACAAAAAAAAAAAAAAAAAAAAAAAACACACCGCACATACCATGTAACGAACAATGAACTAGCCTTCAATGGAATACCAAGCACAAACTTTCCAACTAAAAAACTACGGTTTTTACCAGTCAATTTTGGTTACTTGAAAGCACATAGATTAGAGGCTGCGAATAAACATGTAAATATTGATCCATTAGTATACCTTTAGAGAGTGACCAGACGCTTGATTAACTTAACACCAAACACGTTTAATCACAAAAATTGTATCCATCCAAACCCTAATAAATATCAGAACACTACAAAAGATCCAAATAAAATTAAAAATCTTACTAAAAACACTAATGGGTTTACAATAACCCCAAATCGTGATTGATAGTGATATCCCCAAATTGAATCTACCGAAACCCTAATAAACTTAAGAAACGAAAAAAAATGTGTGATTTACCGAAAATCAAGAGCCGTACCAGAGGATACGATGCTAAAAACAACCTGATTGATGAAGATTTAAACTCAAAACATCAAGCTACTCCTTTGTCAGAACACCTCTCTAAACTTTGGTGCATATATAAACAAGAACAATAGCACCATGGCATGATGTTGAAGAAGATGATGCAAGCGTCTCAACATCGATGAAGATGGAAAGAAACTTGGCTAAAAATTTCAAGTGGGCAATTAGAGTGATTACTGATTAGGGTTTCTTGAAGAGGGAAAAAATCAGAGAAAATGAAGGATTTTGTAACACGTGTCAACGAAATGGGTTTCTTGGATACAACGATTGGTGATAAAAATTGTTTTTTAATATACAAACCGCACCCTTGTAGTTTAGCTTAATTACAGACTAGGTTATTTACCCGTGTGATACACGGGTTGAATAATTTTAAGTTGTATAACACAAAAATATAATAAAAATAAAGTTCATTAAGTAAATAAAAAATAGTGTGCAATATAAATGGATCTCAATGTAATACAGTATACATATGTTCTCTCCCGAACGTGATTACCAAAAAGAAAAAACCTCACTTTGCATAAAGCAAACATGATCCTAAACAACAGAACATATAGCCTTCTACATTATGGTAAATAATTATTTTCTTGTCTTTGAATGAGCACCTACACCTAACAATTTGAAGTAAATCATAACAAACAAAAATGAAGTGAAATTATTTGACTGATTTCTAAACTAAATCTCTTCTGGAGTCTCAATCTTATCCCTCATACTACAAATCATGAATATTAAGTGAGCAAACTATATGAAAAATAGTAATATTAACCGCATAACAAATATTCGAAAATTAAAAAATAAATACATGTGGCTCTCTCCAGCAGATTCGCAATTGGTAACAAATGTAGTCTGCTACACGATTTCATCATCTATAGCTAAGCAACATCAATTACCAAAGTGTGCTTTTAGCTTTTTTTTTTTTTTTAAACAGGTGCATCATTCACACCATCACCTATCTTTCTACAAATGCACATTCTTTCTTGTAAATCCTTCACATCTCATACTTAAGTTCTGCATATTCAGATCAAAAGATTCCACATAAAAACACTACTAAATAATACTATTACACTGATAAAAGGATAAAATAATTACACTAATATTAAAAGGGTAGAAATAATCACTAACCTAGGAAAAGTCCAGTAAATTCATCAGTTTCCTCAATCAGCTCTTAAATAAGGTGAACTGCTATAGATGCATCCTTGTCGCCACCAAGTAAAGAAGAAGGGTGCGTGTTTGCCCCATACGAAGTCGTCTACCAATCTCCTTAGCAATAGCAAGTTGTTCATCTATATTTTGATAAAAAGACATTATTGAGTTATAAATAATAACAATAATGACAATGATGATTCCAAAATCAGTAAAGCTAATTATTTACCGGCGTGAGCTCTGCAAATGTTAAGCCAATTTATCGATCATCGCGTGAACTTTATTTTTTATGTCTTCTTTGCATTCACAAAGGGTCAAAATCTGTTCAAATTTTCAAAACGATTGTACTTAATAACGACTAATTCATAAGGCGCGATATATAATTAAGAAATGAACCTCTATAATTCTAGCTCGTGCCTACAAAGTCATATATAATTAAGAAATCTATTATACTATAATAACAACCTGATTTTTATATATAATGCTATAGATGATAGAGAGATGCCTCTTTAGGGTCAGCAAGGGTTCAAACAATGGCAACTTCAATAGCATCCTAGATTTCAGTTCCAGAAGCTCTATAATCATCTAAACTGAATTGGGTTTAGTTTAAGTTATAAAATTGAACCTATTTTTTGTTTTTCTTGATTTTGCAAGCTTCTCTTTTTCATATTGATTTAACTTATGGTCACATAAAAATCATCCACTTGCAGCAACAAAACCAAATATCTTTCATGTTTACAATAAAAAGTTCATGTTATAATAGAAAGCATCTAATGATATGAAAAGGATTCTTAAACTTGTGTTTACACTTTGAATCAAATGTACCTATAAATAAACTCCTAAACATTGGCATCTTATTATTATGTTTTCTTCTGCATAAATAAACCCATAATCTGTTGAAATAAATTAACAGAAACACAAAGCTAATACGTTGTTGAACAAATTAAAAATTCATGAATATTCGCAATTAAAGAATGGTATGGGAGAAGTTAAGAATTTATGGAATTTCATCTTTAAGGATATTCATGACATCCGCATAATTGCATAAATATATCAAGCCATTTACAACCTTATAAAAACCAATATACCAAACATATAAAGAAATTTTCACCATTGTTCTTGAACAGAACAGAGAAAATTGATTGTCCACTTCCAGCAAAAGTGTCTATTATGATTTGAGTAGATAACACAGAAGACAATAATAATCAGTATGAATAAAACGATAAAGATTGGAAAAAATTAAATAAATCTGAAAAAAAAAACTAACGATGACAAATATTGATGTACATGAACCCTAACTTCAATCAAGCACAAATTTGAACTTATCAAACCTAAATTGATTTTGCGTTATATGCTGATAATCATTTCTACTACTATAAATTTTATAGAAACCCAATTTTAGATGATCTAAAGGTGGAAACCTAGAAATATGCAGGAGAAATTGAGTCAACATACTAAACGAATAAAAATTAGTAAACAGAGATAATATTTAGGGTTTTGAATGCGATTGTGTATACCTTTAAGATGAAATCGATGTTGGTGAAGGAGCCAATGCTGAGAGATGAGATGATGGAGTTTTTTTAGGGTTCTGGAGTGAAAAGATGAAAACAACGAATGAGAGCTAATTTTCAGGGGTTGAATGACATTTGAATCAGGGTCATAAAAAGAATATGGAGCACCGCATGTAACCAAATCACAACCCGGAATTTGGGCGGGAAAAAAGAAAAGGAGAGGCCCTCCGAATATGCCAAGTGTCCCACAAGTAGTTTTGTTTATTATAATAGTAAGATTTTATACTGCATATTTGTAGATTTCGTAATATTGGATAAATAAAATTAACAGAAATACAAAGTTTAAAAGTTAATTTGAGAAGAATCAATTAATGTAACTTTTTAAAGAATTTTATCGTTAAATTCGGATAATCAACATTTTTTAAACATAAGAGAGGCATCTCTAGACATGGTGAAATGAGAATACCAAAACTTTATTTATTTATGAGTATAAAACACTTACTTTTTCTTTATTATTTAGAAAAACGATTTTCGTTTTCATCCCAAAACAATTAATGTAATTTTATGATATTTACATACTTTTAACTTTTTTTCATCATGATCTAAATATATTTAGAATTAAAAAAAAAAACTTTTATCATTATGATATCAAAATAAGATCCCGTCCACCGGACGGGTATAGAACTAGTTAACATAAGGTTAGTGTTAGATCCCGTAAGTGTTATAAAACTTCTTACCACTCTTATACTTGTACTTTTTTATTTATTATGGCATACCACTGTTGGCTCTAATTCTACTACTCTTATACTTCTTAGTTCCCAAGTTAGGCTCTAATTCTACTACTGATGGCATACCACTGTTGGCTTACCACTCTTATACTTGTACTTTTTTATTTATTATGTACTAATCTTTTTCTTGTTTTAATATACATGGCCACCAGACGTGTTTTCTTATCCCTCATTCCCCGTTACCAAATTATCACCAATGCTACTAACTCAAAAACTTCAATAAGTACACAAACAATTAGTTACATTATATGATACACTTTTGTGAATTAATATATGAAAAAGGAAAATTATCACCGATGCTACTAACTCGAAAACTTTAATAAGCATACTAACTGCATAAAAACCTCCTATACCGCTTTATAAAATGCTATAATATTTTTTTTTAAAACATACTTTTTATTTTTAGCTATGATATATACCCTATAGCAAAACTTCAATTCAGATTTTTAATATACTATTTGTTTGCAAACATTTTGATACTGCTTAACCTTGTGTTTTTGTCTTCAATTGTCCTAATTCTTGTTTAATTTTGTGCTTTGGGTTCAGTCGTTCAGATATGGATTGCCTGCAGAGAAGTTGTGGATTAGTTATTTTACACTCAATTAAGTAGGCTCAAAACCGAACAGCCCCGTACATAGCCCTAAACTCACCAACCTAAGTCATATGTTTCCCGCCGCATCGCGCGGGTAAACGACTAGTAGTAAACAAAGCAGAATCATGTTGTGAAGCAAAGGATTAATAATGGAGGAGCCACAAAGAAAGCAAACCATCATCTTTATTTTATGTCTTAGATAACAAAAGATGGAGAAGCATTTACTTTCCAGGATTACATTAAGTTGACTTCACAATATTCTTAGGAGATAAGTTTCAAACCCTCATTGTAGCCAAGTTGTTTCACTTTTCTAAACTTGCCAATGTTTCCGAACTGAAGAAATTGTACTCTAACTGTAAAAGCAAAACTTACAATCCAGTTTTGTTTTAAATAATAATACAACATATAGACAACAAAATAGCAAGTAACACTAATAACTAACCACTTCTACTTACATTAGCAGCATAGAGACATACCACGACCCCCAAAATAATGAGCAACCTGAATACTCAAAAAATAAGTTATAGCCAATATTTCGATGTAAATTAATCGTTTTTAATCTTAATCTTTGAAATAATCACCTTGAGCCAATACTAAAACCATCTTTTGAGTGCCTGCAAATTTCCTCTAACTTCCACAGTTGTTTGTAGTTCATCCTTAAACTCCAAATTTCGTTACTGACAAAATCACAATACACAATTTTGTGATGTGGCAAACCAAACATAGAAGATTAAATTAAAGCATAAGTTTGCTCACCAAAACTTTTGTGGGCTGGGTCGAGTGGCCTTAATCACCACAACAAGCACAAAATCCTTCCCATTTGTACGGTAAACTGAAAAGAACGCCTTTGGGTTCCAACATACTTGAAAATTTCAGCATCCACCAAAGCACCTGTAACAATGACATGACACATTGGTGGTGTTTTGTATGTAATCAATTGTTACCGCTAAGTGTATGGAACATAGTCACATAATTCGCGGTTCGCTCCGGTACGGGTACCCAATCCTTTTTTTTTTCTATCTAGATCCAACAAATCTTTTTTTATTTTCTAAATGATGAGTCAACAACAACTGAACCGAATGACCAGATCCACATATGAAAACGAATTGAAATTCACAACAACATCATCAATTGATCTACATATTGAAATTCAAATCGCATCACAAATACAATTCACACTGAATCAAAATTAATAACAAAAAAAATTGAATCGAAACATCTAACTGAATCAAAATTAATAACAAAAAAAAAAAAAAAAATTGAATCGAAACATCACACTGAATCAAAATTGATAACAAATAAAAATTGAATCGAACATCACACTGAATCAAAATTAATAACAAAAAAAATGAATCGAAACATATACCAGCAGCAGAGTAATTTTAAGATGAAAAGTAGGGTTTTTTTTTTTCTCCAACTTCACAACTGAGGCGGCTGACTAGTTTTTTTCCCAAAACAAAATAACCAAGTACCGTACTTGTTGGATCTCATATCAATCAAACACATTTAGTTTACGTCATCATATACACATGTTGCAGTTCAGTTCACCCAGGCCCATTAAGTCTTCTAACCTTTATTACTTTGGGCCAATCCATTATTTACTATTGCTAAACTCCATCAGTTTATCATCTATTATATATACTGTGTTACATAAATTGGGCACTAATAATATAATAAAAAAACTATGTAATTACTTATATTATAATATATAATTATAGGGTAAATTACTTTTTGAGTCCCTGTGTTTTGTTGATTTTAACTAGTTGAGTCCAAAAGCAAAAAGTTTAACGACCTGAGTCCCTATAAGCTTTTTCTTTAACCGTTTGAGTCCAATTTTCTAACACCATCCACCAAGTCTGTTAACTATGAGGGTAATTTGGTCATTTACACACAAAGTACAAGTCTTATATGCACATGAGTACAAGGAACAAGTTTTTAATGCATAAACTTTTAATATATATATATATATATATAAATTACATATATATAATAAAACACACACCTGCACACACTCTCTTCACACTTCATCCCCACCACTACCCCACCGTCATCCCCTCCACTACCACCACCATCGAACTACCGCCGCCTCCAAACACCCACCACCAGTGGCGAAGCTTGAATTTTTCGGTCGGGGGGCGAAAACGTATATACCCAAAAATTTCTATAGAACCGGGGGGCGAAAACGTATATACCCACAAATTTCTATACGAAAACCACATATATAACACTACTGAGTGAAAAATTCGAGGGGGCGGGCGCCCCTCCCCGCCCCTCTTATCCTTCGCCAATGCCCACCACCATCGTCTCACCTCCAAACACCCACCACCATCCAGATCTACACTTCATCCCCACCACTGCCCCAACGAAAATCACAAACAAACAATAAATTCATAAAATCAAATCCAAATTCCAAACATCAATGAAATCAGCGAGTTGTTTCATTTCCCCAACGAGCTTTCGCCGGAACAATCGTTGAAGTCCGAGTGAAACCTCAAACCGCCACAAACCCTTCGTCATCTCACCACCGCTTCCGATGGACTTCCCATCGTTCAACCACCACCACCACCACAGGTACGCCCCTCCTCCTCCCCCCACCAATTTCCTCCGCACCACCACATCCCATCAGTCAACCACCTCCCTCCACCACCACTTCCATACGCTCATCCACCACCACCGCCACCACCACCGGTTTCCGTACTGTACGGACAATCAGATCTGGTTGAAGTCCGAGTTCCGACTGAGTTCTGGTGGGTTGACTCGGCCACCGGAGTTCAGAAACAAATATTTGACACAATAAAGCCGAAATTGCAAGAAAAAGTACGGTTATTGGAGGTTGAAGATACTGCAACCAGAGCTGTGGCGGTGTGTGACGTAGCGATGGTGGGTGTTGTGGTGGTGATGGTGTGGCGGGGACGTTATAGTGGTGGTGGCGGCGTTAGGATGGTGGTGGTGATGGTGGTGTGGTGGTGGTGTGGTTGAGAGAGAAGGGGGAGAGAGATGAAGAGATCAGTGTGTGTCTGATGTGGTGAGGGACAACAAAACTCAGGGTTACAAAGCAACAAAACACAGCTTTTATATTAACGATTAATAATAATAATAATAATAATAATAATAATAATAATAATAATAATAACAATAATAATAATAATTATTAGAGGACCCGGGGTGGTCCGTTATCGACCCCCCATCACGCGTGAAATGAAAACGGAAACCGCCGCCGCCTTGTTTTATAACGCGTGTAAATTGTAACGCGTTTTGTATATAACGCGTTGAAAACTTGCAGGGGGAAAGAGAATGGAACATGTGGCATGCATGGGTGTTCGTGGCCAAATAGAAGCATGCAGGGGAACATGTGGCATGCAAGGGGAGCATGTGGAAGCTTAATTTTAAAATAAAAATTATAAAAATTTGGGAGTGATATCACTAATGACCACCCCTCCTACATTTTTATCACTAGTGATGGAAATTGGATTGATGACATGGCATTACTTGATTGGATAGTGGGAGTGATGGAATTCCATCACTAGTGAACCACCCCTAGTCCCCTTATATATTCTTTTTCTTTTTCTTTTTCTTTTTGAGTCCCTGTGTTTTATGTGTTGATAGGGGTAATTTGGTCATTTAACAAAACTTAACAACAAAATTCTAACTGGGTTAGAAATTTGGACTCAAATGGTTAAAGAAAATGCTTATAGGGACTCAGGTCGTTAAACTTTTTGCTTTTGGACTCAACTAGTTAAAACCCATAAAACACAGTGACTCAAAAAGTAATTTACCCATAATTTATATTTAATGTACTAATGAAAAATAAAAAAAATGTTACCAATACAATTTACAAATCTACAAATACAAATCTCTGAATATTTGTTTTAGACTCATTAAGGGCATTCACAGTAGAGCCTCCATATTTCTGTGAGTGTGTCCTGTATATTTTAGAGGGGGGTTGTGAGTAATTGTGAGTGGAGGAGAGAGGAGATTTAAAGGAAATTACTGTTCACCTAGATATTTTGGGATAGATTTGGAGAGTGTGATTCCCTCCATTTATTTTTTAATAGTTTTTAAAAGTGGTTGTGAGTAGAGGATAAAGAAAAGGTAATAAAAGGTATTACCTCCTATGGGGCGGTTCTAGCGACGTCAGAAAGACCCACTGGGTGGCTTGGGAAAGATTGACGTTACCAAAGAAAAAAGGAGGGGTAGGTATAAGTAGGTTAAATCACATCAATATCGCGCTCCTTAGCAAATGGGGATGGAGGTACAAAAAAGAGAAAAACAACATGTGGGTCAAGGTTGTCGATGCTATTCATCGGCATGGGCCTAACTGGTCCGTCTTTCCGGTCAAGAAGTCGTGCAGTGGCGTTTGGAGTAGCATTGTCTCGGTTCTTTCTAAGCCCGTTGCAGGTAATGTTGTGATCCAGGACCTCTTTAAAGGGCTGGTGGGCCATGGAGATCGCATCCTCTTTTGGTTAGACCCTTGGTTAAAAGATAAACCTCTCAAAGACGTGTTCCCGAATCTTTTCGAGCTCGAAGTGGTCAAAGCGTGTTCTGTTCAGGATAGAATTCAAGGAGTGTGGCTATGGAGACATGAGCTGGAGTTAGGGGTAGAGTTAGCGGAGTTCTCTGCCCTTTTGTCGGATCTGTCGACGGTTCTTCTTCAGCCTAAAGCCGATGGATGGAGGTGGCTCGGCGATGATTCCGGTTCCTTCTCCGTTAGTTCAGTCAAGAGTCTTCTATCGGGGGCTGTTTCGGCACCAGCTAATTTCATCTTAAGTTGGAACAAATGGGTCCCTAGCAAGTGCAATTTATTGGTTTGGAAGGCGGAGATGCATCGGGTCCCCACGGCGGACGCTCTCAGCAGAAGGGGGATCTTTGTGGGGGATGGCCTGTGCCCTCTTTGCAAGATGGAAGCCGAGTCGGCCGACCACATTTTTACAGCCTGCTTTGTTGCGGCAATTCTGTGGGATAAGGTGAGTCGGTGGTGTCGTATCCCCCCTATCTTTGCCTTCTCCGTTAGAGACCTCTTGGACCTTCATCAATCGAGCCACGTAAAGACGACTGAGAAGTCGGTTGTCCAAGGTATTATCTACTCGGCGTTATGGTGTTTATGGTCGGCTCGGAACAAAGCTATCTTCTCGGGAATTGAAGCCAAAGTGGATAATATATTCTGCGAATTGAAGTCCCTCGGGTTCCTATGGTTCAAGTATAGATCTAGAAACAACCACATCTCGTGGTTGGATTGGTGTAACTTTTCTGTGATGTAGCTTTGTTTGTCGTTTCTTATTGTGGTTGTTGTTTTCCTGCTCGGTTTTCGAGTTAGGTTTTGGTTTTAATGAAGTTCTTCTTTCAAAAAAAAATAAAAGGTATTATTTAATTGAAAAAGAGAGAGAGAAAATATTTTGTTTTTAGTGTAATTTTAAGGATGGAGATGAAGAGGCTACTGTGAATGCTCTAAAAAGTAAAAGTGGAAACTTAGACTGTTTACAAAAAAATGATAATTTTGACTCGTTCACTAAGGGGGTGTTTGTTTTTTCTTCAAACATCTTCAAAGGGCTTATGTCTGCAGGCGCGCAGACGTTACCCTTGAAGACTGTTTGTTTTTTTTTTCTAAACAGATCTGAACTCATCTTCTATTGTCTTAAAAAAAAAGCTAAGAACACCCTTCTTTTTTCATCTTCACAATTTGTTCTCCTTTCTACTACACATCCCCGTTCACATCCACATCCACCTTAAACCTGCTCATAACATTCACCTCCACATCTCTCCATCATTCTCCCCTCAAAACACACAACCCCGTCCGTCGCCAATCGCCTGAACCACCGCCAACAACTCCGATCTGAACACCGACTGAAACACCGCCTAAAAACCTGCTCATATGGTGGCTGACGGCGGAGGGAGACGGCGGAGGGAGGTGGCGGAGGTGGTGTATCTGTGGTGTGAGTGGTCGACGGCGGAGGTGGCGGTGATGGTGACCGAAATCGATGAAGGTGGAAGTCGCGTTCGATGGGTTTAAGTGGCGGAAGTGGTGGTTGTAGGTGAATGGCGGAGGTGGTGTATGGTGGCCGGCCGAAATCGATGAAGGTGGTGAGGGAGGTGGAAGTGGCGGAGGTGGGGGTGCTCTGTGGAGGTGTTTGATCGGTGGAAGGTTATGAGGGAGATGACCCAATTTGGGGGTTTTATTTTCTTTTAAGCTGATGCACAGTAGGTTTTTAGAATTATCTTAAAAAACAGTCTTATATTTTCAGCTTGCAGAGCTTCAGACCACATCAGTTGCAGACATGAAAACAGATGAAATCGGCTTACAGACAGTTTATGTCTGCAAAAACAAACAGCACCTAAAATATCTAATTTTCATATGCTCGTCCTAAATTATGATAACTTTGACCCGTTTACTAAAAAGTGATATGTTTTACCAATTTACTAAAAACAACAATTTTGACAATTCACTAAAGTTATAATCTCGACCGATTTATAAAATTTAAAGTTAAAGATTAAAATAAAATTGTCTCTGTTCATCAATAATTTGGAAATTTGATCTATTGTTAGCACACCATATCCTCAATAAATACAAAAATAGATAAAAGATACGGATGCACCAATATAGATTTATGAAGTATAATTCTCTATATTTTATGGTAAAATTAAAAAAAAAAAAAAAAAAAAAAAAAAAAAAAAAACTTTGAAGTAATAAAAGTTATGATTGTTTTAAAAAACGGAGAAGTTGACAAAAATAGAGATAGGAAATCCATAAAGGTGGCATGTATGACTGACACGTGGAATAGAGGATGGAGAATAAGCCACGTGACAGAAGAGTGTCTTACAGCTTGACACATCAGCTTCCATCTTACTCTTTTATTATATAAGAATAAGATTACTAATAAAGTTTGAAAATGAAAGAGTAAATTGCCATTTTCGTCACTGTGTTTATCCCATTTTTGCCATTTACATCCCTGCGTTTTGTTTTTAGCCATTTTCGTCCCTGTGTTCTAAAAAGTAGCCAATTTCGTCCATGTATTTCTAAAAAGTAGCCAATTTCGTCCCAAGGCTGAGGGATGAAATTGGCTAGCTTTTAGAAAACACAGGGACGAAATTGGCTACTTTTTAAAAACACAGGGACGAAATTGGCTATTTTTAAAAAATACAGGGACGAAATTGGCTATTTTTAAAAAACACAGAGACGAAGATGGCTAAAACAAAACACAGGGACGAAAATGGCAAAAATAAGATAAACACAGGGACGAAAATGACAATTTACTCGAAATGAAATGTCTTGTTTTTTTATTGTGTTTTTTTTCTTTATTTCTCATAACGAATATAACCAATAACGATCAAACACACGTCGACTTACCGATGTAACCTAAGTAGCACTGGAACGAGTACGGGATCGGGGTACGGGGACGATACGGGAACGAGGAACGTCAAAACTCAAAATTCCAAGATACGGGTACGGCAATAAAAAATATAAAAAAATAAAAATACATTAAACAAATTCCAAAAATACTACATCTTCCAAAGGTAATTAATTATCAATAATCAAATCATTTTCAAATTCCGGTTCATCTAGTGAGAGATCGGCAATCGATAGAGAATTAGAGATGATGAGACTTGAGAGTTTAGAGATTAATGAAGCCGAATATGATAGGTCTATTTATTTAATGGCCGGTTGTGGAATTTGAAAGGGTAAAAACCCTAAAAATAAATGGAAACGAGCTAGATACTTCTATCATACACGTCCCCGACATTGGAAACCTTTAGGAAAAGTCCCCGACGAGTACCCATGGTGTTTCCGTCCCCGACAAGTACCCGAGACGGGTACGGCAACATAAATGGAGTCCCCGTGCTATATAGGATGTAACGTTTGGGTTTAATCAATTTCGAGGTTCTACAAAACAACGTTTGGATATTGCTGATAGACGAGTTTTACCGACAACGCTCGGTTTTACTAACGTTTGGCTTTTACCAACTGAATAAACCTCGTTTAATATGTTTTGGTTTTTTATATGTTAATTTGGCGATTTTTTTTTAATTCTGGTCTTGTAATTAACATAGCCGATAATGTTCGAATTCACGTCTACTCATTGTTGCGACGTTTGAGTTTTACCAGCGTCCGAGTATTACCGACCGAATAAACATCGTTGTAAATACATTAATTGATTGGTCCACGTGGCGCCACGTGATAGTGCCATGTGTTTTTTTATACCGAACTAATTCACGTCGTCTCACAATAAAACTACAAACAACGATGACGTGTCACATTATTCTATTATTAAATATACTTTTTTGCTAAAACGAGGACAATGAGAGAAACAAGGTCTCCAAAACGGTTTTTTAAAAAATCGACTTTGTTTGTGAGTTATGATTTTTAAAATATTTTTGATACTTCTCATTTTTTTTCCACTTCTCACAAAGTATTTGATGTCGCACCCCGCCGAGAGGCATGACGTGTCAGATCATCCTTAGCCAATCATATATCGCAAAAGATTTATATTATTGAATATGAAAATAGGAATAAATTTAAACTTTCTAGAATATTGTAATGTAATATAATATTTGCTCAACTGATGTGCTTACACTTTATAATATTATATACATTATATACATTATATACACAGATGCGGGTGAACAGTGATAGGTACAAGTCATAAAGCATGTGTTACAAATTCTGATTCGTGTAGTACATGTGATGATGCATGAGTACAAGTTGATATTATTGTAATTTTGTGTGTGAACAAAGGGCAATTACGTAGTATTACTATATATTACATTTAAATATATGTGAATATTACAGATTTGCCCTTTGTTCACACACAAATTTACAATAATACCAAGTTGTACCATATGCATCTCCACATGTACTACATGCATTAGAAGTTGTACTTCGTTTAAGTTTTACGTTTTAATTTGTATACGTGTTACTATAAATTAGAATTAGTCCACGTCAAAACATATATTTTTTTCGGAAACAAGACGTGTTAATTATAAAATGTTTTTGTGCCTTTTTTATAATATACATTTTGAGTTGCTCTACGTTGTGCCACATGCATCTCCACACGTACCAAATGCATTAGAAGTTGTATTTCATTTAAGTTTACGTTTTAATTTTTATATACGTGGTAGTATAAATTTGAATTGGTCCACGTCAGAACTTATATTTTTTCGGAAACAAGACGAGTTAATTATAAAACGTTTTTGTGCCTTTTTTTATAATATACGTTTTGAGTTACTCTACGTTTCGACGAAAATTTAGCTCGGAATCGAGTTGGAGAGATTGTAGTCTATACTATAAATATCACGGTGCATATAACGCCGCCACACGTGAATATTTTTATGTACGTTTTGAGTGAGTTTACGTTTCGACATAAAATTTGTTTGAAAACAAGTTTGGTCATATATAATACGTTTTCGTTCAATGGGTTATCGTTACAAGTCTGGTCATAAAATTTATAATACAAGTCAAACATAATGCGTTATCGTTAAACACTATAAATTTAATCAGGTCGATTGTCGCCTATACTTTATTACGGTGCACACGACGCCGCCGCAACACGCGACACGTTAAAAAGTGGTCGCCCGCTGCGCGCCTGCGTAAAAACCTAGTTACAAATTACATTGTAGTGGTTCTTGTCTTGAAAAATAATTTAGGGTTTTTAAGTTAATAAAGGTGTTAGGATTCTTGGGTTTTAAACGTGGGTTATTAGGGTTTAATGCTTTGAATGGGATGGAGTTCATGGTTCGGTTTCAAACCGTGAAACCGCCCAAACCGATCATTGGTTTGGTTTCGCGGTTGGTTTTTTCCCTAAATTTTCGGTTGGTTGGTTTCAAAAATCTCAAACCGTAGTGAAAGGTTTGGTTTACGGTTTATACAAAAAATCGTTCGTTTAAAACCGGACCGGACCGGACCGTTTATACACACACATATACATGCCTTGACTTGTTTCCTTTTTAGTCTTGGGCCTTAAAAAAAGAAAATAACCTTATGTCCTACATAGAGTCCATATAACATAATCAATATATCCATTTTTTTTCAATTGAATTTTAAAAGTATTCAAACCTTATTTCAATTTGTTATTAAGTCCGCCACTTCCATTTTAAGATTCAGACCATCACATTTTCTCTGTTTTAAAAGACTTTTATGTTAAATTGTCTTACTTCTAGGTCATCGACTTCCAAGTTAGTCAAAATCTCAAGTTATTGTTTATATTTGAAGCTCTCGATACAGTTACAACGACCCGTCAAATGGGTCGTCTTTTTTATAGCTTATAGGTTTGCTTAAATGGCCTAAAAAGCCCAAACCGCGAAACGAAACGAAACCAAATCGGTGATAACGGTTCGGTTTGGTTTTATTTTTCAATGGTCCGGTTTTGGTTTTTAGTAACAAAAACCGTACTAACGGTTTGGTTTACGGTTTGACCTAAAAACCGCGAAAACCGGACCGTGAACACCCCTAATGGAGATGGATAGGGTATTGAGGTGTTTGAAATATATATAAAAGTTTAAAGTATATAAAAGTTATGGTTGTTTAAAAAACGAGGGTTGATAAAAGTAGAGAGCAATGTTTTTTAAAATCGGATCGGACATCGAACCGGTTGTCTTACTGGTTTACTGGTCAGACATGATTTAAGAACCGGATGATATATACTAATGATGCTAAGTTTAAGGTAGCGTTTGGTATGCAGGAATGAGAGGTGGAATGGAATGAGTGATTACGAGAGAATGAAGAAAAGAGTGTTTGGTTGGTTAAGGGAATGGAATCACCCATTCCAAAAGGCATTCCATTCCCTCAAAATCATTCCTTCCACCCCCCATGTTTTTTTTCCATTCCATCCCCTCTTGCACCATTCAACACCACCACAACCCACGACCTTCGCAACAACCCACCACCGCCGTCACCCGCCACCACCTCACCCCGACAGCCACCGCCACTGCCGCCACCACCTCACCCCGACAGCTACCGCCACCGCCGCCGCCGCCACCCACTCGCCACCGTTATCACCCACAGCTACGACCAACCACCAACACCACTCGCCGCCGCCGCCCACCAACATCGTCGACGCCACCACCAACCGCCACTGCCGCCACCTTTGCCGCCACCCACCACCAACGACCACCTTGTCGCCACCACCACTGTCGTCACCACCGCACCGCCACTCGCTGCCACCACCACCCATCGCCGCCGCCGACACCCACCACCGCCACCTATAACCACCCACAATCACTACTACCGACCACCACCACCACTCACCGCTAATTTTATTACTCCGTTTTTCTTACCTACCGAACAATACACAATAATAATTCATTCCATTCACATGGTAACCAAACAAGACCTGGAATGGTAATAATCCATTGCATTCCCTCGTTCATTCCATTACCTCGTCCATTCCATTCCTTCATTCATTCCATTACCCCATACCAAACAGACCCTAAGTGTTATATATAATAAGGGATTAAATGTGTAAAGTAACAATAATAATGAATAAAAGTGTTGTAAGTTCTAATTATAAAGGGTGTAACTTAAACTTCTATATAACCTAACTATTGTAAAACAAAATCCATGAGCCGTCATCATCTTCATCACAAACTCTCTCTACAAACCCTCACTATGCCAGTTGTCTCCAGCGACTACTGGACCTTACACTACTCAAAACCACACTTTTCTAGGCACACAATTGCTCCCAACCACCGGTTGCAAATTCGGATCACGTGAGCCGATGTCTTTTACATAAATATGGTGCTTCTTCAACCTGTGTTTGGTTCTAATACTGTCTTGATAATCTGTTTGTAAGTTCAAATACAAAAATTTACTTAAAATAACACCAAACATACAAACTTAATTGCTTTTCCACCTTGTAAATCATAATCAAATTACAAACTCCCAAGTGAATTAATCCCCAAAAGTCATCTTCCCCAAAAACCAACATAACATATTAGAAAACTACTTAAAAACAACAATGACATACCTAGGCCTCTAAAATTACCTAAAACTCAAAAGCCCGCACCTCAACCATCCCCTCGTTTCTCTTTGGGGAATACCAAGCCACCACTTTTGCAGACTTGAGGAACTTCGAGTAATTCAAGCTATATATTATATCATCTATGTGTGGACTCGGTGAATCAAATGCAATCTTTGAATTTACCCTAAAAACAATGGGTCCTGCAATCTGCATGCATATATAAATGTAGACAAGGTCTTCAAAAAGGGTGCTTTTGGATTCTGGTCCCAATTTTATAGCACTTCTACGTGACTAGAAGTCTGATAAGTTTATATAATTTCAAGAATTTATACGCATTTTAACCTCAACAATAGCCATTTTTTTCATATTAAATTAAAAAAGAAAAATAAGTACCTTTGTGAAATATTAAAAAATAAAATAACTTCTAAAAAATTTGTACTTTTTTATAAATTGTTGTTTTTTTAAGTTGGAATTTTTTTAAAAATTTGTATTTTTTTTAAAGTGCAGATTTTTTTTATTATTAAAAAGACGCAAAGCGAAAATTTTAAAAAAATTGCAAAATTTTCTAAAATTTCTCATATAAAAAAAATCACAAATTTTAAAAAATGGAATTTTTGAAAAATTTTATTAAAAATATGAAAATTTTAAATAAAAATACACAATTTTTTAAAAAATCAAAATTTTATAATTTTGTTTAAATAATTTACAAAGTTTATTTAAATAATTTGATTTTTTAATACCTTGTTAATATATTTTGAACTTTTTTTAATAATTTGCAATTTTAAATATAGTTACAAGTTATATAGGTCACAATCCTTATGATTAGAATATAACCATATCCTAAAGTGACCTAATATATACAAATTTGAAAATTAATTATGTTTCTATAAATTTACCCCTATTTATTTTGTAAACAAGAATTGTAACTTGTGTTTAACATCAAAATCAAAATGCTTGAAACTTTCTTATAACAAATAATATATATATAATTCAAAAGAAGAAGATAAAAGTCAAAGATAGCACCTGTTGCTGTAGAATCAGATTTAGTCGGGGAATAACCAAAGAAAACTTTGGAGTGTTTGAAAACCCTTTGACTAAATCTGAAGCCGCTGGCAGATCCAAACGGGCATCCAAGCGAGTGAGATCGCCATAAGATTTACTAAATTTCCCATGTTGAACAGCAAAACAAATTGAACCAAATAAATCTGCACCAAACGGTCTTCTCTTCCCACTTAGCCATGCCTCGCAGGTACCACCTACCAATTATTGTTAATATTCGGGTTAAGAAACCAATAAAATTAAATAAACTAAAATAAAGAACAGTGAGACAAAGCAACATCACTTCAGAGCAATGTTTTAAAAACCGGTCTTTTAATTCTACCGGCTTAGACTAAAAAAAGGTTCAACCGGGTAAACAAGTTTACCATGTATTCTAAAAAATTTACTACTTCAACTCAAACGATAACCCAAGAGTCAACAAAAGTAGCACTATTTTTGTTTCCTACAATATTAAATAAAAACTTTTAGTTACCAATTAATCATGCATACCATAAGTTTACAAAATTTAAACATAAACTATGTTAATCGTTTATATAATGAGGCCTCGTCAATTGAAAAAAAAAAAAAGAAGAAGAAGTAATGTAATCTTAAGATTTATATTTTAAGGGTGAAACATGAGTTGAATGAAATAAACATTATATTCTGAATTAACTAAACTTAAACTATGTTTCCTAAAAGCTCCATATTTAACACACTCAACAAACAAACAAACAAACAAACATTGTAGTGTAAGCTAAGAAACCCTAGAACAAAAAATGGCTAGTCTGAGAAAATCAATGGATGCATCATTTTATGACCTTGACATATCCACTCCACAAACCCTTCACGGCAGTTGTCGGTTGATTCCCGGCGAGCCTACGCCGGTTGACGGATCATACCCCGGTAAACTTAACAGAATTCAACAGCTATGGCTCTTGGGAAGAGGCCTCCCGTTTCTGTTGATGGCAATTTTACATTCTTGAAATAATCTCAATGTATGTTGACTTTAACTTATTTGACTTTGTGATAAGGCAAAGTCAAATGAAAAACATATATACATAAATGCACAGGTCTTTGCCTTATCACAAAGTCAAATAAGTTAAAGTCAACATACATTGAGATTATTTCAAGAATGTAAAATTGCCATCAACAGAAACGGGAGGCCTCTTCCCAAGAGCCATAGCTGTTGAATTTTGTTAAGTTTACCGGGGTATGATCCGTCAACCGGCGTAGGCTCGCCGGGAATCAACCGGCAACTGCCGTGAAGGGTTTGTGGAGTGGATATGTCAAGGTCATAAAATGATGCATCCATTGATTTTCTCAGACTAGCCATTTTTTGTTCTAGGGTTTCTTAGCTTACACTACACTGTTTGTTTGTTTGTTGAGTGTGTTAAATGTGAAGCTTTTAGGAAACATAGTTTAAGTTTAGTTAATTCAGAATATAATGTTTATTTCATTCAACTCATGTTTCACCCTTAAAATATAAATCTTAAGATTACATTACTTCTTTTTTTTTTTTTTTCAATTGATGGGGCCTCATTATATAAACGATTAACATAGTTTATGTTTAAATTTTGTAAACTTATGGTATGCATGATTAATTGGTAACTAAAACTTTTTATTTAATATTGTAGGAAACGAAAATAGTGCTACTTTTGTTGACTCTTGGGTTATCGTTTGAGTTGAAGTAGTAAATTTTTTAGAATACATGGTAAACTTGATTACCCGGTTGAACCTTTTTTTAGTCTAAGCCGGTAGAATTAAAAGACCGGTTTTTAAAACATTGCTCTGAAGTGATGTTGCTTTGTCTCACTGCTCTTTATTTTAGTTTATTTAATTTTATTGGTTTCTTAACCCGAATATTAACAATAATTGGTAGGTGGTACCTGCGAGGCATGGCTAAGTGGGAAGAGAAGACCGTTTGGTGCAGATTTATTTGGTTCAATTTGTTTTGCTGTTCAACATGGGAAATTTAGTAAATCTTATGGCGATCTCACTCGCTTGGATGCCCGTTTGGATCTGCCAGCGGCTTCAGATTTAGTCAAAGGGTTTTCAAACACTCCAAAGTTTTCTTTGGTTACTCCCCGACTAAATCTGATTCTACAGCAACAGGTGCTATCTTTGACTTTTATCTTCTTCTTTTGAATTATATATATTATTTGTTATAAGAAAGTTTCAAGCATTTTGATTTTGATGTTAAACACAAGTTACAATTCTTGTTTACAAAATAAATAGGGGTAAATTTATAGAAACATAATTAATTTTCAAATTTGTATATATTAGGTCACTTTAGGATATGGTTATATTCTAAGCATAAGGATTGTGACCTATATAACTTGTAACTATATTTAAAATTGCAAATTATTAAAAAAAGTTCAAAATATATTAACAAGGTATTAAAAAATCAAATTATTTAAATAAACTTTGTAAATTATTTAAACAAAATTATAAAATTTTGATTTTTTAAAAAATTGCGTATTTTTAATTAAAAATTTAAAATTTTCATATTTTTAATAAAATTTTTCAAAAATTCCATTTTTTAAAATTTGCGATTTTTTTTATATGAGAAATTTTAGAAAATTTTGCAATTTTTTTAAAATTTTCGCTTTGCGTCTTTTTAATAATAAAAAAAATCTGCACTTTAAAAAAAATACAAATTTTTAAAAAAATTCCAACTTAAAAAAACAACAATTTATAAAAAAGTACAAATTTTTTAGAAGTTATTTTATTTTTTAATATTTCACAAAGGTACTTATTTTTCTTTTTTAATTTAATATGAAAAAAATGGCTATTGTTGAGGTTAAAATGCGTATAAATTCTTGAAATTATATAAACTTATCAGACTTCTAGTCACGTAGAAATGCTATAAAATTGGGACCAGAATCCAAAAGCACCCTTTTTGAAGACCTTGTCTACATTTATATATGCATGCAGATTGCAGGACCCATTGCTTTTAGGGTAAATTCAAAGATTGCATTTGATTCACCGAGTCCACACATAGAGGATATAATATATAGCTTGAATTACTCGTTGAAGTTCCTCAAGTCTGCAAAAGTGGTGGCTTGGTATTCCCCAAAGAGAAACGAGGGGATGGTTGAGGTGCGGGCTTTTGAGTTTTAGGTAATTTTAGAGGCCTAGGTATGTCATTGTTGTTTTTAAGTAGTTTTCTAATATGTTATGTTGGTTTTTGGGGAAGATGACTTTTGGGGATTAATTCACTTGGGAGTTTGTAATTTGATTATGATTTACAAGGTGGAAACGCAATTAAGTTTGTATGTTTGGTGTTATTTTAAGTAAAATTTTGTATTTGAACTTACAAACAGATTATCAAGACAGTATTAGAACCAAACACAGGTTGAAGAAGCACCATATTTATGTAAAAGACATCGGCTCACGTGATCCGAATTTGCAACCGGTGGTTGGGAGCAATTGTGTGCCTAAAAAAGTGTGGTTTTGAGTAGTGTAAGGTCCAGTAGTCGCTGGAGACAACTAGCATAGTGAGGGTTTGTAGAGAGAGTTTGTGATGAAGATGATGACGGCTCGTGGATTTTGTTTTACAATAGTTAGGTTATATAGAAGTTTAAGTTACACCCTTTATAATTAGAACTTACAACACTTTTATTCATTATTATTGTTACTTTACACATTTAATCCCTTATTATATATGGGGAAGGTTCATTTGAGAAGAAAATTTAATTGAGAAGAAAAAGAACAAAGGGTAATTTTGTAAAACATTAAATAGTTTTTTTTCACTTATCTCATTTATTATCATTTTTGACTAATTAATTAGTCATAAAGATTATTATCCTCCACCCTAACTTTTTTTTGCCTACACACATCAAAAGTTATCCTACATATTTCGAAATTCATCCTACACGTTGAAATTTATCCTACACAACTCGTAATTTGTCCTACACAACTCGTAATTTATCCTACACTTTAAATTATTTTATTTTATTTTTTTGAAAACAATATATATTTTGAAGATAAGTTACAAAAAATTTAATGTATTAGCTATTAAAGAGGAAGACTACAAATTAATGACCTATGTAGATTTACCAATGTACCATTGTAGTAACATTAAATACTTATATTAAATGAAGTAAATTAAAGCATTCTTATTGGTTGAAATTTGTTTTTTTTTTCTTCTTACAAAAAATTTCTTCTCATTTGAACTCTCCACTATTATATATAACACTTAAACTTAGCATCATTAGTATATATCATCCGGTTCTTAAATCATGTCTGACCAGTAAACCAGTAAGACAACCGGTTCGATGTCCGATTCGATTTTAAAAAACATTGCTCTCTACTTTTATCAACCCTCGTTTTTAAAACAACCATAACTTTTATATACTTTAAACTTTTATATATATTTCAAACACCTCAATACCCTATCCATCTCCATTAGGGGTGTTCACGGTCCGGTTTTCGCGGTTTTTAGGTCAAACCGTAAACCAAACCGTTAGTACGGTTTTTGTCACTAAAAACCAAAACCGGACCATTGAAAAATAAAACCAAACCAAACCAAACCGAACCGTTATCACCGATTTGGTTTCGGTTTGGTTTGGGCTTTTTAGGCCATTTAAGCAAACCTATAAGCTATAAAAAAGACGACTCATTTGACGGGTCGTTGTAACTGTATCGAGAGCTTCAAATATAAACAATAACTTGAGATTTTGACTAACTTGGAAGTCGATGACCTAGAAATAAGACAATTTAACGACGACTGGATGGGGGTGGGTCCATTAAAACAAATGTTCCCTAATGCTTTCAAGTTATCGGCTAATAAAAGCGATACGGTGTCTTCCTGCTGTGAAATCACGGGTAGCCAATGCTTGTGGAAATGGGGTTGGAATAAGGAGCCGCGTACTGAAACCGAATGGCTGGAGGTCGGGAATTTGATGGCGATACTGCATAAAATGAAGCTTTCGGACAAGGATGACAAGTGGGTATGGGGTAATGACGAGGAGGGCACAAGCTTCTCAACGAAAAGCATTCGCAGGGAAATAACACTAAAAGAGTCAGTTTATAGTGATGGTGGTTCTTTTTGGTGGAATTCTTGGGCACCGCTAAAAGTAAATTATCACGCTTGGAGAGTTGAACTGAACAAGGTAGCAGCAAAGGCTTCATTGGCAAATAAGGGGTTACAAATTCCAGACCGTACCTGCAGTAGATGTGGTATGGCCGAGGAATCATGTAACCATATCTTTGTTGATTGTATTTGGGCGAGAAGCGTGTGGTGGAACATATTAAGATGGATGAAAATCCCGATTCTCTGTAATGCGAGTTCATTGGGGGAGATTATAGCTCATGTGACGGCGCAATTCGGTTCCAAACGATGGAGGAAAACGGTTCATTTGGTGACCCTTGGGTGTATATGGCTGGCTAGAAATGACAAAGAGTTTAAAGGTCTGATGGTTCCAGTCAATAGGATTGTGGAGCACATCAAGGAGGATACGTTTATGTGGTTAAAACACAGGGCAAGGGGTGGAGCTTTAGACTGGAAAATCTGGCAAGATTTCGACATTTCTTTGTTAGTGTAATTTGATTTTCCGTTTGTACTTCAGCTCCTTGCTGTTTACTATATTTATATATAGTCGATTGCCGTTCAAAAAAAAAAAAAAACAATCTTCTACTACCTTTCAAAAAATAAACTAAAGTTTTCTACCTTTGAAAAAATCAACCAAAGTTTAAATGTGATGTCTGTTGTCAGCTAACTATACATAGATGTATTTGTACTACTGGCATGTGGCATCAGACTATTTGACTTTATTTACTTTTAAAAGCCCATTAACTAAAATATATGAGTAAATTGCCATTTTAGTCCCTGAGTTTTGTCCAAATATCATTTTGATCCAAATAGTTTTTTTTTTGCATCTGGGTCCCTGACTTTTAGATTTTGTTGCCATTTTGATCATTTTGTTTAACTCCATCCAAAAACCCAGTTTGTAACAGGGGTATTTTGGGGATTTCCTTAAAAAATGTTTTCAGTTGCCATTTTGATCCAATTCCAAAAAATCAATAAAATTCCAAAAAACTCTAAAAATTCTAAAAAATCATAAAAATTCTAAAAAATTCAAAAAAATATAAAAATAAAAAAAATTCTAAAAAATCCAAAAATCATTAAATGTTTCGGCACGAACCGTTTCGACCCGTACCGTTTCGAACCGAACCGTTTCGACCCGTACCGTATCGAACCGTACCGTTTCGACGCGAACCGTTTCGAACCGTACCGTTTCAACCCGTACCGTTTCGAACCCGTACCGTTTCGACCCGTACCGTTTCGACCCGTACCGTTTCGACGCGAACCGTTTCGAGCCAAACCGTTTCAACACGAACCGTTTCGACCCGTACCGTTTCGAACCCGAACCGTTTCGAGCCGAACCGTTTCGACGCGAAGTGTTTCGACCCGCACCGTTTCGAACCGTACCGTTTCGACGCGAACCGTTTCGACGCGAACCGTTTCGAACCGAACCGTTTCGACCCGTACCGTATCGAACCGAACCGTTTCGACGCGAACCGTTTCGAACCGTACCGTTTAAACCCGAACCGTATCGAACCGAACCGTTTCGAACCGAACCGTTTCGACCCGAACCGTTTCGAACCGTACCGTTTCGAACCCGAACCGTTTCGACCCGTACCGTTTCGACGTGAACCGTTTCGAACCGAACCGTTTCGACGCGAACCGTTTCGAGCCGAACTGTTTCGACACGAACCGTTTCGACCCGTACCGTTTCGAACCCGAACCGTTTCGAGCCGAACCGTTTCGACGCGAAGCGTTTCGACGCGAAGTGTTTCGACCCGTACCGTTTCGAACCGTACCGTTTCGACGCGAACCGTTTCGACGCGAACCGTTTCGAACCGAACCGTTTCGACCCGTACCATATCGAACCGAACCGTTTCGACGCGAACCGTTTCGAACCGTACCATTTAGACCCGTACCGTATCGAACCGAACCGTTTCGACCCGAACCGTTTCGAACCGTACCGTTTCGAACCGTACCGTTTCGAACCGTACCGTTTCGAACCGAACCGTTTCGACGCGAACCGTTTCGAGCCGAACCGTTTCGACACGAACCGTTTCGACCCGTACCGTTTCGAACCCGAACCGTTTTGAGCCGAACCGTTTCGACGCGAAGAGTTTCGACGCGAAGTGTTTCGACCCGTACCGTTTCGACGCGAACCGTTTCGAACCTAACCTTTTCGAACCGAAGTGTTTTCGGCTTCGAAACGGTACGGGTCGAAACGGTTAGCGTCGAAACGGTTCAGCTCGAAACGGTTCGGGTCGAAACGGTTCAGCTCGAAACGGTTCGGTTCGATACGGCACGGTTCGGTTCGAAACGGTACGGGTCGAAACGGTTCGGCTTGAAACGGTTCGGCTTCGAAACGGTACGGGTCGAAACGGTTCGCGTCCAAACGATTCAGCTCGAAACGGATCGTGTTCGAAACGGTTCGCGCCAAAACGGTTCGTGTTCGAAACAGTTCGCGCCGTAACGGATTTTTTGGATTTTTTAGAATTATTTGGATTTTTTAGAATTTTTATGTTTTTTTAGGACTTGGATCAAAATGGCAACTGAAAAGGTTTAAATTGAAAAGAGTAACTGGGTTTTTGGATGGAGTTAGGCAAAGTGATCAAAATGGCAACAAAATGTAAAAGTCAGGGACTCAGATGCAAAAAAAAAAACTATTTGGATCAAAATGGCAAATTTGGACAAAACTCAGGGACTAAAATGGCAATTTACTCAAAATATATAAAATCATTTGCTTTATCTTTTTGGTTCTCTTTCCTTCAGCAAGAACCACCTCTTCTACTGTTGTTCGTGGGAAAAAAATGGCATTCATGTTAACTTAAGTCCATCGTCCGGAATTTGTAGACTGATTTTGAAAAGAATTAATGGGTTGGACCGGTAACGTATACCGGCATTTCCAGTTTAATCACCAAAAACTGCCGGTATAATTTACACGCCGGAGAGCTCAAATACCGGCATGAATCGTGCCCCATTCACTACCCCGGTAGACGGTATACCCGGTTCAACCGGCCGGCACATGCCGGTTTTTAAAACCTAGCTAGCTTCACAGTATGAGTTTACTAGAATCAAGAAACTTACCAAAAATTCCAGATATCGTACGTAGCATGCGGGTCTTATATCATAAGCCGTATTGCGAAATTCACCACTTTCTCCTTTAGCTAGAGCTAAATCCTCTTTTGTTTCGGGTATTCTCCAAAGATCTTTACTTTTTTCATATGAAAAAGCAGCTTTTGCACAAACTCCAGGGTTCAAAGAGGCTGGAGGTTGACCATCAACAAAGTCAACTGCCTTGGCAGAACCACCATTTTTATGGATACCTTAAACCCGAATCAGAGACAAGAGACAAACAGTCGAATGATATTGAATCTGGCAGTTCCCAGTATCTACTGTTGCTCGGGCCAAGCAGCTTCCAAAGTAATATCATGCATGATTGGGAAGCTGAATTATGAATAAAAAAAAGAACTGGTATCAGTGAAGAATACAAAAGTGCAGATATTTATTTTAGTTCTAATTATTTAGGTAGGGAGTTTATACAATCAAAAGTTTTCCGCGTTCCAACTATATATATATGTGTGAGTTCCATCTCCATATCAAATAAACAAGACGCGATGTCCGACAAAATGAAACTGTTAAATGACCAAAAGACTTGCCTTTTGAAAGAAAGCACCCTTTCTTGCTTTGGCCTGGCCATCCTTTTCAGCAGTTAGATAAATGGAGGTTGATGCACCCAAATCATGGCGCCAACTGCATAAAAGGACTTATCAATTAATTAGCTTCTTGAATCCGGTGACTCCGCTTTTAAAACTTCTGCTTTAACTGAAGATAACAGGTTTATTGGACGGACGAATCTGCCCAAGCAGTCCAACCCACCTGCACAAAAAAAAAGATCAAGAAACATATTATAACCCCAATTATGGACTGCCAACTCATTTTCTAATTAGGTATTATTTTCTTTGCGAAACCATAAACAAACGTTAAAAATGCTTTAGTGGTCAAAGTTTTTTGGCATGCTGTAATAAATAAAAAAGATTTCTTTTTTTCTTTTAACTTTTCTTGTAAATTATATATATATATGTATTCTTAAATTACTATACCGTAATATGTGATTCGTAATACCTTATTCTACTTATGTTTCGGTCATCAAAACCAATCCACCTTAAATTCATACACGTATTTTAGTGTGGTTCAATATTAAAAAAGGATTCACCTCAAATTATCTATCTATATATAACAATTTACGTAGTTTCTTATGAACAGTATAATAACTTAGCACAATATTTACGTTAATGCCATAAGCCTTTATTTACCACCAACACGCCACCGCCTGCTTATCTCCAAGCCTTTATTTACCACCAACACGCCACCGCCTGCTTATCTCCGTCAAACCCTCACCGCCATGGGTATGACCACCAAATTAAAAGGAAGAGAGATGGAAAACGGGAAGATAGGAATAGAGCGATTCAAAGAGAAAGAGTTAAGAGATGAGAAAGTGTCCGGCCACGGTTGTTCTGCGGCGGCGCCATGGAGGCAACGCCATTGTACAGCGACGATGACGACGTCCGACGGTCTAATAGGTCACTGGTCGTCGTCAAAACAGTACCCAAGGTCGATGGATTCTATGGCTGCAAGGAGATCGTTGAGCATCTAGACGCCGCCTCCTGCGATGCGGTTACGGTGCCCGCAACGTTCTTGCTTACCACGGTTTTACGACGCCGCCTTCCAGATTTGCTGCGATGTCGTCTCTGATTGCAATTCATCTAGGATCCCATGTTCTTCTGCACATCCTCCTCAACTCAAATGCAATGCAATGCAATGCAATACATTTCTTTTCCGATCATCAAGTTCAGGCTTCAGTTAGGCAGACAAATTGCAAATAGTATTATGATTATATGAGTTCCCGTGCAGGTTAGAGATATGATAATCCCTAATTTGTTAATTTTGAGTCTGTTTGATGAATATTGCTCAAATTAGTTTGATGAATTTAAGATCTTGATGAGATACGTGTAGTCCATGATAAGTATCTTCACTAGAATGTTTAAGTTTCTATTTCTTTGCCTTAATAATAGGTTCTCCTAAAGATAATAATTTTGACCCGTTTAACCTATAAACGTGGGTTGTATTTTGCTTCAAAATGGTTCAAAGTTGTGAGAAATTATTAAGAATGCTGCATGATTCCTTAATTCGTTTTGCATCAAACATAAACATTGGATTTTGTTTGTATGAATATGATTCTTTACCCCCCTAATGGTACTACAAAAACATGAAGTTCCTTATTCGGTTCAAATTCCAGTTTGTATTCCGATTTTGAAAACGTCAACCTATGTGAACAGCCCAGGGACCCGTTTAAAACTCAAATTATCCTCTTTATGGGTCTAAATTACTGCATTATATTTCGTTTAATTTGAAGATAGCATCAAGCTTAATAATAAACCTTTGTCATAGATTGACTTTAGCTAACCGTGGATCACTAGCTCAATGTATACCATCTTGTAGACGTGTACAACAGTTTTGTACTTATTATGATTGAAGATTGATAAGTGTTGCAAAATATGATGAACCAGTACCAATACGAATCTTACGAGTTATATCAGGTCTGGTGATGGCAATTTTACATTCTTGAAATAATCTCAATGTATGTTGACTTTAACTTATTTGACTTTGTGATAAGGCAAAGACCTGTGCATTTATGTTTTTCATTTATGTTTCTATGACAAATATAACAATCTGATCAGCGGATTGAAGTATATTCAGAGAAAAAAAAGCCTTATTTCTGCGGATTAAGTGAGGGAAATTGTTCTATTTGAAACAAAAGAGGGGTATTTTTAAAGGTTGGGCTTTTCCGAAAATGCAAAAAAATCATCAGACTTCATCTTCAACAAGCACGGATTCGATTTCAACTTGGGTGAAATGTGCAGATAATCACAACAACAAATTATTTTACCTGCTGAAACTTAATTTCAAAGCATTGGTCTTAGGAATTATCTTTAATGCTTCATATAGTTGTTTAAACTTATTGACTTCTTATTCTCATGGCAGGACTAAAATCTAGCGAATCACTGGAGACTAAAGTTCTATCAAAGGTAGAGTTACCCTTTGCGATTTTTGATATAAGGTCGACATGCAAAAAAGTATCCACACTTAAACTAGGCAAACTTGGTGCCCCAGGCAACTTCTGGGCAACTGAGTTCAAGTATTTTACATTATTAGCATGGAATGCAAGCAACAAATGTTATATTATAAATGTAAAAATGGTTATTTTTGGTCCACTCAAGAATGATGTATTATGTACATATACTTTTAGTGAATATAATATTCGTTTGTATAATGTTCTTTTTCAGGTCTATTTGGCAATGGAAGCTGATGATGGTTTGTGTGAAGGATACTCGCTAAGAGGCATATTAGCATCCATCAACAAACTTCCTTTGGTAAACATAAAAAAAAAAAAAACATTATCTACATTTATTTAGCAACTTATGGTGTAAATGTATTAGCCTATGTTGTTGGAGTATATTCTAATGGTTTTTATTCTCCTAGACAGATTTGAAATTGTAAATGGCAAGAGCCCGCCGCAACGCGCGGGTACGCTTGCTAGTTCGTATGTTTATTTTACGCACTTAGGTATGTTAGTGTCGACCAAAAAACATTTTTTTCTTTGGTTGTTTTGTTTCGCTTTTTATTCGGACAAGGTATATGTTTATTTTATTTCTTTTTGTTTCGGTCACGTTACCCCATCGTTTAGGGTCCACTATTCGGACAAGGTATATGTTTATTTTATTTCTTTTTGTCTTGGTCACGTTACCCCATGTTAAGGGTCCGCTACCCGCAATGTATCTATGTTTAAAAAAACTACGAGTTGAGTCAAATATAATAATACTTTTCATGCTAATGGGTATGTTTGGCAAAACTAGCTGTTGGGTGGAAGCTGAAAGCTGGAGGCTGGAAGCTTCTAGGAGCTTTTTCTTAACAGCTTCAATTAATAGCGTTTAAATATGGAGCTTTTTCTTAAAAGCTTGAAGCTCCTTCAAACAAACAAATTAAGCTTTTCATTAAATAAGAGCTTTTTCTTAAAAGCTTGAAGAAGCTCCTAAAAGCTACTTGTCAAACATACCCAATGTTTTTTTTGTATGTTTCCAGTCGGTCTACGGAGTAAATATTAAACGGAAACAAGTCAATCAAACATAATATGTTTTTATTAACGGTATAATTTCAAGTTAGAAAAAGAAAATACCAATTTCCTCCTGCGAGTTGTTTCATCCAAAGAGACTGGAGAGAGAAAGAACCGGAGTCTTTTTGTGGAGAAGAAGACAAGGGTGGAGCATAAGAAGGAACGACACCAAACGGGAGGCCTCTTCCCAAGAGCCATAGCTGTTGAATTCTGTTAAGTTTACCGGGGTATGATCCGTCAACCGGCGTAGGCTCGCCGGGAATCAACCGGCAACTGCCATTGATTTTCTCAGACTAGGAGGGTGTTTGGGGTTCTTTTTTTTGAGGAAAAAAGGACTTTTGAAGGGAAAAAAGGACTTTTGAGGGTGTTTGGTTTTCCTTTTGAAGGCAAAAGTCCTTTGCAAAAGCTAGAAGTCAAGTTTTTGTGACTTATTTTTTCCAAAAGAACTTTTGGAAAAGTTGAAAATAAGTTAAGCCAAACATGCACTAGCTATTTTTTGTTCTAGGGTTTCTTAGCTTACACTACACTGTTTGTTTGTTTGTTTGTTTTTGTTTGTTTGTTTGTTGAGTGTGTTAGTAGAAAGGGGGTTTCATTTTGGGGATGAGCGCTTTGTTTTTTCTCATTTGGAATTGGAAACCCTAGAATAGATAGATAATAAGATAAAAGGAATAAACCGTTGTAATTATTTTTATTTGGGAGAGATAATAAAATGGTTTGATTTGGCTGTTAAAAAAAAAAAAAAATACACCGTTGCTTGAAATAATATCTAGATATTTTAGGATGGTTAAATTTTTGTGAGAAGCTCCAGCAACTCGGTAAACTCTTGCACTGTATTCTTGAGTTTTTTTTTCCTATAGGATCTATTTAATTTAATAAATCAAAAGTTGGTTGTGCTACATGTTGATATGAGAGTGATTTTAGATGTCAAAATCCCATGTGGCATCACCACAATTAATTTGATTTTCCATCTTTTTTTTCTCTCGATATTTTAGGAAATTAATATAATATTTTATTTCATCTCCCCGTATTTTTTAAACGTTTATAACTTTTTTATACGCTATTTTTTTTTTAAATTGAACATAATAACGTGCGTTTTTTCATCTTTAATATGAGTAGTGTATTGTTATATAAAAATATTATAGAAAAAATACTTGACATTTTTTGTGGTGTTTTAAAGTGAGCGTTGTACGGTGTTTTTGAACTTGGTAAAAAAACTCAGTGTTTGGTGTTTTTAAACTGGACGTTGACACTTCTTACAAGTCTCAAGCCTAGAACGTTTATGACCGAACAACATTATCAGTGCTACCTCGTAAACACGGGGTACATATACTAGTAAAAAAATAAATGATAAAAAATTACTTTGAATCTTCATTCTTGAGTTTTTTGTATATAAGAAATGATGGGAAATGATTTTTAAACTTTGGTGTTTTAAGTCCCAAAGTTTTCTTACCAATTTGGCATGATTTGGATAAAAAAGAAATGATAAATATATAAAATTACCACTTTACCTTTCAATCTACATCTAATAATTGTTTTAAAAAGACTATATTTGTAAAATTATATTGTTTTCCTTTTCCTTTCCTTTTATAAAAACTAAAGAATGTAATTAACTATTTCTTTTATTCCCCTTTCTTTCATTTTTCATTAAACTTGAGAATGCATTATTAACTTGTCCACATAGTTTAGAGGGTTTTGAAGCTACTCTGACCAAGACAAATTACACTTATTTCTCCTATTACATTACAAATCCAAATAAAAGAAAAATGAACCACTTCATCAAAAAGCAATTGGAACTTGTTTCGGTTCTTCAAGAAAGTCACATCGTTTCGCAGCTTCCAAATCGCCCACCAAACCACAAATATAATTGAACTCACAACCTCTTTTTTCACTTTCGAGCACCCCAAGTTACCCAACCAATCCATCATATCAATCGGGAATCTAACCGGTGGAAACTGAAGGTTTAGCCATCTAGCCACTCTATCCCAAATCCTCCCTACCTTAACGCATTCCCCAAAAATGTGATTAACCGTTTCAGAAACCTCCATACATAAAGGGCATAGAACACATGGAATATCAAACCCCTTCAGATCAAGATTGTTTCTTGTAGCCATCCGATTACCCAACACTCTTCATGCTCCAATATTAACCTTTCACGGGACTACTTTGAACCAGTTAAAAATTGAATTTATGACTTTCACATTAGAAACCTAGATATCACGTAATGATAGTAAGAAACTAGTTCTATACCCGTCCGGTGGACGGGAATAACAATGGTATAATGACATAATTAAGGGAATGAGATACAATAACCTTAGACATTATAACATAACAAAAACAATAAATATTGTTGATGTTATAGATGTTACGTTGATGCTAGTTTTATACATGTCTGTTGGTCGGGTACATGGGTATTGTAATGTTATCCGTTGGCCGAATATTGTAATGTTATGAAATGAAGAGGATCAAGTCATTTAGAGAAGACTATGGGTATGTTTGGCATGAAGCTTTTAGAAGCTTTTAGGAGCTTCAAGCTTTAAGCTTTTAAGAAAAAGCTCCTATTCAATAAAAAGTCTTGTTTGGTTGAAGGAGCTTTAAGCTTTTAGGTTAGGAGCTTGAAGCTTTTGGTTGAACGCTACTACTGGTAGCGTTTAGAAGGAGCTACAAGCTTTTAGGGAAAAATGACTATTTTAACCTCTAAAAATAAGGAACTTTTTAATGCACCAACTTTCTAAATTTTTAGTTATGTCCATTTTGGTAATTTTATACATTTTATTAAAAGCTCCAGCTACTCTACCAAACACCAAATATATCTAAAAAGCTACAGCTACTAGCTACCAGCTACAGCTACCAGCTTTCAGCCACCAGCTACCAGCTTTCAGCTTTCAGCTACCAACCACCAGCTACTTCTGCCAAACATACCCTATATAGAAAAGGACCCCCAAAATTCTGAATTTGGATTAACTTTTCTAAATATTAGTGTATGATGATGATGATACAATTTAATAGGGGTGTGCACGGACCGGTTCGGTTCGGTTCGGTTTTGAGCCGTAACCGTAACCGAAACCGATATGATCGGTCATGACATATCCTTAACCGATCGGTTCGGTTATTTCGGTTTCGCATAATTCGGTTAATGTTCGGTTATTGTTCGGTTACGGTTAAATAACCGGTTTTTTTTTTTTTTTTTGTGTAAGTTGTTGTTGACTTGTCGGGTAATTGGTTGATACGATACTCGAATAATTGTTGAATCAAAATTTTATGTCTGAATCGTTAACTGTTGATGTTTTTCTTGTTTGTTTGTGTAACAAAGAGGGGACCAAAACGCCCATGCTTATTATTCCGTTAAAAGAAAGCAGACTTTGCTCACATGGTGCATGTGATGGGATGGTCATAGTGTTATGTTTTTTCTTGTTATTATATTTTATAAAATGTAATGAATTAATTGTTTGAATTAGTATTTACTTAATACATTCGTATACCATCCTCTATATGTCTGTGTACATGTGTGACCCTATGTATGTATGTATGTTGTATGAACGTGTGTAGTGATTTTGTACACGTTCATACACATAGGGCGGTATGTTTACATACACGTTCATACACATTGGGCGGTATGTTTAACATTATTTTCACGAAATTAGTAAAATAACATTAAAAGTAGTGCAGGGTACAAATAATTAAACCATGGGCTTCTTAAAAACTTGGATCTAAAAACAATGGGCTTCTTAAAAACTTGGACTAGATATAAATATAATCACAAAATATGCATTGGGCCAAAGTTTCGGTTCGGTTATGGATAAATCGGTTATGGATTAGTTGTTAACCGTAACCGAACCGATTTTTTCGGTTATTGTAAAAACGGATAACCGAACCGTCGGTTAAGGCTCGGTTCGGTTATTTCGGTTATATGCTCACCCCTACAATTTAAGTTGGATTCTGCAGCCAAAGGGGGTCATTTTGGACAGCAGACGCAGTGATTTATTATTATTTTTTTTATTATTTGACATGAAAGTTGGTTTTTATCCCGAACCATTTGCTTTATAACATATTATTATGGGACATATTATTACATTTCATGTAAGTTTCATGGTGTTAACATGGTTAATGTAGATCTACAGATCCTCATTCCAACCACATACTGGCATAATATAGGTTGGTACCTGTGTTTACGTAATTCATGCTATACTTTCTAGATCCTCGTAATATTTGCAAACATATATATGAACCCTTGAGGTATATTTTAAACTAACTATAATAAATGTTCTATCCAACGGGCAATGGTAATTGAAAAGGGTATTGAACTGTAACTGGATATTGTTGTTGATGTGGCCATCCTTGTTAGTAGGTTCATATGTATTGTTCATCCATTCCCCATTAACAATGTACTTGTACTCGTAATGCCCTTCCTCTTATAATAAGAATCTAAAATGATTCATTAGCCTGAATATATATGTTGACAGGAAGGCCATCAATTTATTTAAGTTAAACCTCAATATATATGTTGAAAGCCTTAATTACCATTACGCCCTTGACTTTAAAATCAACAATTTTTTTCTCCTACGGTATACATAAGGGACACAAAAGCTATTCAACTGTAAAAAAAAAATGCATATAAGACTCCCCTAATCACAGTTAGTCGGTCATAAGTCTCAAATTGACCCATTTACCCCTTAACAGCCATTCTTATATATGGCGTTCTACATTCAACACTTGAAATAATTACCGTAAAATCTCTATGAACCATGCTTCTTCTCATATGCTAATGGAATCCTCTGCTATTAATTTACATCATCCAAGTGTATGTTCTGCCATTAGTTCTCTCTCAGCTGAATGGCTGTGAATCAGCGTCTCCTTTACAAACAACAAAAATCCGAGTTTTGTCTTTACGAATTACGTACTCTGCAATATGGCAACAACTCCACATGATAAGAAAACTGTTGAAACAATGGTTAACACAAGGATAACCAAGAGGGTCGTTTCACTTAAGGGGTTCAACCTCTTCTCTTGCTCGTATCAAAGGCCTGAGATCTGCAAAACAGTAAACACCGTTAGTCTCGTTAAGAGGGGAAAAGGGGGTTTTCCCTCTTAACCAGGCTCCGGCGTGAGAATAAGTACTGCTCTGAGATGAATAAAACAGTGTGTGTATAGAGTGAGTAAAGAGAGCCAGGATCCTTAACCTGAATGATGAAGGGTCCTATTTATAGCCGGATGGTGAAGAAGGAGGAAGCAGCTGTGCCAGCTGTGGGTGTGCGCCAGCTGTCCGACCAAGGGGAATATCCTCTTGGTCTGCTCTGTCGCGAAGGGTGTAGTGGTACACGTGGCGTCCTTCTATTTGCTTACGCTGGATACCTCGTACTGGTTGCGTCAGACTTGCTCCCTGGATCGTCGCAGGCCTATGTGGCCTTCTCTTAATGGTGACACGTGTTGTCCTTTATGTTGGGCAAAGCATCTTTGATGCCAGCTATGAACCGCCTAGGTGTCTTCTGGAAGCTTCTAGAAGGTCCTGGTGACATGGGTGCCTTGTGTGTATAAAAAGTGGTGTGGTCCCTGCCATGTAGGCAGGGAATTGGGACCATACCTCTTCAAGTCCCCCCAGTCCAGTGTGCCTTCTAGTTGAGTTGATCGTCTAGGAGGGATTCTGGACTTATGAGAGTTGTGGCTTCTATGCATCGCGTTGAAGTTGGTGAATATAAAGTGAGCCAAGTGGACGCGTGCCGTCTGGTTATTGGCTCTCTGCAAAAGTGAGCCAAATGGACGCATGCCGCATGGGTTTTGGCCCTTTGAAAAAAGTGAGCCAAATGGACGCATGCCGCATGGGTTTTGGCCTTTTGAAAAAAGTGAGCCAAATGGACGCATGCCGCATGGGTTTTGGCCCTTTGAAAAAGGTGAGCCAAATGGACGCATGCCGCATGGGTTATGGCCCTTTGAAAAAAGTGAGCCAAATGGACGCATGCCGCATGGGTTATGGCCCTTTGAAAAAAGTGAGCCAAATGGACGCATGCCGCATGGGTTTTGGCCCTTTGAAAAAAGTGGGCCAAATGGACGCATGCCGCATGGGTTTTGGCCCTTTGAAAAAAGTGAGCCAAATGGACGCATGCCGCATGGGTTTTGGCCCTTTGAAAAAAGTGAGCCAAATGGACGCATGCCGCATGGGTTTTGGCCCTTTGAAAAAAGTGAGCCAAATGGACGCATGCCGCATGGGTTTTGGCTCTCTTGTGCTTTCTTTTGTTGGAAGTTTGGTGGTTATGGGGAAGCGTTTGGTGTGACCGTCTGACGTCCCTGTCTTTTCGGAGGCGAACAGTTGCTTTTGCAGTGACTTTCTGTCACATCAGCAGACCCTGTCGCCCATGCTTCCCGAAAAATGAGCCGACGTCTTCTCTCTCCTGTGACGTGTCAGTCATCTATTGGGCGCTTTTTCTGTTCCCTGACGGTCCACTACCCATCGCATTAAATGCGATGGGTATAAATATGGGGCGGTTATCTCTTTCTTACTTCACTTTCGAATTCTAAGTGCAATTTCTCTCTATCTTCTTCCCCTTTGTTCTATCTTTCACCTTTTCAAGTCGTCTTCTTCTTGATTTTTATCATGGCTGATAAGAATCCTACTCAAAAGAAAAGGAAACATAAGAGTAGAGCGCCTCCTGGTCCTGACCAGGCTGTGATTAACTGGAAAGAGGATGAATTCCAGAACCTCGTTAGAGGACATAACTTTCGACCTGAGTGGGGGGCTCGATATCCTCCGTCTGGATCTACTGCACTGGATGCCCCCCTGGTTTTATCACTTTATACGCTGCTTTTTTCCGGGAAGGCAATTTTAGGCTGCCCATTACTAAGTTTGTTGTCGACGTTCTGAGAGGTTATGGTCTTCATATTTCTCAAATAAATGCTATTGGGCTCCCCCGGATTACTCACTTCGAGTTTGTTTGCCGGTCTTATCGAGTTGAACCGACGTTTCCAATGTTCAACACTTTTTATAGCGTGACATATTCTAGTGGTTTTTATTCCTTTCAAGCTAGGACGGGGGTTGTCCCGGTGTGTTCTGCTCCAATAAAGGGTATTCATGACTGGAAGCAGAAGTTTTTCTACATTCGTCGTGGCGTGCTTCCGTCGGAGATGACGTACAGGCAGGTGGCTCAAGGGATCCCGAGGGTGGATCCATTGGAGGATTTTGCTGCCCAAGAATGGTACGGGAGGATAACCGCCAAGGCAACTGCCATTTCTCAGCTGGATGAAATGGCCTTGGTTGGTGCTGGGATGAGCATGCTATGGGTGCCTAAGCATCCTTTGGGTCAGCCTGTGTACAGTCATCGGGGCAAATGTATGATTCCTTCGTATGTTGTTGGTTGTTTATTTCCTTTTAGGCTTTGTCATGTATCTTTAGTTTTGTTGTCTTTCTGCAGTTGGTTACAGCTTGTTGAATGCTTTGGATCCCAAGGCAGCGGGTGCTATGGTTGAAGCCATCCAGGCTGATGGTAACCCAACATGGCTAGATCAAATACGAGATCGCTTCTTACACCCTACCGAGCAAAGTTTGAGCCGATATGCTGCTGAAGTTCTTGGTGAGGATGTTTGGGATGACTTTGTTAACTCTGATCAAGAGGATGTCATCGTTGTTTCTAGTGGGAGTTCTGGTCGGGGTGGCGAAGATCTAACGTCTCGTTCCGCGCGTGCAGGTACCGTGCCTGGTGGCGATGCTGAACCGGTACATGAGGTTGTTGGAGACGATAATGATGCGGAAGCGTCTATTGATCCGTCTGCTCAGTTGGAGACGAGGAAGAAAGCTCGGACTGATAGGTCTGGAAGGAGAGGAGAGGGAGTTGAGGGTGAAGCTGCCGGATCTTCTCGTAAGCGACCCTCCATTCTTTCTTATCTAGATTATGTAGTAGTGTCTGATACGTTGTCTGGCTTAGGCCCTGGGGAGGTGCGTCAAGAGTCGGATCCTGATGATAGGGCTACTTTAACCGAGCATATGAAGAAGAAATCTTTGGATGATCATAAACGTCATCTTGATGAGCAAGCTGCTGCTCTTCTCGCGGCCAAGAGGGCTAAGCTTCAGAAAGAGGCCCCTCCGGCACCTTCAGAGTCTGAGGTTGACTTGGGTGTATTCAGTGGTGGTCGAGGGAACTTGTTGGAGGAGATATATGCTGCTTCTGCTCCTCGCCCTGGTGAGTGATTATTGACAGTATTTTTGTCTTGTTTCTTTTTTTTTTTTTTTTTTTTTTTTTTTGCGTTTGTTGATTGTTGCTTTGTTGCAGTGCTTAAAACGGGTAAGAAACCTCGACCAGTGGATATCTCTCAAATTACTCCACTTACTTCTCCTCCGTCGAGGACTGCTGGTTTGACTCCTCCACGAGACGATGTTGAGGTGAATGTGGAGGGTGGTGAGACTGGAGGTGGAGGTGGTGCTGAAGGTAATGAGACTGCGGGTAATGTTGCGGCGGGTGACAAGGGTAAGGGAATTGAACTGGATGTGGAGTCTAGTGAGACTACTCCGCCGCAGACCATTTATACCAAGCGTCCACCTGGTGATGGAGCCGCATCTGGCACTGTGCGATCTTCGCACTTTGAACGCGTGCCTGAGGATTCGTGGGATAACCCGGCATGTGATGATATGCCTCATGCTCCCCGTTGGAATCTTGTGCAGGGTTCTCGCATGGATGATTTGGACAACTGTCATCAGTTTTTCTCTTTGGCTCTACCGCCCGCTGAGAGGATGTTTCAGAAAACCCGTAACCGCTTTGCTCTTATGGATGATCATGTTAGGGCTGGGGTCAACTTTTTTGCCACTTCTCAAGAAATCCTTCGTGAATGGCGGTTTATGGGGGAAGAGACTCTTGAGTTTGAAGCGTCTAAGAAGGCTTTCTCTGAGGAAAGAGAAAAGTTTAACGCGGAGAAGAAAGGGCTGCAATGGAGGGTTGCGGAAGCTGAGCGAAAGCTCGAAGAACAGAAAAAGTTGAATGAGCAGAAACAAAAAGATTGGGAATCTGCCTGCGCGCGCACGAACTCAGAGATGCAATCTCAGCGCGATGCTATTGTTCGTTTATCCGGTGAGAAGACGGCCTTGGCTGATGAGGCTAATCAGGTGCGGCTTGCTGCAGAGAAAAAGGAGAAAGAGTATATTGCTCGGATTGACAAGCTAGAACTTCTTGCGCAAGAAAAAGCGTCTGAATGTGAGACTGCTCAGCGTCTTCTTGATGAGAAGACGGCGGAGTGTCGTGCCTCTGAACTCCTTGCTGAGGAAACCGCAGCTGATACTAGGTGGTTGTTATCTCGTGGTGTTCCCCTGGTAACTTTTCTTCTCTTCTGTTTTTCCTTTTTGTTTTTTGCGTGTTCTTCCTTGTCATTTTATTTACTCCCTGTGTTTCGTGTAGCTTGCTGATCGTATCGTACATTCGTCGGAACTTGCCAACTATATGTTTGAGTTGGGCGTGGCAGGTTATAACAGCGGACGCAAGTTTGGGTATGCTGAGGGTAGATTAGCTGCTGCCAATAACGATAAGGATTACAAGTTTGAGTTGTATAAGGCTGATTGTGATGGTGCGTATGCTGAGAAGCGTCGAGCATTTGCGATGCTTGACTTTGCTGTTGTGAAGGCTGCTGGCAAATTGGCCCTCAAAGCTGATGGAGTTGCTTTGTTGAAGAAAGCATTGGGAGATGACGGCGCTGGTGGTGCAGGTGGTGCTGGTCCCAGCCGTCCTTAAGTGGAAGTTTCCGGCCTGTGTGCCGCGTATAGCCTTGTATGGGCTTGTAATGGTGTTTTAAGACAATTTCATATTTCGTACCTGCGGTGTTATGTATTTTGACAAATGTGTTGCTACTTTGATTATGTTTATGCAAATTTTGAAATCGTCATAATATGTGCATGTTTTAATTACTTTGATTAGGTGTCACGAATGAATGATGGCGCTGACAGGTGATGTTGTGTTACTACAACGTTTTTATTCTGTCGTTTAAGTATGCGCGCTTGCATGTGACATACGAAGTGATCGAGTTGCAGGTTATTGTGTGAGCTCAGCTGGGATTACAGCCTTGGGAGCATTACAATGTTTAGTTGCCTTGCTATCGATATTTTCGTGTTTATGTGGGCACGAAGTTATGTTTTTTGCCGTTTTGTAGGCTTTGGTTGTGTTTTCGACCCGGCTGTGCACTTGGCTGTGACGAGCCTTGGAGGTCTACAACGTTTCCTATGGTCGAGCCATTGATGTTTTCGTGTACGCCCGAAGTGATAAATGCAGTTGTGACAAAAAATTTGCATGAAGTAAATATAGCCAAACACTTCTTGTATTAGGTAAATGTGTCGGCGATTCGCCCTATACGATTACATGTTTATATGTAGCATTTTCGTAACTGTTGGGCATTCCAGGTTCGTGGAACCTCTTTGTCGTTCATGGTGCGTAGCTTGTATGCTCCCTTGCCGAGGACCTCATCGATGATGTACGGGCCTTCCCATTTGGGAGCCAGTTTTCCCGGTTTTCTGCGTTGGACGCTTCATTGTCCCTTAAGACATAATCGCCTGGGTTGAAGGTGCAGATCCGGACTCGGGAGTTGTAATATTTTTCAAGCTTTGTCTTGTATTTGGCTTCGTTGATTGCTGCCATCTCTCTCCGTTCTTCTAGGAGATCCAGGTCGATCCTCCTTTCTTCTTCGTTATTGATCAGATTCATGGAGAGCATTCTCGGAGATGGAAGCCCGATTTCTGCTGGAATCACAGCCTCGGACCTATAGACCAAGCTGAACGGTGTTTCTCCATTGCTTGTCTTGGGCATTGTTCTATGGGCCCATAATATGCTTGGTAGCTCGTCGACCCATCCTCGTCTTTTTTCACCGAGTCTTGCTTTGATGCCATCAACGATGCTCTTATTGACTGCTTCAACTTGACCATTCCCTTGCGGATGTGCGACCGACGAGAAGGTGTGTTCAATGTTTAGTTCCTTAAACCATCGTTCGAGATCATCTGCTGCAAAATTTGTACCATTGTCGGTGATGATTCGGAGTGGAAGGCCGAAACGGCATATGATTTGTTCCCAGATAAATCGTTTAACGACTGCCGATGTGGTTGACGCAAGTGCTTTTGCTTCTACCCACTTGTTGAAGTAATCGACCGCGACGATGATGAACTTGACTGCCCCCGGAGCTTCTGGGAAGGGGCCCACCATGTCTATGCCCCATTGCTGGAAGGGCCATGCGGTTGTTACTGGCACCAACTCGTTTTTTGGACGCATGGTTTTTGGTGCATGCCGTTGGCAGCCGCTGCATTTCCTTAATTCCTTCACGGCATCGAGGTGCATTCCGGGCCAGTAGTAACCGGCGTTCATTACTTTAGCCACTACCATGCGCGGCCCGGCGTGGATGCCGCAGATGCCTTCATGTACTTCCCGGATCAGATAATTTGCATCGTCGGCGTCAACACATCTCAGCAGAGGGCCGAGATATGACTTTCGGTACAATATCCCGTCCGCCATTTGATAATGTTCTGATTTATACTGGATTTTCCGCGCCTCGGCTTTATTTTCTGGGAGTATCCCGGACTGTAAGTACATGATGATGGGTGTCATCCAGGACGTGGTTCCTGTTTGGATGACGCTGACTTCTCGGAGTGGAACAGACGGGTTGCTTAAAACTTCTATGCGTACGTCTTTGGCTAGGTGCTGAAAATTTGTTGACGCAAGCTTGCTTAAGGCGTCTGCCGGCTTGTTTTCGCTGCGGTTTATGTGGTGCACCTTGTAAGAATAGAAAGTTTGCAGCAACGTCTTTGCTTGGTTGAGATAGAGTGCCATTATGTCGCCCTTAGCTTCGTATTGACCGTTGATTTGGCCTGCCACTAGCATGGAGTCCACATGTGCCTCAATATGTCGGACTCCCATTTTGATTGCTAAGCGCAAGCCGGCCAGGAAGGCTTCATACTCTGCTTCGTTATTTGTGCTCTTGAAGTCTAGACGTATGGCGTAAGTGAACTCGTTTTTGTCAGGGCTCACTAGCCGTAGCCCCGCGCCTGCCCCATCTTCGTTGACCGTCAGTATACAGCATCCATGGTTCTTCGGTTTGTTTTTTCTCCGCTTTCTTCATCGCCTTACACTCTCTGTCTTTGTCATCGGGGACTTCTGTCATGAAGTCTGCCAAAACTTGGCCTTTTATCGACGGTCGTGGTCTGAAGACTACGTTGTGTCCCCCTAGCTCTATCGCCCATTTGGCCAACCTTCCTGATATTTCCGGCCTTGCTAGGATATTCCCAATATTGTAATTTGTTAACACGTGGATGACGTGATTGGCGAAATATCGGCGTAGCCTTCTTGACGCGTGAATCAGTGCAAGGACAAGCTTTTCCATGATTGCGTATCTTGTTTCTGGGTCGGTTAAGGTTCTGGACACATAATACACAGGTGTTTGGACACCTTGTCGATCAACCAGCAATACGGCACCGACGGCCCTGTCGGAAGCTGAGAGGTACAAAACCAAAGGTTCTCCTTTGTTTGGTGCGGTTAGAGTTGGCAGCTTGATGAGACAGTCTTTCATCTCGCGGAACGCATTTTCTGCTTACGGAGTCCATTGGAATTGGGTTTTCTTCATGCAGTTTCGCAAGGTGTTGATGAATGGGAAAGATTTTGCCGCGTGGTTAGCTAGGAATCGATTGAGGGCTGCCAATCGTCCTGCGAGCTTTTGCATATCTTTGATGCTTGCTGGTGAAGGCATCCTCTCTATGGCCTGGACCTTTTCTGGGTTCACCTTAAAACCATCTTTGGTGACTATGAAGCCCAGAAACTTTCCTTCCTCCATTCCAAATGAGCACTTTGCTGGATTCAGTTTGATGCTCACGCTGCGCAGCGTGTTGAAGGTTTTCTGAATGTTTACCAGCATCGCGCTCTCCTCCCTGCTCATGATTACCAGATCGTTCATGTATACCTCGATGTATTTACCGATGGCGTCACTAAATGTTTCGTTCATCAACCGTTGATACGTAGCACCTGCATTCTTTAAGCCGAACGGCATCTTGGTGTAGCAGTATAGCCCCGTTGGCGTGCGGAATGCGGTTTTATCCTCGTCTTGAACAGCCATCTGGACCTGGTGGTATCCCTTGTAGCAATCCAGAAAACATTTCCACCGAAACGTTGCCAAAGAATCTATTTTCTCGTCTATGTCTGGCAACGCATAGCAGTCACGGGGGCATGCTTTGTTCAGATCCTTGTAGTCGACGCACATTCGCCAACTACCATTCGGTTTCTTTACCATAACTGGGCTTGCCACCCACGTTTGGTACCGGACTTCCCTGATGATTCCTGCGTTTAGCAGTTCTAACACTTGTTCTTTCATTGCATCATTTTTGATGTCCCCCAGGTGTCGTTTGGCATGCACCACTGGCTTCGCATCCTCTGAGACGTTTAGCCGGTGTTCCGCTATATGCCATGGAACACCAACCATATCGGCCGGTGTCCAGGCGAACACGTCCATGTTGTCATGCAGTAATTTCTTTAGCGCCGCACGCGTTAGGTCAGACATTGCGGGTCCCAGAGTGACCGTTTGTTCTGGGTATGCGCTATTCAATACCCATTTTTCTGCCTCTCTGCGCGGTGCGGGCTTGCTTGCTTTTGCCGGCCTGATTTCGTCTGTTGCTAGCACTTCCTTGCTTGCGTATATCAACGCAACGCCTGTTTCGGTTGGAAAGCCTATGGCAGAATGTGGTGCGGAACAGATCATACTGAAATCTCCTTGGGATTCTCGTCCTAAGAGGATGTCATGCCTTGAATGTGCCGGTAGCACCATGAATGTGACTTCTTCAGTTCTTGAATTTCTCCCATCAGAAAGTAATACTGGAAAAGATATTTGTCCTAGGGGAAAGACGGCCTCGTTGCAGAATCCAGTTAATGGGTAGTCAACTGGTTCCAGGCGCGCCTTATCCTCTTGGTCGAATTGATTGAAGCACTGTTCATATATGATGTCTGCGGTGCTTCCGGGATCAATAAAGATGTAATCTGTTTGGTAGTGGCCGATCACCCCTGGAATGACTATTGGCCGCTTTTCTCTTGGACCTCCCCTGACAATTGGGAACACTACTTGCTTCTCGCGCCATGAATCATCCTGTGCGCGTTTGTTGTAGTTTTTTCTTGGTCGCCGTGGTCCTCCTTGCACCATATGAGTTTCTAGCTTTCTGAGCTTCTTGTTGTCTGGACCTTCATCTCTTCGTTGTATCTGGCGGTAATCGCGCTTTCCTCCTTTGACTAAGTGACCGAGCTTTCCGTCTCTTAGAGCTCTTTCGATTTCTTGTTTTAAGCTGAAGCAATCATCGGTCAAGTGGCCCGTGTCTTTGTGGAATTCACAGAAGAGATTTGGGTCCTGACCCCTTTTGTTGCGCATCTGCAAGGGTGGTTTGAATTGATGGTTCTCTGTAGCTAAGACTTCAGAAGGTGTTTTGGTTAGTGGAGTCCACTGCTTTTCTCTATTTTCGCGCTTTACTTCTTTTCGATGGGCTATCTGATTGATCGTATGGCGTGCGTCGTCCCGTGGGGGGCTTCTTTCTCTGTTCCCAGAGGCCCTCCAGGGTTGATTTCTGCCCCTTCTGTTGTTTCGGTCATGATGGTTGTGTGCGCGCTGACGGTGATCGTCACCGGTCAGTTGCCTATCCGTCTGCGCAATGGTCTTGGCCGCTTCAATGAAGGTTTCCCAGTCTTTGGGTCCTCCATCTCGCCCTTTGATTCTTTTAACCAGATCATCGCACTTGACTGCTCGCATGAAGTGTGCACGCATCATTTTTTCTGGTATGTCTCCGATCTCTAGACATTCTTTGTTATACCTTGTAATGAAATCTTCTACGCTTTCATAATCTTTTCTCCATATGTTCAGACAATCACCTGGATCTCTTGCTTGTCTTCGTTGCTGAGAGAAGTGTGCCAAGAACTTCTCTCGGAAGTCGACCCATGATTTGATTTTGCCAGCCGGTAAGTTGTCGAACCAAATGCGCGCCGCGCCGACGAATGTCTGAGCGAACAGGTGGCACCATGTTGGTAAGTTCCATCCGCCTGTTGCTCCCGCACCTTTAAACACCTGGAGGTGATCGTCTGGGTCCGTCAACCCATTGTATTTACCTACGTTGTGTGGTAACTTTGTTTTGTCGATGGCTGCGCATGCGATTTCTGGAATGAATTTTGAATTTTCAGCCATGTCCTCAGGACGATAGCTCAAGGTGAAGTCATGCTCTGCTTTGGGGTTGTACCCCGCGCGCTTGGTTGGTTTGTAAGCCTCGTGTTCTGGAGGAAGTCTGCTAAACACTGTGGATTCTGCCTTGTACGTTGGGTCGTCTTCCTCCTCTTCCCATTCTGTATTCATGTTGCGTGCGCCCAAACGGGTTTGGATCGGCCTTCGTTGTTGATTGGAAGTTTGGACGAAGTTGCTCTCTGTTTCCGCATAGGTATCGCGCGTGTCTTGTATGCTGGGTCTTCTGACCTGTTGCACTGGTTCTCTTTCTGGTCGTAAGTTCCACGCGTTTGTCTGCTGAGCCGTGTGTGTACTCAGAGACCTTGGTTGTGGAGTTACGAACGCTGATTGGTTAGCCTGTGCTTGGAGCAAGGCTTGTTGTGCGCTGAGCTGCGTATAAACGAGGTTTATAGACGCCATCTGTTCGGCATACCAGGAAGCCAGAGTTTTTCCTTCGGGTAGCCCTAAAAGTGCAGAATAGTTGAGTTGTGCTTGTTCCGATGGCGCCGAAGGGCCTGGCCCCTGGCTTACAGTCTGCATCGGCGGTGGGGTTTGATGTAACATCCCCGTTGGAGGTTGGAGAGCAGCCCCGTTTGTGGTTTGAGTAATGATTCTTGTTGGTGTTTGGAAAATGGGTACAGTTGTGGTCTGGCTAGCAGCCCTGGACGCACTTCCAAAAATGGACGGAAACTCGTTGTTCAGCTGACCTTCTTGGATGGTCTCGTTCCTTTGACCGCGTTGGACGTGTGCCGTGTCCGAAACGAGTTCAAAAGAAGAGATTTCTCCGTCAGCTGGGTGTGAATGATTTTGGTCTGCCATTTTCACGAGTGTTTTCTAAAAGAGAAAAAGAGGTGAGAGTGGTCTTGCAAAAAAGCGGATGGCGCCAATGTTGAAACAATGGTTAACACAAGGATAACCAAGAGGGTCGTTTCACTTAAGGGGTTCAACCTCTTCTCTTGCTCGTATCAAAGGCCTGAGATCTGCAAAACAGTAAACACCGTTAGTCTCGTTAAGAGGGGAAAAGGGGGTTTTCCCTCTTAACCAGGCTCCGGCGTGAGAATAAGTACTGCTCTGAGATGAATAAAACAGTGTGTGTATAGAGTGAGTAAAGAGAGCCAGGATCCTTAACCTGAATGATGAAGGGTCCTATTTATAGCCGGATGGTGAAGAAGGAGGAAGCAGCTGTGCCAGCTGTGGGTGTGCGCCAGCTGTCCGACCAAGGGGAATATCCTCTTGGTCTGCTCTGTCGCGAAGGGTGTAGTGGTACACGTGGCGTCCTTCTATTTGCTTACGCTGGATACCTCGTACTGGTTGCGTCAGACTTGCTCCCTGGATCGTCGCAGGCCTATGTGGCCTTCTCTTAATGGTGACACGTGTTGTCCTTTATGTTGGGCAAAGCATCTTTGATGCCAGCTATGAACCGCCTAGGTGTCTTCTGGAAGCTTCTAGAAGGTCCTGGTGACATGGGTGCCTTGTGTGTATAAAAAGTGGTGTGGTCCCTGCCATGTAGGCAGGGAATTGGGACCATACCTCTTCAAAAACGAAAAAAAAAAAAACAGGAAAAGCAATCAGAGGTGCAAATAAAATTAAAAACACACAAGATAAGAGCTCGCATTGTAACACACCATGAAGTAGTAGTGTGTTCATCCACTACCGTACTTCTTTCTAATCTGGCAAGTATAGCACCAATTTATCCATTTCCTTAATCGCTTTTGTCTTATGTATTGATTCCGTTGCTTCTTCAAATAATTTCTGCAGATGAAAAAAAAACTGTAAGTGTGGCTAAACCAGTAAGATAGTTGGTTAAGCTGTCTTGAAACCTAATTACATAGGACGAGAAACATACACCCGGATTCTGCATTTTACAGATCACATCTCTACCTATTTCAACGATCACTTAGTATAGCACTGCAGAAAGTTATTTATCAGATCAGATGAACATGTTTTGGCACACCGGACTGTCAGTCCAGTTTAATAACAATATCAACCATGCTTTAACAATCACACAAGGTTACTGATTTTAGAGGGGAGATTTTGCCAGATGTATTCGCGCACCTACACAGTGTTAAGCAACTGCACATTGAGGAGAGTTGTCTTCCTCTGAAGACACCATCCGCCTCCACCACCAACCGCCATCATCATATGCCCACCATCCCTCCCTACAATATAAACATAAAAAAATTGATAAAATATTTGTTTTCAAGACATAGAAAATCATGTTAACAACTGTACAAGATAAGAAAGGGACATATAACGGTGGAGAAGGGGAACGATTTTGATATAATAAACCTAATGTCGCCGGACTTTCAAGAACCAGTTTTGACATCTACATGGAATAGAGATTTAACGACTTACCCGGTGTGTCAGTAAAATTGATGGATCTCAGAAACATAGATTTATTGAAGAAGAAGAAGAAGAAATCGAGTCGTGTCGTAAGAAATTCCTTTGTAGTCTTCCGCTAGATCTGCCATCACTCTTCTAACATTGCTCCGATTCTTCTCTGTGAACTAAATTCCAAAATTAGACCTAATTACAAAATCACACCTTCAAATCTGTGCAAGAAATAAGAGTGAAGATGAAGAGGAAGCCAGTTTTGGGTAAAAGGTTTGAACGGAGAGGTGACGTGGGTTTTAACTTCCGGTCAAAGGGAAACCAAATATAAACCTCCCCTTCTAGAAGGTTTCTCTGATTTACAAGGGACCGACAGGATTTAACCTCATCTTCCTCCAATGGCTCACATTCTATATTATTGTTTTCTTTGACTTTAAGGGAAACATAAGAATATATAATTAGAGAGAAGTCTCAAGATGGTTTGACTTGGTACTTTGTATGCAACAAAGAATTATTTTTTTTTTTTTTTTTTTGAACGGCCAACAAACTCAATCCCGAGCACTCTCGGGGCACCCACTGGACAAACGGAGTACTCCGAGAGTAACCCGAGTCCACCACCAATTCCGGGGAAAACCCGGTAACCCACCCGCCCGTAGGCACGACAGTGAAATTACCGGTAAAACCCGTTTGGCTCAAGGATCCAACCCAGGTTTCCCTGGGTCTCCTATCATTGCCCACCAGTGCCTCACTCTGCACCAAGTGGGAGTTGAACCTGCATCTCTCAAGAGAAATGCAAGCCCTCCACCACTTGATCTAGAGATCATTGGCTGCAACAAAGAATTATAATTTTGGTTTTATGAAAAATAGCCGTATGTTGTTTATTTAGAAATATGAGTTTATCAAAGAGTTATTATATGTGTTTACTCGATATTAAGTCAATTTTAGCTACTAAATCTTTTTATTGTATTAGATTTTTCCTATAATACTATTTCACAATATGTTATTCGAGTACAAGACTCGAGTAGCAATTTGAGCATGCTAGTGACAACTCGATGTACTCAACCAAAAAAAACTTACGAATTACGCGAACTTGAATAAACCTATGGAGACTATGATCGGGTTTTGGATATGGTTTTATAATCTTGAATCAGTGAAACCCAAATAACCCAATCCAGAAAAACCCGAAACACAAAAAGCACCCTTAATGGATAAGGGAAAATGTCACATAATAATAATTAAGTTTGATAGATTGTTTCAATCAGGTAACTCATTTTTTGTGTGTTTCAATTAGGTCATTAAAGTTTGAAAATGTTTCAATTAGGTAACTCAAGTTTATAGAAAAGTTCAAATCCTAGATAACACTATTATACTCATCCCAGTCCGGGTTTTTATATGTAGATTATAAGAAATTTAATAGACATTTCTAGATACAACATCATCTTGTTTTTTTCCCGTCTACGCTTTGATGTTCATAACCGAGCTCACCAACACATAGGTGCAACATGTTAAGGCTAATACTCTTTTATATCAATTTGTATATTTTATACTTTGTGCAAAATTTGAATCTAGTGTTATGTATGATTGGGAAGGGAAGTAACTACACTGCAAAAATGGAACCGGATTGTACATGGAGCGTGGTTAGCACAATGTAAGATAGAGTCTGAGCGAGCGTGACTAAGGAAAGAATGGAGTTGGAGCTGGAATAGTATCACCTAAAAGACAACATGAATAGACTTAGACCGGGATTAATATCACCTACATGGAGGTGAGCAAGGAAAGGGAGATAGTTCTATAACTTTAATCATAGTGTGAGCATGGATGGAGCGTGACTAAAGGAGTAATGGAGTTGGTACACCTACAAATAAATATGGAACGTGACAAAGGGATTAATGGGGTTGTTACGCCTATAAATAAATAAACATGGAGCGTGAATAGGTAAGGAGAGTGTAGGTGAAGAATAGAGTGTGATTAAGGGAGAAAGTTTTGATTTTAATTGTGGGAGTATCAATAAGAGCAAGGGAAATGTTTTACCTAAAATCTTTCAACCTGGAGCATGTGGGGTGTTCATTATTTGGTTCGCAACCGAATTAACCGATAACCAAATCGATTCGAAAACCGTTTAAAACCAAACCGAATTACATATTTGGTTTTTGGTTTGGTTATGAACCGAAAACCGAATTTTATGTTGGTGACGTGTAAATGGGACACATCTACAATTAAAACCTCACCATCATCAAATTCAAATTCAAGGGTCAAATCTCCATTTAGATGAAGTAGTAGAATTGTAAAACTCCAACACGCGAGGTCATCAGCATCAAGTGTCTCTTGCAATTTCTCTATCTGATCACCTTGTGAAGCACATAAAAATTAATTATGACAAATATAACACTTTTATAAGCTATGATAAAATAAAAGTGGTTATTTTTGTAAAGTAAACAGGTAGGCTATTAAGCTACGGTACCAAAATTGCAAGTTAAGAGTGAAAGTAAAGACAAAGCTCTTGACCTCTTAGTGGTGAATTAGTTTTTTTTTTTTGAACGGCGACTTTCACAACAGACGGCAAGGCCGCTAGCTACCGAATGGTAGCCACCATTGCCCCACTCAGGCATCCAAGACTATGTTGTCTTAACCGGGCCCACGCTTGGTGCATCAGAGTTTGGCTGGCGTTCCCCGAGAAAATTTCCAGCCCCCTGCCACTTGACAGGAGTTGTACCCTCCGCAAGAGCCAAGACTCTCCGAAGTAAATACACTATAATAGAAAACTCGGGCGGAGCTCGACTCGAACCGGTGACCTCTCCATGGAGAGGGCCGAGAACTAGCTTCATCGATCCTGGCCAATAATCATTCTATAGAGTACCTTTATATACCACACATCCAATGCCTACACAATTAATTATTAATTAATTAATTAATTATTATTAATTATTAACTATATATAAATAGACAACGGGTATGAATAGTCACTCCACCAAATAGAATAACAAAAAATAATAGTTGTTCTCCTATATAAATAGACAACGGGTATGAATAGTCACTCCACCAAATAGAATAACAAAAAATGAATAGTTGTTCTCCTAAATGATAAGTTTGTTAGTGGTTTCCAGGTGTGGAACTTTTCTATTGGCCAAAAAAAAGCATACCACGTGTACTGCTTTTGTTAAGTGCACTAGCCACGCATATGAAATGAACAGGTAATTCACCACGTACATAGAAAAAAGGAAAAGCTGAAATTGTTCTTTCTCATCTTCATTTAAAGATGAGAAAGAGAAGCCAGAAGGCGATGGTCTCAGGTGGTCCGGCGATGGTCCGGCGAGAAGGGGAGCCGCAACGGAGGCTAGGGTTTTGTGCAGGGATTTACGAGCCGCCACCGGTCCAGCTCGCCCAGCTTTCCGAGGACTTGAAAGCTTATAGCGGCAGCAATTCTCAACGGCTGAACGGCCTCTTTCTATGGGCATCTAAGGCCCTTGGGCCTTGTCCTTTGGGTCAGACAAGTGGTGATGGTGTGGTGGTGGATGACGGTTCCACCGTGACTGTGTGACGACGGTGGTAGCTGGTACGACTGGGGGTTCTAGGGTGGCTATGGCAACCTCAGATACTTGAATCGGTGCTCCGGAGAAGTCGCCTAGGTTTCCGGCGAGAATTCCGGTAAGCCCTTTTTGTCTGCATGTCTCCATTTTCTCTAGATTGGCTCATATAGTCATGATCGAAATGTAAGAGCTGTTGTTTTAGGCGTTTTATTTCCCTTCGTAGCTACCGTTCGTCACTTTTCCGTTCTAATCTTGATGTATATCATCCACGAATCATACATCACATTTGTGTTAAATCTTCCAATATTATTGATGAACCGTCTATTTTCTTTGAGTGTCCAAATACAATTTTTAATGGTCTTCGATATACATATTGTTGGTGCATTACGTCTATTGACTTCGTCTTGTATCATGTTATAGAATAGGATAGGTTAGAATAACCAGTGCACGAGGTTCGAGAAACGAAATGTGATGAATTATCATGTTGGACCGCTAATATGAACAATGTTCATAAAAGCGATCCAAGGTAATTTGTCTGGATCGCTTTTATGGCAGTCCATATGAGCGGTTCACACACACTATATATAGGTGCTTGGTTGATTCATTTGTAACGGCTCGGAATTTGTAACGAAGTGTTGCCGATTTGCTTCCAGGTTGTAAACATTGCTAAAATCAATAAAGTGAAGCATTATATTTAGTTTGAGCATCTAATTCACTGATTCCGCCTTTGAATTGGAAAACGACTCTTCTGATCGACTCATTCAGGGTCAACGACGATCCTACAAGTGGTATCAGAGCTTAGGAAGAAGAGTTCAGCTCAAACTTGATTCGTTTTCTGTCTTCTACACCTTCTTTTTCGATTTAGACAAGTTTCCACGGTTAAATTCGGACGAATTGTTCACAGGACGTGTATTATTGGACAATAATAAACCCTAGAAAGTTTCAGACTAAAATTCAAACTAAAAACAGGTCAAAACATGTTCGAAATGTGGATCGCTCCAAATGACGTCATGATGAAACGCTTTTAGGTCAAAGTTTGGACCGCTTATTCGTACACATTTGGTCCTGGTTCGCTCCAAAGACAACTCGGATCGCTCGAAATTACCTTTCAGGACCGCTTTTCTGAACATTATGAACCGCTTTTTCGGACAATATTACTGTTAGGATCGCTCGAGTGTACATCTCTGAACCGCTCGTTTGTACATTGTTTGGACCGCTCATATAAACAATCTTGGACCGCTTATATAGACAATTTCTGGATCGCTCGAGTGACAATTTTTGGCTCGCTTATTTGGTCCAATCTAGTTCGCTCATTTGTCAAATTGTTGATTCGCTCATTTGTCAAAGTATTTGGTCCGCTTATTTGATCAATCTGGTTTCGCTCATTCGTTCAATCTGGTTTTTGTCCAAGTGTCAAGATTATTTCACGACAATCGAGTGTTAGTGTATTCCAAGTTACTTGATACTGTTTAAACTGATTGAGTTTGTTTGTTTGCTTCCAGGTCATTGTTTTCAAGTGATTAAAGATGTCAGATTTTGGAGAAGAGTTTTACAACACATTTTATAACGCATTTACTTCGGAAGATGTACCAATTACTCCAAAGAATGCTACAAAGGTGATATCGGAAAGCTTGAGTTACGATAATGTGTACGGGAATCATCAAAGACCACCAAAGCTCATGAATATTGAAGATTATCACTGGTGGTATGAAAGATTTGAGAATTGGGTTCAAGCATATGCATATGATAGTTGGATTTGTTTGACGCTGGGATACAACAAACCAAGAAATGATAGACGTGAGTTGATTAATCTGAAAGATTTCACAGCGGATGACAAGAAAGAACATTCAGCAGAACTGAGAATGAAGACACTTCTTCAACAATCTATCAGAGAGGATATATTTTCACTGCTTCAGTATGGTGAAACTTCTAAGTCAATTTGGGAAGCATTAAAAGTGAAAGCTGAAGGAGGAAAAGATATCAAGAAGAACAAAATATCTCTGCTGAAGAAGGAGTTTGATATGTTTAGCTGTATGAAGAATGAAACAGTTCGTCAAATGATCGAACGTTTTTGTCATCTGAAGATTGAGTTAGAGAGGTTTGATATTAGAAAAAACAGAGAAGAGTTGGTGGATAAGTTGGTTGAAGCGTTACCTCATGAAGATGATTGGAAGACATATGTGACTGTGTTGAAGAATGATATTAACTTTGATACTATGTCTTTAGATCAATTGATTGAAAAAATAGAGGGGCATGATCTGTTGATTCAAAAGCAAAATAAGATGTCAAGTTCTAACTATCAACAGAATGTTGGGTTGTATTATCGAAAAGGGTTGATACAGAGCAATGAGTCCTCAAGAAACAATGAATCTCCAAGGATCAAAACAAGGTATACAGCTGAAAAGACAAACGAGTTGCCAAAGAATACTTCTTCTAGTTTTGATCCGGGGTATCATGCATCGTCAGCAACAGCATCGTCAACTTCAAACTCCAATGTTGATTGGAAGAATTCTCCTCTGCTGAACAATGAATTTGCTCAACAGCACATGAGCTTCCTAGCTTCCATTCTGGTATCATATGAAGGTTTGATAGCTGGAAAGATTGGAAATCCTAATTTGACAAAAGAGGATTACGATCAGGTGGATCCAGAAGAAATGGAACTCATGGATATTCGTTGGTGCATGGCCAGTGTCATTAGAAGAGCTCAAAGATTTATGGAGATCACTGGCAGGAACTGTTTGGAAGGGCCTAGTACGAAGATGGGTTTTGATAAGAATAAAGTCACTTGTTTTAAGTGTAAAGAAAAAGGTCACTTCAAGAGGGAATGTTCAAACAACAGAGCTGATGATAGTATAGATCCGTTCAGTAATGATTATTACAAAAAGGCTATCTATCACAAGAATGCCGAACAGTCAGCCAGAAAACAAACTGATGGAGGATCATCCAGAGAGAAGAAAGCTGCTTTGTCTTTTTGTAGTCAAGCTGTGGAAAGTTTAGAGGATGGCTATGAAGATATGGTTCAAATTTTGGATTTTTCAAAAAATTTGAAAGATGCAGGTTCACCTAGTGGTATAATCTATGATGATGAGGGGTATGATTGGAGCCAGCATGATGATGAGGGTGTCAACTTGGAAGCTAAAGCCATGGTAGCAGAAGTACAGCTGACACGAGAAGAAAGACATGCTCGAATGAGACTGGATGACGTGTGCAATGCTTACAGAGAAGCCACATGGGCTGGAAGATGGAGCAAAGATAAACAATGCTATGTTGATCCTGAAGGAAACCCAACTGTTGATCCAAAGACAGTTGATCTTGAAGCATTGGTTGCTGCTATTCCGACTGTGGATGTCTGGTGTAAAGGTCTTAGAGAGAATCCAAGATACAAGCAGCAAGTTGAAGAAGGAATTAGAAAAGTCATTTTTGCAAGTCTGGAGAAGAAAAAGAAGAAGACTGTCGAGGAAATTGTGATTGAGAGCAAGGAGATGGTGAATGAAGTGAAGAAGGTTGCAAAGAAAATCAAGGAAGGTGCTGAAGAAAAAGAGCTAGTGGTTGAAGAAGTTCAGATACAGAAGACCGAGGATACGACAGTGCCAGTCATTGAGGTAATAAGTCAAACTGATACTTCTGTCAAAATTGATAATGAAGCTGAACAACAATGCAAGAAATGCATGGAAACATGCAGTGCTTGTATTGAGAAAGATGAAGAACTCAACAACAGGGTCATTGAATTCACTAAAATAGAAAATATTTTCAAAGAAAAATGTCATGAGATGAGTGAAAATGAGAAGTTTTTGAAACAAGAAAATGAAAAATTGAAATTAAAATGTGATGATCTTGAAACAGAAAACATGAAATTAAAAGAAATGTGTTCAGCTGTTTGCAACGAATGTGTTCCAAAAGAAATAAAAATTCAAGAGTTGCAAAAAGAATATGATGTTACGAAATTGTCATATGAAACTGTAAAAGAAGCTTATGAAACGTTAAAAAGTAAAGTTAAAAGTCTAGATGATAGATTGTGTGCTTGTCAAAGAAACACTAAATTTCTTGAAGCAAGATATGAAGATAAACAAAGGGTGGTAAACCAATATATTGATGATGTTGCTAAGCTTAAACAAGAATTGGCAGACAAAGAAAAATTGGTCAATAAATTGCAAAGTTATCATTCATCGTCATATATTCTGGAACGTATTTTCAACATCACACCCGATGAGAAAGCGTCTGAAAAGAACAAAAAAGGAAAAGGGTCTGAATTTCATCAAGTTCCACCACCGTTGGAGAATAATTATACATTCTATGATGGCGAAGAAGTGGAAAAAGTTATCAACATGGTTGATCAGTTACCCGACAACATTGATGTGACTTACACCAAATCTGATGATATCAGTGATTCAGAGGTGGTTGGTAAGGTTGTTGAAAGCATTTTTCAAGAAAACTCGGTTGAAACAAGTAAAACTGAATCACAAGATGAAGATGAAGGAAATCTTCATGATGGTTATCTAAAGAAAATCAAATCTGAAGAGAATTTGAATGACGATTCAAAGGGATTGGTTTATACCATGATTGGATCAGACAAATTATTCTTGGATGTTGTCTTCCCGATTCAGAATGTGATCTCAGAAAAGGTTGATAAAGTTTTCAAAATGGTTGAAATTGAAAAATCTGAAATTTCAAAATTTGCTGGTAAAGGTCACAAAACTTTTTATAACAAACCGGGTGGCAACAAGAAGAACATGAAGGCTGGGTTGGGTTATAAAAAGAAACAAAATTGGAAGAAAAATGTGACACCAAATTATCAAGGAAAAATGAGGTTTGTTAAGGGAGATAGTTTAGCAAAAGAAAAAGAAAACAAAATGAAACAATCTAATGCTGAGTTTGAGGTACAAAAGAAAAAGCGACAACCACAGGTCAAAGATGTGTCAATGAAAACATGTTTCAAATGTGATCAATTAGGACATCTTGCTCGCAAGTGTCAGAATCTAAAACCTGTGGATGTTGTTCAAAAGAAGCTTGATGCTACAAAACACCAATCTGAGAATGTGAAATCAAGGTCAACCAAATTTGATTCGAAACAAACTTGGATGTGTAACACAAACAAGTTTGCTTCAAATCAAAAATGGAAATCAAATCCGAACAAGTTTGATTCAAGACAGACTTGGAGTTCTCACACATCCAAATTGAAAACAACACAGATTTGGAGACCACTAGTTGTTATGACAAAACTTCAACAAATCTGGAAACCTAAAAGTGTTGTTCAAAATCAAAAGGTTCAAAAAGGAACAGATTTTTACAGACGAGGTACTCCAGAAGGTCAAGTGTGGATGGTTAAGAAAAGTGTTGGGTTGATAAACAATGAAAATGTTGGGAAGGATCTAGAGAAACAACAACAAATTTGGAAACCCAAGATTGTTTTACAAGAGAAAGGTTCAACTTCTGGGGTGAAAAAGTTTGAAGAGTCAATTCCAGTTGATTATGACGCAAACTTTCCACCACTCAAGGCTGAAAATTTCAAAATTCAAATTGCAAGAGTCAAGGTTACACCTAAGGCTGATCAAGCCTGGGTGGATACCATGTTTGATTAAACAGTTGGAATTGCCGGAGCTTCCTTTAACGCGAAGCATGAATCGGCATCTATCTCTATTGATTGAAATTATTTGTATATTTGATAAAGTTTGAATGTGCAGGTACTCAAGGGTGGTGAAGACTGTCAAATCCAACAAGTGCCTGGCGTTAGCATATGAAGAAGATCCCCGGTTTGGTCAGACGGGGAAAGTATGTGTTTAATTGTGTGTAAATTTTTGAACAACTTGAGTTTTGTTTGTGTGGTGTTTGTTGGTTGGTTGCTTACTTGGTTGTTGGTTGATAGATTGTGATAGACTGTGATGGTTGTGATAGTTGTAGTTTAAATTTGTTTGATTTAGATTTAAAGGACTAAGCCGAAACCCTCACGGCGGAACAAACATGATTACTCACAAGTTGAAGAATGGTTTTGTAACGGTCAAAATCAGTGGGTTGTAAATCATGGGGGTACGTTATATTTTCTGCGAAACAGAGCATGAGATGCAGAAAATGGATGGCGAGACAAAGCTATCAGTATCGGTTTGTCAAATTTCTTTAATGGTTTTGCATTTTAGGGGGAGAAAAATTGTTAGAAAATACAAAAACATTAGAAAAATTTGAAAAATACAAAAACATGATAAAATAAAAATTTGAGTTTTGCGTAAAAAGAGGAAATGATAGTACATCAGTAGACAGTTACAGTATGCTAAAGATTTGTAATGTTTAAATAGCGTTAAACAGTCTCACTGATGATATGTCGATAGGTTTTTATACATTTAGTAAGCTTTTTCGGGATATAAACCTAAATTCAAAACTTGCTTATTTCGTGGGGAACATTACTTGGATATATAGGTAACCCCTGAAATCTCGTTTGAAAGGTCTCGTATTCTGATATACTAGGTGGTTATACTCTATGATGTCTGGGGTATTATTCCGGGACTTCTGCTGAACGGTAGTTCTGACCTAGTCCCTGGCTAATACTTTCACCAAAATGCTTGAAATATAGCATAAAGCCCTCAGCTGATTAGACGATAAAATTGATAATCAGTTGTTGTAGCTAAAAGATTCTCTAAAGGGAACACACTAAGTCGAAGCTGATATCTCTCTGCTGAACGGAAGTTCTGACCTGAGATCCCTCAGTTCTCGCATACCCTAATTTATGTACAGACATCATTGTAGTATTCTTACCTGTAAGACTGAATATTGGGATTCTGGATACGGGAGTATATTCAAGAGGTGGGAAACATGAATGAGTTTAAGTCTTAAAACATCTTAATCGTATCCTGAATCAGTTGAAATTTGTATGAAAATTTAAATGGATCAGTATATCGACAATCTAAGTGAATTGTTTAATTCTGAGTATGATTTAAAGCTTAACGGTATTGGTGACTTGTCATAAACTGATATGATCTTCTGACGCATACTCAAACAAAAATACTGTTTGTAAATATGTTTGTATATATTTCTTATAGCTTTATATTTTCAGAAAATACAAAAAGATTTTGATTTCTGCGTTATTTTCGATAAACCGATGTCTGAGTTGCTAAGTTTCAAAATCTTAGTATGCTGATTGTGTTTCTGAAAATAAAACGAGTTCATTAATTTGAAACTTGAAATTTCTTGTAAATCGTCAAAAACAGGTTGTGAAAATCTTCAAGGTCATTAATTTGAACTTGATTGATAATCTGAGAGGAAATTGGATTCTTGTTTACTGCCATATCTGTTGAGTTTATTGATAGGGGGAGTAGGTTAGAGAATTTGATTACTGGTTTTAAAGTGTTGTTACTTATCATTTGTATGAGTGATTTCAGGGAAGATCCAGATTACGATCCCAAAAGCTGAGTCTTAGGGGGAGTCTGAAGACAAGTTTATTGCAAACAAAAGTGTGCAAAGAGATAGATATCGTTAGCTGAAAAGCAAGGTGATGATCCCTAAAAGCATGGAAGCTTGACGAGAGGGGGAGCTTACTGATGATGAAGATGATCAATGAGAAAGATTGAAGATTGTTACAATCTGAACAAGATGGCAAAGATGATCAAGACTGAAGAGGTGGCATAACAGAGGATGTTCACTGAAGACTTCGTCAATATCCGAGGGGGAGTCTGTTGGTGCATTACGTCTATTGACTTCGTCTTGTATCATGTTATAGAATAGGATAGGTTAGAATAACCAGTGCACGAGGTTCGAGAAACGAAATGTGATGAATTATCATGTTGGACCGCTAATATGAACAATGTTCATAAAAGCGATCCAAGGTAATTTGTCTGGATCGCTTTTATGGCAGTCCATATGAGCGGTTCACACACACTATATATAGGTGCTTGGTTGATTCATTTGTAACGGCTCGGAATTTGTAACGAAGTGTTGCCGATTTGCTTCCAGGTTGTAAACATTGCTAAAATCAATAAAGTGAAGCATTATATTTAGTTTGAGCATCTAATTCACTGATTCCGCCTTTGAATTGGAAAACGACTCTTCTGATCGACTCATTCAGGGTCAACGACGATCCTACACATATACCGAGTGATATTGAAGAATGAGTTTGTGTGACTTTTGTATAAACAAACGTTTACAATAGATGACGATGGGGAGAAACCTGAATCGGGAACATCAAATAAATAATCTCGAAGCTTGATGGAGAGAAAGACAAAGGGAAGATTAGATAGGAGGTACCATGCCCTTTTTCAGCAAAATCGCGAAGGCGTAGGCTAACTTTCATACTTAATATTGTAAAGATGAGTTTGAGTTGGTGTTTTGTAATTGTAATCATCAATTTTTCCATTTCAGGCTAGAGGTTGAGTTCTTAGAAATGGTTTTAGTACATCTTATTTGAACCTTAATTTCACTGGTGGTTGTAGAATTAGGTCAGTTAACTTTAATCAGTTTTAGATTTTATGCAATTTCGTTTCTTTAGTATCAACTATTGAATGTCAATAATGTTTTTGGTTATCTTTGAAGGTGTATAATACATCTGGTACTTTTGTCATCTTTCGCCATACACCTTCTTCTGATAATATATGTGTGTATGCGAGGGTTGATTTTGAGATTTGTATAATTTGTCGGGGGAGTAATTTTTAATCTAAAATGTTCATTGTTCCACACCAATGGAACCCCATAATACTCTCCTGCAGTGGCCACTGAATCACCACTTTTAACTGGAGTAAATGTGTATTATAGTTCTTTGATTCAGTACCAACCAAAGTGGGCTTGTAAATAATGGAACTGATGGATTATTGTATTGCAAAGTCAGTCAGTATAAACGGCTGCTGGGCCATTCACAATTGCAGATTACTACTCAAGGTAAATCAGTACCCTCCTCCACCAGCCTTCATTTCATTATTTTACAAACATTGTGATTCACATAAAGGTTAAATACAATCCTGTGGTGTATCATGTTATAATTCAGGGTTTTATCCATTTTTCATGACCAACCAGATGATAAAATTGGTGTTGCCATATTAAGGAGAGATATGGCAACCCAAATCTAAGTAAAAGTACCTCTATCTCTGTCCTAACCATAGATACGCAGCCTGTTCGTTCTTCTAAATCCGATATCAGAGATGTATAGGTGGATGATCAGCTCAATTTGACCCCATACACTAAGAAAAGTAGAGGTCAAACTCCAGGTATGAGGTCAAACATTTTAGATGACTGGAAGCCCAAGGTTCGGAGATGACAAAGGTTCAGAGGGTGGTGGATGAGAATGTGGTTAACTTACTGGAGTTCCGACCTGTCTTCCGGTAAGCACCTTTACACATGCATTAGATCGGCTCTTTTAATGATGATTTGGCCAATCTTCGGTTAGACTAGAGACGTGTCATCAGCTGAACATAACTCCTTTGGTTAGAGTTCTTTCTTCTTGAACACTGAAGGTATATTTTCTTCTACTTGCATATACTGTTTTATGACTTCAATCTTACTTAAATCGTTCAGTTGTTAAACCACAGGAAAATTACATAGCAACCCTTACAACATTTAGATTTAATTAATTTGATTATATAACATTCTCATAACCTTAGCAATGTGCAGACGACTACACACTGGTATGTTTCTTCTTTACTTATATCATTTGTCTTCTTTAATGTTGTCTCTCATAAAACAGAAGTTGTAGAAGCATTCTCTTTTTGTTTATAATAATCTGTGTAAAAATCAATTGTAATTATTATTTAATGTGTATTTTGTATACCACTGGTGTGGCCGTGTGGGACACTGTGTAAAAATCAATTGTAAATATCTAATGTGTATTTTGTATAACACTGTTGTGGGACACTTATTAAGTTTTTCAGTTGCTGTCAAATGATAGGTTAGGTAGCTTTGACACCCTTCCCTCACCTTTTAATTAACAATTAGTATCTATTAATTAATTAAATTAAAAACACAACTGAAATGGATAGTGGCACATTATCTTTATCTAATAATAATAAGGAAAAGCGAATGAAAGTGGCACATTATCTTTATCTAATTAGAGGACCTGGGGTGGTCCGTGTTCGGCCCCCCATCACGCGTTATGGGAGATGGTCACACCGCCGCCGCTACAAGTTAAACGCGTTATATTGTTAACGCGTGCTGGCCATAACGCGTTGAACTTTTGAGTTTTATAGGGTATGACTTGTACATTGTGCATTAATACTTGTATATTGGAATCCCCATCACTAGTGATTCCACCCCTCCTACATTTCTATCACTAGTGATGGAAATTGGATTGATGACATGGCATTAGTTGATTGGATAGTGGGAGTGATGGAATCCATCACTAGTGATTCCACCCCTAGTCCCCTAATAAGGAAAAGTGAATGAATAACTATGGTGTTGCACTCTCACTGGATAATATGGCCAGCTCTTCCACATGCTTCCCAATCCATCTCTTACTTCAAAGCTTTGACTTCAAAGTCAAAATGATTTACATTTACAATGTATTAGAAAGTAACGTAAGCAATGTATTATCAAAGTGTACATGATGATTTACAACAGTTTTTTTTTCCCCGTTTAGACTTTTAGTGCTATTTTTTTGTTTTACCTTTTCTTTTCTTTTATGGTTTCGACTTTTATTTTTAGACTTTTAGTCGTATTTTTTTCCATTGGTATTATCAGAACCTGTATAGTTATCATCACAAACCGAACAAACAATTTCGGTAACGGTGTTGTATTCGTTTTTATAGAATTCTTGACGTGACGGCATAAAAATCATTGAACATAAAGTAATATTCGAAAGCCTTTTTTTTTTTGATATCGTAAGCTATATCGAGTGTTTGTACTGTACGATACCAAACGGACCAATACCGACCAAGCAACACCGGTATCAATATGGGTATTCATTTTTATGGGTTTTCAATCGATGTAAAAAACGTGTCGGTTAGCAAGCTAAGTCGAGTGTCGGTATCGTACCGGTACTTTAATAAAAACCAGACCGATATGACCAAAGAACCGCAGCGAAGGTTGGTAGTTTCAGGATAAAAATTGAGTTATGGTGTCAACCAAAACCATTTGTCACCAGAACCATATGTACGAAATGAAGTAAGGATACCATTTTATGTAAACAATCTGACAATAAACAAATGGGCATGCCTTTTCTTAAGATCTGCAACACCGTTTGAATCAAATTCCTTGTCTAATATCTACATCATCAAGGAAATACATTTGTAAGCTTTAATTTTTAACCATAAGGTAGATTTGTTATAAAGATTGATTTTCAAACTTTAAGCATTAAGATATAGCTTATATATATTATTTTATAAAAGTTAGAACAGTATGTTAAAACCCTATGTCGAGAACCTATATATGGGTTAGTAAACAAATCTTGTAAACCTTGGTTATGTGTTGATTAAGTTAGAGATGAAAGATTTGGAAAGTAAATGAGTATGTATGTATGTGTGTATATGCTTCGGGTTACCAGTATACATGTGTATATACCTATGGGTTACAAAAATGTGTATATATACATGGTTTGTGTGACTTGTTGAAAAGTGATATTGATGATAATTATTTGAATGTTATAGGTAAAGTATAATTAACCTTTGCCTACAAATAAGTATCAGCCGTAAATTAAATGCATGGTGAATTAAATGCATGGAGAATTAAATGCATACCACCACACGAATTCGAATAATATTATTGTAATGCATGCCTGCCATTATTAAATGCATTCCACCACCTTGCCCACATCCAGCCCAATCACCTTGGACCTCTAACTGGAATCGCACATCCCAAACCACCCCTCCGCATCAACCTGCTCACCCCTCCCAACCCCCTGCTGGCTACGGCCTTACTGCCCCTACCACCCCTTCACCCTACACTCCACCACCCGGTAACCCCACCCCACCACCCATTGACCCTATGCAGCCAACCGAACTCGGTACCGCACTCTCCGCCTTGACTCTCACTCAACCAATGCCGCAATGGAACATGGACACCGGGGCCTCCTCACACATCACTTCGGACCCAGGTAAAATCGATTCTTTAGTATCTAATTCAATTAATGCAAATATTTTAGTTGGAAATGGCCAAACTTTGCTAATTAAGGGATCGGGTAAGGGTTACCATAAAACACCCAACACAACCTATCATTTAAACAATATCCTTCATGCACCCTCAGTTGTTAAAGACCTAATTTCAGTTCGTAAATTTACCCGTGATAACCTTGTTTCTGTTGAATTTGACCCCTATGGTTTTACTTTGAAGGATCTCAAGACTGGCCAACCTCTTTCGCGCCATGATAGCACCGGTGACCTTTACCCCTTCACACCACCCCGTCAAGTCCTTTTAATTGCTGAATCAAATAAGTGGCATGATCGTCTTGGACATCCTGGCCCACGAGTTTTAAAGTTTCTTTCTAGTACTTTTAATTTTTCTTGTAATGAACAATCTTTTGCATTTTGTGACTCTTGCCATTTATCTAACAGTAAACGGCTTTCATTTGTTGCTTCTAATTCATTTACTTTTGCTCCTTTTGATATCATTCATTGCGATCTATGGACTTCACCTGTCCTAAGTAATGCTGGCTATAAATATTATATGGTCTTAGTTGATAATTTTTCCAATTATGTTTGGATATATCCGTTAAAATTCAAGTCGGAAACCGTTCCTACATTTGTAAAATTTCATAAATTAATCCAAACACAATTTCACAAAAATATAAAAGCTTTTCAGTGTGACTTAGGGGGAGAATTTGATAATCATACTTTTCACAACTTTGCCTCCTCCAATGGTTTTACCTTTCGTTTTTCATGCCCACAAACTTCTCAACAAAACGGACGTTCCGAACGAATGATTCAACGTCTAAATGACATCATACGTGCCCTACTCACCCATGCCCATATCTCTCCCACCTTTTGGGTAGAGGCACTCCATAGAGCCGCCTACCTTCACAACATTCTCCCCACCACCCGCCTCAACTATAACACCCCCACCTTTGCTTTGTACCTTTGTCACCCCACCTATGATCACCTCCGGGTATTTGGTTGTGCTTTCTATCCTAATTTTTCGGCCACCGAATCAAACAAACTCAACCCTCGCTCCACCCGGTGCATTTTTTTAGGCTATCCACCAAATTTCCGCGGTTACCGTTGTCTGGATCCTTCAACTGGTAAAATCCATATATCCCGACATGTAGACTTTGATGAATCCACCTTCCCCTTTCCCTTAACCACCCAACCAAACACCTACAACTTCCTGGATGATGAACAAACACCCACAGCCCCTTACCAATTTCCTTTGGGCCACTCCTCTCACCCGAGCCCAGTTGCAAACCAACAGCCCAACACCACCGATCCATCATCCCCTCAACAGCCCAGCCAACCAACACCCTACGCTACATTAAACCCTCCTGACCCACCCACATCTGTACCGTCCAGTCAGCCCAATCCAACACCAAATCTCCATCCTATGACAACGAGAGGGAAAGCCGGAATCCACAAACCCAATCCTAAGTATAACCTGGCCACACCCCAAGCCGAGCCATCTCACCTGTACCCACTTCACACATTAAAGCCTTATCGGACCCAAATTGGCAAAAAGCTATGCTAACTGAATATAAAGCTTTAATTGATAATGATACTTGGGAATTGGTTCCCCGGCCAGATAACCACCCAGTTATTTGGTGCATGTGGCTATTTCGTCACAAATTCAAACAGGATGGCAGCTTAGACAGGTACAAAGCCCGCCTTGTGGTAAATGGAAAATCTCAAACGGTCGGTATTGATTGTCAAGAAACATTTAGCCCGGTTGTAAAGCCAGCCACTATTCGTACAGTTTTATCTGTTGCTCTTAACCTTAACTGGCGAATTCATCAACTTGACGTCAAGAATGCATTCTTACATGGTAATCTAGAGGAGACCGTTTACATGTTTCAACCCCCAGGATTTTCTGACTCCACGAAGCCTAATCATGTTTGTCGATTACGTAAGTCTCTTTATGGGCTTAAGCAGGCACCCCGGGCATGGTTTCACAGATTTTCTAGTTTTATTACCAAACACGGGTTCAAGGGGAGTATATGTGACAGTTCGTTGTTCGTGTTTCAACATGGACATCACGGCCTACTTGTTATTATATGTTGATGATATTATTTTGACGGCTTCATCTGACACTCTACTAAAGAATATTATCATCTTACTCTCACGCGAGTTTGCTATGTCAGATTTGGGGCCTTTACACCATTTTTTGGGTATCTCAGTCACACGTGACTCACAAGGTTTATTTTTATCTCAATCCCAATATGCCCGTGATATCTTGCATCGCGCCAACATGAGCGACTGTAAGCCATGCACCACACCTGTTGACACTTCCTCTAAGCTCAGCGCCGGGGATGGCACATTGTTATCAGATGGGTCCTCTTATAGAAGTTTAGCTGGGGCATTACAATATCTTACTTTCACTAGACCCGACATAGCCTACGCCGTTCAACAAGTTTGCCTATTTATGCATGCCCCTACAGACTCACATTACGCTTTCTTAAAGCGTATACTTCGGTACATCAAGGGGACCATTGATTATGGCCTTCGTCTCACGGCTTCTCCCACATCTTCTCTGGTTGCGTACTCTGACGCAGACTGGGCTGGCTGTCCCGACTCGCGGCGTTCCACATCAGGCTATTGTGTCTTTCTAGGTAATAACCTTATCGCTTGGTCATCAAAACGACAACCAACGGTCTCCCGATCCAGTGCCGAAGCAGAATATCGAGGTGTTGCAAACGCCATGGCCGAGACCAGCTGGCTTCGTAACCTACTATTAGAGTTACACCTTCCCATCACACGGGCAACTGTGGTTTATTGTGATAATATTTCTGCTGTCTACTTATCCGACAACCCGGTTCAACATCAAAGAACTAAACATGTTGAACTTGACATCCATTTTGTCCGGGAAAAGGTTCGTTTAGGCCAAGTTCGTGTTCTTCATGTACCTGCCTCCTACCAATATGCGGATATTTTTACAAAAGGTCTCTCGAGACAGTTATTTGAAAGTTTCCGTTCTAGCTTGACCGTTCGCCCGCACTCCCGCTCAATCTAAGGGGGAGTATCAGCCGTAAATTAAATGCGTGGTGAATTAAATGCATGCCTAATGCATGGAGAATTAAATGCATGCCACCACACGAATTCGAATAATATTATTGTAATGCATGCCTGCCATTATTAAATGCATGCCTACTATTATTGTCATTTAGTAATCTATATATCTATATATATTAATAAAGGAGATGATTTGGGCTATTTGTCCTTGAATGGTGAAGCCAAATTGATGATGTGGCATCCATTTGTTTCGTGGACTTTGATTTTGGGAGGGAATCCATCCAAACTCTCAATACACAAAAAAAAAAACTCATTGGGCACGGGATCCGAATTTGATTCGGGTCACCCATCTCTCAAATTTGGATCGTATATATTCTCTTTCTCATACCACATCGCGTATTACATCTCACTTTCTTGAAACCCTAAATCTGAAAATACCTCTTCTTCTTCAATTGTTCTTCGCCGATTCATCATTCTCAATGACCAGGTATAAGTACTTATATGATTGTTTATTGTAATGTTTAATCTATTGTATCTTCTTCAGACCTAATCATCTCGATTCTCTCATTGATCGTCCTTTTTTCTGATAAAGTTGATTGTGTTTGTTGAATGTTTCAACAGTTAGATTTTGTTTCAATCGATCTTAACAGTAAGCTTCTTATCTATCTTTGATTATTCTGATCCATTGATAATATTCGAAACCCTAAGATTTACCGTGTTTGTTGTGTGTTTCAACAGTTGGATTTGTTTCCATCGATCTTCAGCAGCCTAAGATTGACATGTACATTTTATTGAAGTTCTATTACAATATTTGGTCATTGATTTGGAATATTAGTTGTTGTATGATTAAGCTCATTAACCATCTGTCTAATTATTACAGCATAAGCTTCATTGTAACATTTAACCCTAATTATCATTCTCTCCTAATCGATTTCAGATTTCCAGAGCATATTCAAAGATCATCCAAATCAAAGGTATCAAAATCTTATTCTTGATGTTTTACTTTAGATCTTCTTTGTAAAAAATTGATTCGAAACCATCAGTGTGTTTCATCGATTAGGTTAAACTTAAATGATATTATTTTATGATAGCTGAATCTTGTCCACTTCTATCATCTCAATCATTGTTGCAAATGCTCAAGAACTATTCTTGCATATCATCAAGAACACTTCAATTTCTTATTTGTCGTTAAGATTATCAGTTTTTAATAATGATTTTGAACGTCGTTTTTTATTGTTATCCTAATGTCGATTTTCAAGAACAATACCCAATATCGAAGAAATCATAGGTATGTTTATCGTTGAGTCATCTCTTTTTTGTTCTTATTAATTTAATTTTGTTTCCCAGCCTTATTTTGTTTTGATCGGTTAGGTTAAGGTAGAAGGATAGATGTTTATGTTAAACTTTTAAAATATGTGTTTTTGTTTAGATTTGATTTGATTCCATATATATGTTATGATGATTTGTAATTATTATTTTGTTTTATTATTTGAAAGTTGAAACGCTTCTTCACAGAAGCATAAATTTATGTTTTATTCAAGATTTTTAATGTAAAACATAATAATATGATATTTCCTTAGAAAGTAGTTTTTCTTTTTTCTTTTTTTAAAGAAATCATTTTTTTTGTTTGTTTGGATTGGTGTTGATCTTTTAAATTATGTTTCATTACTGTGCTTAAAGTTGTGCATATTAGAGAAGATTATTGAAACACCATATATGTATTATTATTGAAAACTTATTGATGTTAAAAATAATGTTTGTTTGGATTTGTATTGATCTTTGAAATTATGTTACATATGTTTGCAGGTTGTTATCAAGAAAATATATGACCATAATGCAACCAATGTTGGTGACGAAGGTGGCTTTGCTCCTAATATTAAGGTAATTATGCTTTAACCATTTTCATATATTATTATGATATTCATTTTTAAGTTTTTGATCAATTTCAACATGAATATTTGTTCTTCGTCTTTGTGATATTTGTAAGTATGGTAATAATTCAAATTCTGTTCCTTTACTGTACTGAGAACATTCAGTACTACATAATTTATAAATACACATTAACTTTTTTTGTTCTATATTACATGTAAATTTTAATTTTAATATTATTAGATTTTTTAGTGGCAAATTAAAATTTTAACTTTCAGTCCATTCCTAATTTAACCTTAACTACTTTTTTTTGTAAATTTAAGCTAACAATAAAGTTTGTAAAGTTTTAAATTAATATTGTTTGAACATCTTTCCTAATTTAACATTAACTAATTATGTTAATAATTTAAAGAGTTAATTGCGTGGATGGTCCCTGTGGTTTCACGTTTAGTCACCACCTTTTGGAAACAGCAGGTATGCTCCCTATGGTTTATCATTTTGTTACTCGGATAGTCCCCTGACATTGATCCTATATTTTTGGTATGTTACTTTAGTTTTCTGTTTTTTTTAATTAGTAATATATGTTCTGAATGATTGATTGTTTGTATTTTCCCATGGTGAATCCTCAATCTTTTTTGAAATTCGGACTCGGAATGTTCGTCTACCAAAACAGGTTAGTTAAATGTTGTTGGTATTGTTTTTTTTATACTCTTTCTTATTTCTTATTAAATTTTCTGTTTAGGCATAATTTTGAAACTTTATGTCATTATCTTCTGAAGTTCATATTGTTAGTTTTGCCAGTTATGAGTTTTTCTATTTAGGTTTAAAGATACCTTTAGTTTCTTTCTAAAGATGTTTTTGTTTCCATAAACACATTACTGTTTTTAAGGTTAATTTTTCTATTCTCAATTGTAACTTTGTTTCTGTAATTAGACATTGTTTCTATAAATAAGTCACCATTATATTTAAAAAAATTCCTTTATTCCTTTGCAGTTATGGATCCTAAAAACAACGATCCAATCGTTTTTAAATTTGATTGATGACTATGATCCTATATTTTTTATATGTTTCTTTGGTTTTCATTTTATCAACAGACAATAAGTTATTTAAGATTATATGTTTTTTTGTTTCGATTCATAGGAAATACCGTATGATTTTGCAAGCTTATTGTAGGAAGGAAAAGTTCCATATGGTCAATGTCTTGAACTTATTGATGATGACTTATGCAACTGCAGGAGTCTGAATCTTCTTCGAACACAAGAGGTAAGTTTAATTTTATCGTTTTTTGGTGTTTTTTGATCCGGTATAATGATAGTTTTCATCGTTTATGTTAATCTCTATAATTTTTAAGTTATTTTGTTTATTATTTTGGCAAATCTAACTATGATATTTTTTGAAATTTGAAAATCTTAGTTTTTTTACTAATAAATTTTGTATTGTATTAATATGTATTAATGATTCTTTTGTTTTGGTTTTTTATTTCTGTTTTTCTTTTTTCATGATTAAGTAATAAATTTTATATTGTGTTAATTTTGAATCCATTAAAGATTATGTAAATTTTTAGTGTGTGATATGTTTTTACGAAATATTTATTGTGTTTCTAAAAATAAATAGGTTTTAAATTTTTTTGAAACCGTTCATTTTTAATTATTTGTTTTAGAAGTTTCTCCCGATATTATAAGTTTGTTTCTATAAATAGTTTACCGTTTTAATTTTTAAAAAGCCTTCATATTTAATTTCCATATATATTGATCAGAGTATCAACTGTTCTTCATTTTAAAGCTTATTGAGGAAGATGACCCATTATTTTTTATATGTTAATTTGTTTTCTAATTATTATTATTTTTGTCATCGTTTTTTTTTCTTCTTATTTTGTTAAATTTAATTACTATTCGTATTAGATTGTTAAACATTTTTTCCCTTATATGTAGTTCAAAGATGATTGGGATAAAAAAAACTGAACCGAAAGGGAAAGCAAGTGTTCTTTATGATGAAAATCAAAGTTCAAAGGTTTGTGTTCATTTACTAAATTATAGGAGTTTGTAATTAACTGAATTATTTTACCTTTATTTTTTCATTTTCAAAGGTTAATGTTTTATGTTTCTTAGGATGATTTTCATCAACAACAACATTTGATTTCCCATTCGGAGATGATCCTATATTGTTGGTATGTTTCTTTGGTTTTCATTTTTTCAACAGACAATAATTTATTTAAGCTTTTATGTTTTTTGTTTCGATTCATAGGAAATACCTTATGAAAATAAGAGCCGAGAAGTCTGGTGATGGTTACAGGTGGTTTTACCAAGTGGTCATCTTTCTTGAAATGAAATTACATCCGGTTCGGCACCACTTATTAGTTGATTTTATCCTTTCTGTTCGTTTTTTTTTTCAAAAATTAATAATATATGTTCTGAATGATTTATGGTTTTTTTCTCATGGTGAACCATCAATCTTTTGTGACAATCGAACTCGGAGTGTTCGTCAACCAAAACAGGTTAGTTCAATTTTCTTGGTGTTGTTTGTTTATTGATATCTATAGTCTTTGGTTTTAAGTTTTGTCTTTATGCTTTATTTTGAAAGTTTATGTGATTATCTCTTGAAGTTCATATGGTTTGTTTTATCAGTTATATTTTTTTTTCTATTTAGTTAGTTGTTAATTCTTTAAGGATACCTTTAATTTCCTTTTAAAGTTTTTTTTTGTTTCTATAAACAAATTACTGTTTTAAGTTTAATTTTATGTATTCGGAATTATTATTCGGTTTCTGTAAATAGACATTGTTTCTATAAATAGATTACCGTTATATTTTTTAAAAACCTTGCTTACTTCCTTTGTAGTTATGGATCCTAAAAACAACGCTCCTTCATTGTTAAAGTTGATTGATACGATCTTATTAGTTGAACTTTATTTAACATTGTTACTAATGTGGACTTTTTATCTATAGTCGAAACACAAGGAGAAGCCACAGACTACCGAAAGTCATGTTGAAGAAGGTGTTGCTGGGGATAGTGTTGGTGACTTTCAACTTCCAAATTTTGAGTATATATTTAATGTATGTAACTATGTGTTAATATATGTTAACAAACTTTAACAACCAGTACATTGTTTTATTCTTATATTTTTATATTTATGATGTCATTTTTAGGATGCTGATGACTACAAGTTTGATCGACATATAGCTGCTCTAATTGAGATGGAAGATGCTAAGAAGCTGGTAAGTGTATGCGTTCAAATTATTAATAGATCTTATTATATCTATTAGATAAGTACACTATTAAATTGTGCTACTATTTTCTTTTATGTAGTTCAATGATTGTTGGAATACAAAGAATGATGCTTTGAAAGAGACTCTGTCTGCTACCTCTCAATGTCATGTAATATTTTTTTATAAGTTTGTTTATATATTATATAGATGCTATTAATTACTTCATGTTATATTTATATGTTTCTTATTCACTGTTGTGTAGTTGGACACGAAAGGGAAGTCAAAGGTTGTCTGTGGTGATGAAACTGTTTCTCCAAAGGTTTATATGAACTAATAACATAATTTAATATTTTTTTTCAGTATGTACATTGTATTTTTTATCATATTATGTGTTTTACTTTATCATATTTTTTTCTTTTGTTTTATGTCAAAAACAAGTTTGATATGAATCTCGATAATTTCTTGATACCAAAGAATATATTTCGTTTACACAAGTTGTCCAAGAATTCTCATATCGCCTATCGTACGCGTTTAAACGTTTCGAGGAAGAATGAGTGTGTTGTCATTGATATAATGAAGCCTTCTGAAAACATTACTGTAAGTACACATTGTATAATGTTTACTAATAAAATTCATTCATCAAATCATTATAGTTCTTTTTAATTATGATACTTATTTTATATCTTCTAAATATATAGGTTAAATCAAAGCGTGAGGCTTGCAGATCCACCACGGTGACGGCTGATGTTCGCCGTAAACGTACAGTCAAAAGGTTGAAAAACAATTCATTTTTAGAGTTTACCAAAGTGGCTGAAATCAAACTGGTATACGTTATGATATGATTATAACAATTATTACTTATTAAATGTCTACTAATTTTTTGATAAATGAATTTAATAATTAATCCGTTCTGTTCATTTCTCAGCATTTACCGGTTGATGTTTCGAGTGATCTGTCTCTTTCTGTTGACAACTTGCGTGACGTTACGATCCAGAACCTAAGGAGTGAGCTAACTAATATGAACACAAGAGCCGAGAAGTCTGATGATGGTTACAGGTTTGCTTTTACCAAGTGGTCAACTTTCTTGAAATCAAATCACATCCGGTTCGGCGCCACACTTTTCTTTAAGTACGTCAAGTCTTCGCAGCTTTTGATGTTGACCAAATTTGTACACAAGACTACAAAGAAAAGAGGTCGCGCGTGACGATAAAGGAAATCGTGGTTTTTGTTTGTTGGTTTAGGCTGAACAGTTAATGTGGTATTCGTTTTTTGATCATTGGTGGGTATTAGTGAAGGATGGTTGACGGTGCATAGTCGGATATGTTATCGGTAGAACTGTTAGTACGTAAACAAAGCTCTTTTGTGTGAAATCTGATAAATAGCTATTAGTTTTGGTTTGAATGGATAACAAAATTTTGGTATTACCTTCTTTTTCATATTTGTCTTATTTATTTCCACATCAAAAGTTGTTTTGGTTATGATATCGATTCCTACACTCAACCATCCGAACCTCTAAATATATTTGTACGATACAATAATTCTGTTCTATGCTTTATTAATGTTAAAAAGAGTATCTTCACTGTTGGTTTATTATTGTTTAAAAATAAATTTTTATTGGTATGTCAACTTCATAAACTAGCAGTTAACATGTCATATACTATTTATCCATCTATTCGAAACCAATATTGAAATAATGTTAATTGATTTATGTTATCTTATTTTTAAAATTTGGTTTTTAAATGTATATTTTTTAATAAGTTAATATATTTTAGAAAAATTTCATCTATCTCAAACCAATAATGAAACAATACATATATAGATTTTGAGAATATTTATATGTTTTTTTTTTCAAAAAAAAAGGTGTTAAACAGTATTTGAACTTATGTTGTTATATAATATAAAAGTATGATACTTAAATTGATTTATTTACTAATTTACAATCAATTTTAGCTAATATGGAAACCAATTTTGGTAGACTAATAATTTTGATGAATGTTGTATGTTTTATTTGATTACAATCTTTATATATAGAATCTTAAAAAATTTAAAATTACTGTAATTTTCATTCTTTTATAATATAGATATCGAATTTTTAATAATTACAAATAATAGTTAATTTTGTAAAGTCAACCCTTTTTAGTTGATGTTAATATATATTTGACGTTTTCAAAATTCAAAAGTATAGATGGCTTAAAGATGTTAATATTTAGACAATGATGAGAACATTACTAATAAAATTACCAATGTAGTCTACAAAGAGATATTCTGAAATTTATACTTTCAATATTTTAATATTAATTTCCAACTTTTCTTTTTCTTCATTGATTTTTTTATGGAATTCATCTTTACTGTTTACTTCAAGATTTAAGGTTACATTAAATTTTTTGTAAATATGAGTTAGAACTTATATAATAAATGCAAATCACATTTAAACAACCATATCTTAATTTGTAAATATATATATTTAAACATCGATAATCAACAAGCATTTATAGTCGATACCATTGTTAGTTATATTCAAAAATATGGTATCTGTCATGATAATATACCACTAATTGTTTTCAAGCTTAAACTACCAACGACGAAAATTGAACATGATAAGAGGAGAACGTGCATGTCCTAAAAAGATACATAAAATCAGTAGCACAAAAGCCTCATGATTGGGTGTTTCAGATGAACGTTTAAAGAATATAACATTGTCTAAAATCGAAAACTATGTTATTCGTAATGGATCCAGCTTGCATAGATTCTCACCAATGCCTGTTCCTGACGAAAATTCCACAATATATGAGACCAACAGTCTGATAAACGAGGAGCTTTCATGGGAAATGGATGAAGTTAGGGCTGAGTTCAATAAGCTTCATAATTCTTTAAATGATGATCAAAGAGCAGTGTATAACCAGATAACATATAGCTGTTGTTGTCACGAGGTTGTACCACCCATTCAAGATTCCATATTCCAATTAATCTTACTGAAGATTCCGTTTGCCATATTAAGCCTAATTCTGAAATTGCTATTCTTCTAAACGAAGCCAAGATGATTATTTAGGATGAAGCACCGATGGTACACAAACATGCTTTTGAGGCTCTTGACCATACATTGAAAGATGTTTTGAGTGTCTCTGATTCACGAAATTATGAACTTCCATTTGGTGGAAAGGCTATTGTATTTGGTGGTGACTTTAGGCAAATCCTACCAGTTGTACAAAATGGAAGCAGGCAAGACATCGTACACGCCTCTTTATGTTCATCTTACATATGTTCGAGTTTCAAGGTGTTAAATTTGACAACGAACATGTGTTTGTCTGTTGGATCGAGTAGCTCAAACATCGAGGAGATAAAAGAATTTGGTAAATGGCTTCTCGAGATCGGCGAAGGCAATGTTGGTGATTCTAATGATTGTAATTCAAGTATTGAAAGGTGGATTAGCAAGTCTTTATGTGGGTAATAGGTTTTGGAATGTGAGGATGGATGTGTTGTCTAACAATTGTGCTTTCACTGATGGATGATCTAAGCTTATTAGTGATCTTTTATTAGATACCCGGTGTAATTTTATTTTTTCAATGACTGGATATGAGACTTTTGAGTTGTCGGTTTTTGATCATGAAACTGGTATTAAAATGTATTTCACGAAGGTGGACATTGTTGTGTTGGATGATCCTATTTACGGTGATGACGGATTTGATCTACTCCTTGCGGTTAGTGTTATTACGCTTATAGTTAAATATTTATCTAATACGAACTTATTGGTTAATGTTCAATTTAAGAATGTCTAAATTTTTGATATTATGTTTTTTTTAGTGGGAACACAAAGACAAGGTGTTTACATATGAAAGTGATGTTGATGAAGATGTTGTTGGTGACTATATGCGGCTTTCATCTTCCTGTGATTCCTATCGGTCTCATGTAAGTGTTCACAACGTTCCTTATATATTATATAACGGTTTTAATTAGTTGGTTGTATATTTATATGCTTATTATTCACTTTTATGTAGAATGACCCAAAAGGGAAGGCCAAGATTGTATTTGGTCACGAGACTGTATCTCCAATGGTGTTTGTTATATACTAACTTAATTTAATACTTATTTTCAATACCCAAAAGGGAAGGCCAAGATTGTTTTCCATATTTTTTTATATCAAAAAATTTATTTTCTCTATACTAACTGACTTTACAAATATATAATCCTTTTAATGAATAAATATATTTTTCATTTTAATATGTTAATTTAATACTTATTTAATGTTTGTTTTCAATATTCAATTTTTTTATAAAACTTTATCGTGTCATTTATATGATTACATATACTATTGACTTAAAATCTTTATACATCAACACTTTACATTTCTGTAAAAATTTTTCACTTATTGTTTACTTTCAATTATTTAGACTAAACCAAAGGGTCAGCTATCCAGATCCTTGACATCCACGTCTCATATGCCTTATGGTACACGTTCTAAGTTTCTGAAAGTTGATGATTGTATGGTCCTTCAGGAAATCAGCTTTGCTAAAAACAAACATGTAAGTATTCTACCATTAAATTATCTCTGATTATTTAAACAACCATGTATCGTATTGTTGTACACTTTTTTCTTATTAATATATTTTATATAACAAAAGTTTACATTTCTATATTATTTTTACACTTATTGTTTTAGGCTAAACCAAAGCGTAAGGCATTCAGTTCCTTGACTTCCAAAGCTCATGATGTTGACCGTAAATGCTCTACATCGAAAAAGTTCAAGAAAACTAATGTAATTGAGTTCACAAAGAAAGCAGGAAGCAGACTGGTAAACTTTATAATATGATTTTTTTCCTTAAAATTTTATAATACAAGATACATAACTTATTAATGAATCAGATAATTAATCCTTTTGTTTTTTTTCTCAACCTTTATCGACTGATGTTTCAAGCCATCTGTGTCTTTCTATTGACAACTTGCACAATGTTACAGTTCATAACGAAAAATTTGAACTCACTAAGTTGTGCACTAGAGCCGAGAAGTCTGGGAAGGGGTTCAGGTATGGCTTTAAAAAGTGGCCAGCTTTCTTGAAATTGAATCACATCAAGTTCGGCGCCACTCTTTTCTTTTCGTAAGTCAAATCTTCTCAGCATTTGATGTTGACGAAAGTCGTACACAAGATCACAAAGAAAAGACGCCGTGCCTGAATGTTGGTTATTATGTTTATGTTAGATGGTTAAGCATGAATATCAAATATGGTTTTTGGTTGGTTTGTTTTGTTACTTGGGGATAGTACGGATGGTTGGTTAGTAATATATTTTGGTAGTATGTATATGTTGGTTATATGCTGATGATGTGGTTAGTGTGTTTCATTTACCTTTTGAACAAATAGTAAGTAAACAACACCCTATTGTATGAAAGTTGATACTTTAGTCTTAGTGTTCCTGTTAATGGATAACACAACTTTGACATTATTTACTGTCAAAACTTGGTTGTTAATTGTTTCGACGTCAAATGCAGTTTTTGTTATCATATAGATTTATCTCATTAGCCATACACGCAGTTTTTGGTAAATGGCTTATTGAGATCGGCTCCACTCTTTTCTTTTCTTTACGTACGTCAAGTCTTCTCAGCGTTTGATGTTGACCAAAGTCGTACCCAAGATCACAAAGAAAAGAGGCGGTTCGTGAATGTTGGTTATTATGTTTATTTTAGATGGTTAAGCATGAATATTAAATGTGGTTTTATGGTTGGTTTGTTTTGAAACTTTGGGATAGTACTGATGGTTTGTTAGACAAGTATTTTCTAATATGTATATGTTGTTGATATGCTTATGATGTGGTTAGTGTGAAATGCAATTTTTGTTACCATATAACCTAAATAATAAATAAATTAATAAATAAAAAGTAAATATATTGTCGATTTTGAAAGTTTTATCTAATTTTTAAAATTAATTAACATTTGACTTTTATCATCATTCTTCAAGAATGGTTTTATTTTTCGTATTGATATGATATTTTTGGAATGTTCCACATAATTGTAACAAATTATAAGGAAACAATTATAATTGATTTCTATTAATACATATTTGGAAATATGTATCGTTAGTTATTATATAAATTTTTACAAGATTTGTAATAACATTGCTTTGTTCTATCTTAGTATATGTCACCTGTTTATATATATATATTATGCAATTCGGTTTTCTATATGATAACCAAACAGTTTTTTTATATATCTAAGTTTTTCGAATCAAAATCAAGTTACCTGTTCTTGATCATGAAGCAAATCTACAAGGTACGTTTCTTACATTCTGTATGTTTATGAAACCGAATGTTTATGAAACCTATTAATGTATTACAAACTGTTATTATAACATCTCCATCACATTTTTGTTTATGTAACTAATCAGCATGGATTGTAACATGTTTTTATACTAATAAGCTTATATTATCACATGGTTGATAAGGATTCGTTATGTGTTTTTAGTTGATTTTATTTCATATATGTTTTAAAAAAAATAATCAGCATATATTATAACTAAAATTGATAATTAATTTAATTAATTTGAAAATTCATAATAGATAATCTTAATTGTTTTGTTTACATTACATGTGTTTGTAGGTTTTTAATATGGCTGAAAGTTCTTCAAGGTATTTTTTTTTTCTTTTTAATGTTATCATTTGTTACGAATAATACCATTAACAAGTTATATTTTATTAATATCTTCTTTTTTCAATCAGTATTAGAGAACCACTCTTTTGTAGACACATGAATGTAGTGGACGAACTTTTACTGGTATTTTCTAAATTCAGACATTAATTATACTTTTTTTTTTGTTGTTATCATGAAATACAATTTAAAGTTATGTTATGGTTTATAAATTAGAAATATAATTATAACTTATTTTGGATTCGTTGCTTTATCAGGCCATTCCTTCAGACGCTGCATCCAAATTGTGGGGTAACAATAAAGCACCTACAAATGTTGTGATACAAAGTCCAGATGGTCGAACATTTAATGTTTAAGCGAAGCCAAAGGAAACATTTCTTTTTCCATGGTTGGTCAAATGTTGTAAAACATTTACATCTGAAAAAAGGTTGTTTGGTGCTCTTCAATCCTGTCGAGTTTTCTACATTCAAAATAACACATTTCATTGATGGTGTGATTCAAAGCTCTTTCTGGACATCGCTGTTATCTACAACATGTAACTTTATTGTAAGATTATTTTTTACTTTCATTTTATTTATGTTAATATATTTACTTTTTATGAACTGATTACAAAACTAACTTTTTTATTATTTTTGTTATTATTTCTACAGGTCATTCCCGAGTCCATTCTGCCCAACTATTATGATTATACATCAAATCATATAATTTCCATTATAGATATAGGCAACAAAATCTTTCACGTCAAGATTGAAACCCTTGATGGTAAAGTCGGTTTCTCCATTGGTATTGATGTAATTGTTAATCTGTTTCAATTGGAGGTTGGTTGTTATTTAATATTCACAAGAGGTTTTGGAAATTATTTTCATTTAAAAATTCTTGGAAAAAATGGTGTTGAAATTAATTTTGCTGATGTAGATGTTGATGAGGTAACTATACATTTGCTTGCTTCTTTTTATATTTAATTACTATATTGTTATTCTAATAAATGTTATATGTGATTTTCAGCATGTAGTTGCACCTATTGATGCAGTTGAAGAGCCAACTATTGATGAACAAGAAGATGGTCGTGTTTATAAGTTTGTTCGTACGGCTTTTAAAGATTTTGTAAGTTTTAATATTATTCTTCGAACTACTTATATTAAAAATTACATTTTTATTCACATAAAAGTACATTGTTATTTTTATATTCTTCTTCTTATTAATTTTATTTTAAAAACAATACAACAACTGCCTGATAATGTTTCAAGGATGGCTAAACTTGATTTTGATTTAAAACCTATGACCGCCAGACTTCTGCATTTGACTGAGCAAGAGGAGTTTACCAATCGTACCAGACGTGAAAAGAGAGGATAAGGTTTTCGTTATGCGTTATGCAAATGGTCGAGATTCATGACACGTGCTCGCATTAACGAGGGTGATACGGTTCACTTTTCTTTTGATGAAACTCATCAAGTCTTGAATGTTGAATTCATTGTACCTCCAAAAAGGAGTACTGATTAGTTGTTTTACATTTAGGTTTTCGATAATTGGTTTTCATATGATATACATTTACTTTGTTATCGTTAATAGTTTTTAACAATGTTTAATGGTTTTGAATTTTAAGTTATTACATCTTATCATATGTTAGTTTACTATTAGTGTTTCTTTTAATGGATAACACAATTTTCACATTATTCACTGTTCAAACTTTATCGATAATTGTTTTGACTTACAATGCAGTTTTTTTTTATGATATCCATTCATATAATCAGCCACAGACCGTTTTATCATTTATTCATACACTCTATTCATCATACAATTTATCATTTATTAATATATATGTATATATTTATTTGTTTAGAAAGATAGATTAACAACCCGTGAGTATTCACGGGTTATAACCTATTCATTATATATATTGTAATCCTTGGATGTATAAGGCAATGAGAATTCACAGAATGACAATAAGGTGGGTCCTCGTTGTTTCCTTTTTATAAATTTTTGGAATGAAACATATACTGGTTGTGTATTTATATTTATATTACCCGTCATGATTTGGAAGTTTAGCCTTAATACTTCCCTCGTAATTCGATTATATTTATGAATTTGTTTCATAATATATTATTAGGAAATTACTCTTTGTTAGATTATTAAATAATCATTGATTGGATTATTATAACCGTTGGTTAGATTATATTTTTTAATATAATTATTGGATTGTTAACCCATATTATACCTAAATGAATTTTAAACTAAATGAATTTTATACAAAGAAAAGGTTAACAAGTTTTACGAAGCCAAAAGTTTTGGTAGTGATGAAATAAACTACAACGGATTAGTTTAACTAGACTATGGTTTATATGTTTGTTAGAAAAATATCGAGTAATTTGGTAAAGGCAACGTTTATTGTTTACTTTAAACTTCGAGCTCACCAACATTTGTATCGACTATTTTTAGTATTTCTTTCAGGTGGTATTCATGGATAGCTATCATACGTACTTCCTCTGCTACAGTGACTGAGCTTCTAAATCGAAAGTCTGGCTTCTTATCGAGATCTGGTTCATCGGGGGCCAAACTTATGTCGACTTGACTAACAATACCTTTTCTATGTAGTGATGATATGTAATCGGACATTATAAAACTCTTTTGTGTTAAACACTCGTATGTGAGTGTATTTTGTAAACTTTTATTCCCTATCCTAATATAGGGAAAATTTTGTATAAACTTTATTACTATCACATTTATTATTATTATATTCTGTTGCGTAATTATTAACTAATTTTTATAAAACCATTGCTATTTAACTAAGTACTCTGACAACCGTTGACGATCCGTATATGTGGGACCAGGGTCTGACATATGCAAATTAAGACACCATAAGGGTGTACGGGGCGCAATCGGGGAGCGGTTCGGTGAAGGCTTTCCCCGATCGGGAACACCGCCGCCATCCCCGCGGGGTCCCGAATCGGGGTAGCTTTTGGGTGTGGGGTTACCGCTTGAATTTGCACGTTGAACGATGATATGACCGTTGCCAACGGTCGATTTTATTAAAAAAAAAAATTCAATTTTTTTAAACAATATATACTAACCAATCTAATTCATTTTTTTACCACATTCACAACTCTCAAACCCACACCAAAACTCTCATTCCTTTCAATCTTTCAAACACAAAATGGATTCCAAGTTCCCGTTTCTTTCTACCATACCCGACTTTCCCGACGATGGAGATGCATCGTCAAGCGATAGTAGCTTAGTTTTCTTCCAAAATCTCATCCAACAAGCGGAGCTACTAGACACGGCATCGTCTAGTAAAAAAAATTATGTCCGTCGAGATCGTGTGGGGGGCCACGAGACACTAATGGCCGATTATTTTGATGAAAATCCAAAATTTAGTGAAGATACTTTTCGTCACAGGTTTCATATGTCCAAGTCTTTGTTCCTAAAAATTGTTAGTGACGTGGAAGCGTATGACGAGTGGTTTCAAGAAGGCTTAGACGAGAGAATGAAGAAAAGCTTTACACCGTTGCAAAAGGTTACTTCGGCAATTAAACAACTTGCAACCGGTAACCCACCAGACGAGGGGGACGAGTATTTAAATATGTCTGAAAGGACCTCTCGTGAGTGCCTTGAATATTTCTGCGAGACGGTATGTAAAAGGTATGGCGGTGAATTCCTACGTAGACCAACGAGCCACGACATCGCGCTATTGTATCAGGCTCATGAGGATAGGCATCACCTACCTGGTATGTTAGGGAGTCTGGATTGTACACACTTCGTCTGGAGAATGTGCCCCACAGAATTGCGTGGACAATACATGAGAGGCGATCATCAATACCCGACGGTTATGTTAGAAGCGGTAGCGTCTCAAGATTTGTGGATTTGGCATGCTTTTTGTGGGCCAGCGGGTTCACAAAACGATATCAACGTGCTGCAACAATCTCCGTTATTTCTTGCTCAACGAAACGGAACGGCGCCAAATTGTCCATTTCAAGTGAACAACCACTTATACAAACGCGGGTATTATCTTACTGATGGGATCTACCCTACCTGGTCCGTGTTTGTGAAGTCTTTTCCATATCCACACGACCCGAACGAAAAAAAATTCAAGAGGCAACACGAGGCCGCAAGAAAAGATGTGGAACGGGCGTTTGGTGTGTTAAAGTCGAAGTGGGGAATACTAAATCGTCCAATGCGTTCGAAAACGGTGAGAAAGATAAGGTCCATCGTGTATACGTGCCTTATTTTACACAACATGATTATAAAAGACGACGGAAGGGCGATAGCACCGGTTCATATTCAAGATCCTCCAGTCGAACCCGTCTTCGATGATACAGCGTATACGGAGCTCATTGACGAAGACACGCATTGGAGGCTAAAACACGATCTCGTTGAGCATCTCGGAAGTTTAGATTTGCCTCACCTTGAAGTTGATTCGGACGAGGAGTAGTTTGTTTTTATATTTTTCTAGGTTGAATGTATTTTTTTTTTCTAGTTCGAATGTTTTTTTTTTAATTTAATGAAATGTCTTTTATTTAATTTTTATTTTTATTAATCTTTTTTTAATTTATAAACATGCATTATTTTAGAAAAAAAAAAAAAAAAAAAACAACTCCCCTAATAGGGGAGTGCCGCCATCAAAAAGGGGTATTAGGGGAGTGTATTAGGGGAGTTGACGTGGCTTGATCTGGTTGGTTACGTGTAAGATGGGGAACTCACCTATTAGGTGAGCACCCCTTACACCCTAACTAGGTAAGAATGAACAAACACCATATATAAAAACACCATAAATTTGACACAATAATTTTTTTTTTTTTTTTTTGAACGGCTAAATTCTTACCCCCTAAAATCCATCTCCTTTTTTTGCCTCAAGTGAGGCTCGAACCCAACCCAATATTGGGGAATACCAAACCCTTTACCACCACACCACTAAGGGGTGGGGCATTTGACACAATAATGACGTGACGTTTTTTAGATAGCTATTGATGCGTCTAAGAGAGTCTCTGAATCGAATTTTTAAAAATCGATTTCGTTTGTGAGTTGTAATTTTTTTAAAATTTTAAAATTCTTCTCACACTTTTCATATTTATTTTTATTTAATCCTTTACCTCATTTGCTCACCCCTAGGTCTCGTTTATTACAATAGTAACGTAAACACAATTACGAAAGGTTTCAAAATAATTTTCAAGGTTGAACAATTTAAAATTAAAACATGACCCAAAAGTTTACATCATATGATAACTTACTGCTTAGCAACCCGTTGTGTAATCTACTTGGTCTCACAAGGTGATCTTTCACCTAATTAAATTTTATTTACTAAAGATAAATGATATGTGTTTACTAAACGTTCTTGAATAAGCACATAACATAGACAATCAAATTTGTTTACTTAACTTTCTTAGTCAAATAAGGTAGTGTTACGCAATTATACACTAGAAAAACCAAATGCTTCTTTATCATCATAATCAAGCAGCCCACATCTTTACATCCCTTGTTAATTGGTATGTTTCCCATTCTTCATGGTTATGTTTTTTGGGGTATTTAGATCCATCGCATTTTATTATTTTCTCTTAGTTTCTTCTATTTTCTTTTCATGCAAACCTGTTTTTCAAACACCTCAATAAGTGAAACCCACCATATCATATTTAACAAAAAAAAAAAAAAAAAAAAAACCAAAGGTTGTAACATCATTGGGTCACACACTAGGTAATATTGTATATGTGTTATGATTTTAAATGTGTATGTTTAAAAATTGAAATGCAACTCTTGAATTTGATTTTATGTGCTAATAAAGTAAAACTCTGTTCTTGATGTTTTTTATGTGCTCATAATCTTGAAGTTCATGATATTAATTTGAATCTGTGTTTAAAGTCATGTCTAGATTCACATTTTTGGGGGTCTTTTGTTTCTACTAAGTTGACAATAGAATTTTTATGGTTAGATCATAAAATAAATGACAAATACCATGATAAAAATACACCATCATCAGAAAAAATAAATAATAGAATATGATCATACAATAGAATAAAAGAAAATGTTTGATGGACACTTGTCGTTTTCTCATGCACTCAATGTCACATGGCATCGTGTGGTTAACTCACTATTTATAGAAGGATCTGTTTTTATTTATTGGTGACTAGGTTAGAGCTCGCGTATACACGCGGTTTAACAAATAAAAATACTTTAAATTTGTTAAGATTTAATAAAAATTAAATGAAATAAATTCAATATAAATAAAATAAATCATCAATGATCAATCTACCATTTAATAAGATACAAAACAACAAAGCACATTTGTTCTTAACCTCTTGGATCAGTAAGTAACTCGATGTGCCTGACACATTTAGAAAACTATTATGTCTTGTATTTCATCCACCCACAATCATAGAGATTACCACAATCAAAATTAAAATTTTAAACTCTTATAAGTAGCAGAGTACCAACCCTATTCAAACTTCAAACCCTAAACCCATGGAATCCCACATTATTTATCCTTTTCAAAAGCAATTTGTTCATTCATATTTCAAAAATTATAAATTAACAAAACAAATATTCGACTGATCTGCAAGCGGTTCTTTTAGTCGTTTTATTGAACCTGAAATGATGTAATTGATATGTTAAAAAAAATATGAATGAATTTGGCCCATTTTACTGTTTAGTTAAACATTTAATCTTAACCAATTTGGCCAATCAAAAATAAACATAACCCAAATCAATTCGCTTATAAATGGGTTAAAACGGGTTGCTGTTTAACCTTATTATTTTTTCTTTTTGATTTTTTTATTCTAAATTTTGAATGTTCAGCAGGTCGACCTGTTTAATAAAATGGGTTAAACATGTCGACCTAAATACAACACATTTAATTAACAGGTTTAAGCATGTCAACCGAAATAGACATGTTTATTAAATGGTTAATCACACATTCACACATAAAACTAAAGATCATTGATACTTACTCCTTACTCCTTGCATGCAGCTAAGGTTGCTTCAATTTTCTCAAGCTGGTCTAACTCCTCCTGCATATGACATCACCAAATCCAGTGTTGCAAAAAATTAGTTGTATGTCAGTCGCACAATTTTATAATAAAAACCTGTGTCCAAACAATGTAAGATTAAATATATTTGGTATATTTAATATATGGCCATTATAATCAATTTACATAATAATAGATCATTATATATTAAACCTATTAAATAATTAGTGGGTAATTGTTGATGGACCATATTACCCGTAATGACTAATTATGATTTTCTCCCGGGTGTACCTGAGAGTCTATATATAGAGAGGCCATAGGTTTGAACTAAATGCTCATACACAACCTACTTCTATAACATCATAATCTCTCTCTCTCCCCATACGATTCTAAGCCCCTAGAATCGGTACTGCCACCAAGCACGTACACCCTAAGAAGGAACCAGATCATACTGACAAAGATATCGAACTCCATGGCTTCGTCTCTGACTGGATTCTCTGCTGGCCTGTCTGCCGTCACAGGTATTATTTCATGTTTTCCGTTATGTTTAAACAGAACTGATCAACATGTGGTATCAGAGCATATGTTGATAAATCAGTTCTGTTATGTATCCATCAATCTGGAATAAAATCTGGAAAACAAGACTCAAGAACAATTTTCGGATAAAGGTAATTGTCTCATTTCTGACCAAAGCTGATTTGTCACAATTACTTTGCACACATACTTAAATAATTACATTTCTGCCCAAAGGTGATATGTCTTCATTTAAGTAGAATTTTTAGTCTATTATTTTGATGTTAGTAATAGACAATATCACAGCTTCATAAATAAAATGGTCATTACTTATGCCTGCCTTAGTATAACATTCCCTTAGATCACGTTAAGACTTCTAACTTGGTATCATAATTCGCTAAATCTTATCTCCACTCTCAGCACCCAACTGCGGGATTCCACCATTAACTGGTGATAACTTTGTTGCATGGAAAGACTCTCTCATGCTTACTCTTGCATTACTGGACTTTGACTATGCTTTACGAGAGAATAAGCCTGCAGACCTCACTCCTCAGAGTACCACTGCTAAGCAGTTAACTCATGAAAAATGGACTAGGTGTAACCGCATGTCTCTCATGTTTATGAAGCAGTCCATTAGCAATGCTATTCGAGGAGCCATTCCTGATTCTGAAAATGCTAAAACCTACTTGGCTTCTGTGGAGGAGCAATTCAAAGGGACGTCTAAGGCGCATGCTAGTACGTTGATTCTCAAGCTGGTGACGACTAAGTACGATGGTAAAAGTGGGATTCGTGAACACATCATGAAGATGAACGACATGGCCCATAAACTGAAGGCACTAGACATGGCGATTAGTGATGGTTTTCTCGTACACTTCATCATGACCTCTCTTCCTTCTTCCTATGAAGCATTCAAGATCAATTACAACACTCAGAAGGACAAATGGACAATGAGTGAGCTGATTGCCATGTGTGTACAAGAAGAAGAGCGTATGAAGATGGATAGGACCACTGATGTTGCTCACCTCACTACCTCCAACTTTAAGAAGAGGAAGAACAATCACTCAAGGAGGGATTCTTCTAAAGTCCAAAAGCCTAATACAAGTACACCTTCCAGCTCTAAGAACTCCTTAGGCAAACCTTACTGCAAGTTCTGCAAAAAGAATGGACATAAGCAGAAGGAATGCCCTGACTTTAAGGAGTGGCTGGCTAAGAAAGGTAACGATCTTTTTATGATACTTGAGTCCTTTAATTTAAATGTTCCTATTAATTCTTGGTGGTTTGATTCTGGTGCTATGGCCCATGTCACTAACTCTACTCAGGGATTCCTTACAATCCGGAGGCTGGGAAGAAACCAAAGAACACTTAAAGTTGCGGATGATCGAGAATTAGAAGTGAAGGCCATTGAAACCTTACAATTATTTATGAAAACTGGTTTATGTATTAAACTTTATGATACCTTATATGTTCCCGGGGTAACTCGGAACCTTGTATCAGGACCAAAGTTAGACATAGACGGTTTTGTTTGTTCTCATGGTCATCGCAAACTCTCTATTCTTTATGATTCTGTTGTTTTTGGTACTGGCATTCTTGACGGTGGTCTCTATAGATTAGAACTAGATGATGATTTTTCCAAATCTTTGTTGTCATTTAATATTAATGAATCAATCACAAAGATGAAACAGAAACGAGAATTAGAGACTTCGTCCATGTTGTGGCATCAACGTTTAGGCCACATCTCACGAGAACGATTAACTCGACTTGTGAAGGATGAAGTCTTACCTCCTCTCGATTTCTCTGATTTTGGAACATGTGTCAAATGCCTTAAAGGCAAAATGACATCAGCGAATAAGAAAGGTGCCACTAGGAGTTCTAATTTATTAGAACTTATTCATACTGACATTAGTGGTCCTTATCAAATCGCTGGCATAACTGGACATACTTCATTTATCACTTTCATTGATGATTACTCTCGTTACATGTACTTGTATCTAATTAAGGAAAAATCTGAATCACTTACAACTTTTAAAGATTATAAAGTTGAAGTTGAAAAACAACTAGATCGTCAAATTAAAGTTGTGAGATCAGATAGAGGCGGTGAATATTATGGAAGACATACTGATGTGGGTCAAGCTCCTGGTCCATTTTATGAGTTTTGTAAGGGCCAGGGGATTGTGAACCAATACACCATGCCAGGTACACCTCAGCAGAACGGTGTCGCTGAAAGAAGAAATCGTACCCTTATGAACATGGTGCGCAGTATGTTAGCCAACACTAATTTACCATTATTCCTCTGGACTGAAGCGTTAAAAGCAGCTGTTCATATACTCAATAGAGTTCCTTCTAAGTCTGTCCCTAAAACTCCTTATGAACTTTGGACAGGAAGGAAACCGAGTCTTAAATATATGAAAGTATGGGGATGCATTGCTGAAGCGAAACTTTACAATCCTTTCCTTAGGAAACTTGACCCTAAAACAGTTACCTGCTTCTTTATCGGGTATCCTGATCACTCAAAGGGTTATCGTTTCTATTGTCCTTCCCATGTCACCCGAATTGTTGAAACCAAGCGTGCTGCGTTCCTGGAGGATTTCAAGGTCAGTGGGAGCAGTACTAACCCTTACGAAGATTTGCAAGAAGTACAAGACGCGGGGGGGAGAGACTCGTCGCTTACCATTACTCCGTTTACTCCTCTTGTACCCGATGCAACAACTGCACCTAATGTCACTGCACCAACTCCCCAATCAGAACCCATCATACCTCATAACGAAGGCACATCAAACACTCAAAACCAAGACAACGCTGGAACCGAAAATCAACTCAGGAGGTCGTCTAGGCCCAGAAGGCCTACTAATTGGGATGATTATGTTACCTACCTGACTGAAGCTGATATGGATGTTGGAAAGCAAAATGATCCTATCTCTTATAATGAAGCCATTAACAGTGATCAGTCTTCTGAATGGAATAAAGCAATGATTGATGAGCTTGAATCCATGAAGAAAAATGACGTTTGGGATTTGGTAGAATTACCCAATGGTGTCAAACCAGTAGGATGTAAATGGGTGTTCAAAACAAAACTGGATCCGAATGGAAACGTTGAACGCTACAAAGCGAGATTGGTTGCAAAGGGCTACACTCAAAAAGAGGGAATTGATTATCAAGAGACCTTTTCACCTGTCTCTCGTAAAGATTCATTACGGATCGTTATGGCCCTTGTAGCTCATTTTGATTTAGAGCTGCATCAGATGGACGTTAAAACCGCTTTCCTTAACGGAGACTTAGACGAAGATGTGTACATGAAACAACCTGAAGGCTTTAAACCTGAAGGTCAGGAACATCTAGTCTGTAAGTTGAAGAAATCCATTCTTGGGCGATATCTTACAATACTATGCATTTCATATTTCTCAGCTGAGCCCTATGGGCATGGTCCGTATTCGGCATATCGAGTTTGTGTGCCGATCACAAGGAGAGGAGCCCACCGTTGATAAATTTAGGGCTTTTTATCAATTGCAAAGCAATTTGTGATTCTTTTCTTTTGCTCTTCGTGCTATGAAGAAGATTCTGATCAATCCTCCTAAGAGCTTCCACGACTGGGAAATGAAGTTCTTTTACATTCGCGGGGAGGTGATCCCTGTGGCTATGCAATTTCGCGACATGGTTTTGATTCCAAAAAGAATATCTCAAGATCTCGCGCGGCGCGGCGTGGTATGAGAAGTTGATGGCGCTCCCAAACCAAGCGTTTGGTGAGCAGGTGTTGGCTGCTGCAGGTATGAGTGATAGACGGCTACATGATAGCGAGAATGTGTCTGTTCTCCTACTTGAGGGACAAGGTAAATCCCTTTGTTCTATTACTTCCTTCTTCAAGAAGTTTCTGAAGATTATCTCTTCTGATGCTAACTCCTTGTTTTTTAATGCAGAGGTTGCGTTTTACCATCGCGCGTTCCCAGCCCATGCCGGTGTGATGGGCGTGAGGCCCCTGCGCACAGGCGAAGAGTATTGGTCGGAGCAGATCCAACCAAACTTCATGTATGCGAGGGCTGAGTTGTTTGCTGCTCCCCCAGTAGCGACCGAAGGTGCACACATTTCAAATCCTAGGCCATGTAGAGCTATAACTCCTGCTGGGAAAGAAGTTGTATATCTTTCTAGTGAGGAGTCAGTAGTCTCATCAGAACATGAGCTAAACCCTCCCCATGACGTGTTTGCAAGTGTCCTGCGCAACTTGCGGATCGACCATGAAGATAAGAAACCCAAGAGGGTTATTAAGAAGAAGGTGACGGTTGCTGAAGGTGTGGCTCACAAGAAGCCAGAGGTTACGAGCGCAGCTTCTGATGTTGCATCTCGCAACGGTACTGCTCGTTTTCGTCAACGTAGCCTAGATGACTTTGTGTACGTAGCTGATTCATTTGAAGAATTATTTGTTATAGATGGAAACCCTCAAGGCAGTGTGGGGGCCGGCGCACAAGCTCTGGGAGCACAGGTTCTAAAGACCTACCATCCGGCACGACCCCCACATCTACCCCTGCTAAAGAAACCGAAGTTGATCTGGGTCATGTGGAACTGATTAGGAAGAATGCCTCAAAGAGGCCACGTGAAGAGACAAAGTCTGAAGCTGCCCCCCGGAGCCAAAAAGCTTGCCACTGCAAGCCTGCTATTGAGAAGAAAGGGAGCCTCAAGACTCTTTATACTGACGTCACGACGGGTATGTGTTTCACACTTCGATGGTATTAACATCTTTTCTTTATTATGTGTTCACATAATTTTCCTTTTGCAGAGAAGGCACCGGCGCGGCCTAAGATAACTGTTATACCTCCAAAGGCTGTAGTTACTGTTCGAGAGAAGTCTGTTGGGGTCACAAAACCCCTTGAGAAGACTGAGGCGGTTAAGAAAAGTGTTGAGAAGTCTATGGAGACTAAGAAGGTTCTAGAGGTTGAGAAGGTTGTGGAAACTGAGAAGGCTCCAGAAGTTAAAAAGCCTATCTTTGAGCGCATTGAAAAGGAGTTGCGTGTTGAAGATCCCTTTGTGTAGCAGACTGCCTCAGCCGAGATTGAAAAACCTGTACAAACTGCTGAGGAGCCTGCTGACGTAGTGCGTGATGAGGGTCATGAAGAGACCCCGGATGCTGAGGTTGAGGCACTACAGGGCAGTGCTGAGGGTGTTGGAGCATCGGGCGCGGGTGGTGGAAGGGATAGCCCCTTCAGGGCTCGTCAAAGGTACCCTTCGCCAATCCAGCCTGATGACACCTTGGGCAACATTTATTATAAATCTTATGACGAGAGTCGCGCTAATGACATCAGCGCTCCTGTGTGGAAAGTAAAGCAAGGTGATACCTTTGCTACCTTTGCTCCTTGCCGGGAATGGTTCATGGGGGCCTTCCCCCCAGGCGAAGTACGCCATCAGAAAGATCGTGGGCATAATAACTTATATCGGTCCCACATATATGCGCAAGCTAACTGTGCTTCCACAAGCTACCAGATTAATCGCGAATGGCGGACCATGTATCGCGAGCGAGCTGAATGAGAGGAGCACAGGGAGCGCCTGGCTATTGAAGCAAAGCTGTTCGAGAAAGCGAAAGCCGAGCTTGCAAAGTAGAAGGTTGATTTTGAGAAGGAGAAAAAAACGGAGGAATGGGGCCTCCAAGGCGTGAAGTTGAAGCTTCAGGCAAGCGGGGATATGCTTGCTGAAGAGCGCGGCAAGTGGCGCACTGCTTGTGAAAGGGAGAACCGACGGATGTTTGTCGCACGCACTGAGATCACCAATCTCAAGGCACGTGTTGAAGAGCTGATGAAGTCTGAAGCTTACTTCAAATAGAGGCATGAAGAAGCTAAGTCTCACCGGGAGCGCATTGAGGTCCTTCAGGTCAGTACCGTCTCTATATACTACATAAATATCTAAGTTAAGAAAGTTCCATAACTTGTTCATTTTTGCCATGAAGGGTTTGCATGTTGAGTTAGAACAAAAACTCATTGTTAAAGATAAGGACTTGGCTGGCAAGGACGTTGAGATTGCTAAGCTCAAACGTTGCTTGCGCGAGTCACAAGAAGCGCTAGAGGCTGAAAAGCAAAAGGGGGAGTCGCTGGAAATTGACCTCATGGCTGAGAAGGTAAAGGCTGAGTCTGCTGATTAGACGCGCATGGCTAGCTAAGCGGCCTTGAATGTGGCTCAGGATAATTACGATGAGGTTCAAGTGACAATGGAGCCCCTTATCAATAGCCTGGACTGGCTTCAGAACTATGGGGTTGCCCATGTGAGTTTCTCCCGTGTTCTCTTATCTGAATTGTTAACTCTTTTACTTACATGTTTCCGCTTCTGTGGGCAGATTGGGAATTCTATCTTGAATTCCACTGAGCTTGACCGGGCAGTAGTTGCGCTTATTGTTACCTCCCGAGCTGCTGGTCATCGCACAGGTTATGTTGAATGTGCAGCGCATGTCGAGACTGCACTCGCCCAATGAGGCACTCGTCATTGTTCAGTCTATGAGCAGGCCGAGGAAGGGTTGAGCAAGGCAGAAGATAATTATGACAACCTCTCCTTGCCTGTTATGGTCCTAGTCTCTGAGACGCTCAAACATGACGACTATGTGGTGCGATTAAAGGCGATCTTTGAGCCTCCTGAGACAGTAGAGTTAACCGATGATGATGATGATGATGATGATGATGATGCTGGTGAAGGCAATGCAGAATGAAAATGGAACGTAGTTTGTAGGATTTCGTTACTTAGGCATTTGTTGCCTTGTAAACTTTTATCAGTTTTTCAATGTAATCCTCGCGCGGTTGTGCTTGTTAATATAAACAGACATTTTTATCACTTCATTTTCATGTTACAATTATTGCATGTGTTAGTAACTTTGTCTAAGAAGCGTGAATGAATGTAAGGGTGCTCATGTCGGAACATTGTAACCCGATTCCGCGCTTTGTACATGCGAATCTTGGAGGCTTAGTTCATGAGCTTGTAATTTACTGTAGTGTTTTGTGTGTACTAAAAGTTGAACATGCATTTGTAACTTGAAACTACCATAGGAAATAACAAGGAAAAAAGATATAAACAACACTTGTATTAGTAAACTTGTCAGGCGTGTTGCCACCGCTTACAAAGGTTGTGCATTACATTTAAAAACTTTTCTCCATTGTCTTGTGTCCTAGGTGGTGAAACAATATAACCGTCTGAAGTACGTATGTTATACGCTCCTTTGTCGGCATCAGAGGCTTCATTGTCATGAGGAACATTTCTTGAATTTACCATCGGTTGCGTTGACGGCTGTCAAGCACGATGGAGTTGGATTTTAACCGAGATAACCGCCCTTGCGTATGTTCTTTAGGAGGGGTTCCAACTTGCCACTCTTCAGAGCTTTCTCGATTTCCATGCGCAGGCTGAAGCAATCATCTATCGAGTGCTCGGTATCTTTGTGAAATTCACAGAACAAGTTAGGGTCTTGGCCTTTCTTGCTGCGTATAGGCGATGGATCTTTTAAATCCAATTTCTCCGTGCTAAGAACCTCTAGGGGTGTCTTAGTCAGTGGAGTCCACTGTTTCTCCTGATTCTCACCTTTGTTTGCCTTTGTGTACCCTATCTTTTCAATTGTAGCTCGGGCGTCTTCACCACGGCAGTGTCTTTCATCGTCGTTGTGCGATTGGCTTGATCTCCAATCGGAGTGTCTCTTCCTTTTGTTGCGCTTGTTGGAGTCGCGCGCATAGTCTTTCGAGTAGTGATCTGTTGAGTAGTGATCTTTCTAATTGTGACTGGACCTCGACCCAGTCAAAGTTTCTTCTGTCTGTGCGACAATCTTTGCTGCTTCCATTAGCTTGTCCCACTCTTTAGGCATGCCGTCTCTCCCAGTGATAGTCCTGATTAGGCTGTCACAGCGTATGGCATTTTTAAAGTGGGCGCGCATGAGGTCTTCATTGACCCCTCTAATATCCAAACACTCCTTGTTGAAGCGAGTTATGAAATCTTCCAACACTTCACACTCGCGCCTCTAGATGTCCATTACCTCAGAGGTGTCGCGCTTGTACCCCCACTACTGGATGAAGTGGGCGAAGAATTTTTCTTGTAGATCAGTCCAAGATTTTATGCTCCCTGACAGGAGGCTGTCAAACCATGCGCGTGCTGCCCCAGTGAGGGTCTCCACGAAAAAATGTCACCACATGGGCGTGGTCCATCCTCCTACTACGCCGACACTTGTGAACAATTGAATATGGTCATCTGGATCAGTTAGGCCGTTTAACTTACCGACGGCTTGCGGAAGCTTCGCTTTTTCTAACGGTGTGAGAGAAATCTCATGAACAAACTTTGATTTCTCTGCTGCTGCTGCTGGTCTGTAGACCAGGATGTAGTCGTGCTCAGCCGACGAGTTATATGCTATTCTCGCCCGTGTCTTGTGGGCTTCATGATTCTTTTGAAGTCGGCTAAAAACTGATGTCTCCTCTTGTTGATACGTTGAGTCCTCTTCATCGGTGTCTCGATCCCACTCGTTTATGTTGCGTGGCCCGAGCCGGCTACTCAACGGAGGTTTTCGCTGTGGATGAGTGTGAATATCATAGTGGCTCTCTGTTTTTCCATAAGTGTCGCGCGTATCGCGCACACTTTGCCTTCTTGGTGAAAATGACCTTTCATGTAGTTGTCTTCCTGCGCGCACCTGGTTCGGCGTCTCGTAGTTCACTTGTCTTGGTGTAGGTGTCGCAAATGGAGATTGTTGCATCTGAGTTTGAACTAGCCCTTGCTGTGCGCACAGTTGCGCGTAGATGAGATTTAAAGTCGCTTGACTCTTTGCATACCAAAAGGCGGGAGTGTCCCCTCTGGTAGTCCTGACATTGCTGGGAAATCCGATATTGCGGGTGCTGAGGGACCTGTACCGTGACTTATTGGAGTCACCGTTTGGGTGATACGGATACCACTTGTGCGGATAACTCCCGTATTTGTGTTTTCCCTTTCGACGTACTCGTCAACAGGTAGGTTTTGGACGTGGGCGCCGTCCACTGCCGTACCCAGTTGAGATTGTTGTCCGATTGGTGGGAAATGGATTCCTTGATCAGCCATAGATCACGGGGAAAACAGCTCAGAAAAGAAGATGAAAGTGATTGTAAAAAATCGGTGGGCGCCAATGAAGAAAAACCAAACTAATCTGGTGATTAGTTTGTGATTTGTGCCTCGACAAATAAGGGTTAATCTTCTTTGTCTCCTCCAAGCTACCATGATGATCCTGCAAAACACTAAACACACCGTTAAGCTCGTTACAAGGATGGGAATAGGGGTGTTCTCCTTGTAACCAAGCTCCGGCGTGAGAATAAGTATATGTTTTGAAGATAATAGTGTGTGATTAAAGTGAGAGATTAAGAGAGCGATCCTTAAACCTGGAGTTGAAGTTCCCTATTTATATTCGAGGTGGTTTATGAAAGAGATGGGCTGATGGGCCTTGGGCCTGTAGTCGACAACAAGGAATATCCATTCTGTCTCCTCTGCCACGACCGTTGGTGCTTCTAGGCGAGAGGATAGTTGGCGTACGCTAAATGGATCCACGTGTCCTGACAGTCACCCTTGTTGTCTGGACTGTCATCAACAGCTAAGTGGAGATCATGGAGAAATGGTCGGCGCATGTTGATTGGTGCCACGTGTGCGTCCTTGTGTACCTTTTTGTCTCTTGTACGATTGTCCATCGTGCAACATGATCGGATACAGCCTGTTGGACGCTCATTGGTCCACTCCTCTACCACTTGTACCTTTGGTACTTGTCCTAGGTCTACCCGCGCTTCTTACCTTTGCGCGACCCCTGGGAATATCCCGTGTAGCCAGCGCAAGGTCCAGGAAGTCAGGTTTTTTATTCAAGGAGCTAAGTGTTAAATCTGGTCTTGTGGTAATCCTGACTTTACGCGCGACCTAGATTACATCTGATTAGCTGGCGCGAGGTTGAGAAAGCTACCAAATTGGTTTGATAAGAGTATGGTCCCACGCGCGACCTGAATAATCAGCGCAGAATTTGGGATCATACCCCTTCACTACATAAACCCTACAAGATTTGGCACCTTTATGTTCACCATCTCTATAAAGTTCACCAAATGAGAAATTGTAACTTACCTTATGATTATGAGGCTTAGATGATTAGGAAAAGATATTCATGCATAAGATTAACCTTCAATTTCTTCTTAATTTGCTGAACATTTAGATGTAGTTTTTTGAAGAGAGCTTTCTCTCTTCCCTCTCTATCTCGACACACACACACACATATGCACACCTACACTTTTTTTATCTAGTTCTTCAAAAACCCACTTTTAGCCCTTCTAGTTTTACTTATAATTTATCTGGTCATAACTCACTTTCTTTCATTTAAAGTTAACTTTAGGGAAAATAACTAGGTTAAATACCCCTAGTCATCGTGCTTCATACTAAATGCTAAAATTTCAATAAGCTACTAGTTAACGTTTAATGGTTCGTGACGCTAGTTACCATTTTCCATACGAAGGTATTAAGTATAAAATAAAAATAAAAACATATACGCATTTTGGGATGGGGGAAGGTTCATTTGAGAAGAATATTCTTAAAAGAAGAAAAATAAATTAATCTAGACCCCATAGTTTTTTGATCAATGGTGGTGAATCAAGATATCATTTTTATCCACTTTTAATTAATGTTTTAATTACTAAGGGTAGTATAGACAATTTGATGTGGAATATTAATAAATATTTTAAAGTGTCACTCAAGTCTCATTAATGCAACCATAGTTTCCTCCTTCACCACCATTAATGTGTTGGTTGTTACACCAATTTTATTAGATCTGGAAGAAATATTTTAAAAATGTTGTGTCCTACACATATTTTATTATGAGTCATAAAGTTTTTAAAAGTGTTTGAGTTCTACACATTATGTATCCTACATTAAAATATTGTTTTAATAGTGTAGGAAACGTTGAATATGTAAGATCATGTGCGGGATTGTTTTTATTATGTAAGGTGCACAACTATTTTATTAGATAGACTCATTAAGGGTGGGCGGTATGATTATCGGGGAGTGATTCGGTGAGTGGGTGTCACCGAGCGGTGACCATACCGCGGTGATGATTGGTTTCGGTGAGTGGGTATGCGGTGAGCAAAATCGGTGTGTAGTCACCGAATGTGATTGATGAGAAAGGTGTGCCCATTTTTGACCGTTACATTTTTTTTGACCGTTGCTTATTTTTTTTACCGTTCCATATTTTATATAAAACCCACAATTTTCAATCAATTTAAAACACACAACTCTTTCAAAACATCTCACTTTCTACACCCACAAACACCATGGATAAACAAAACACACGTGAACCCAAGTAAAAAGGTTCCGCTAGCCGAGGATCGGATTCAAGAAAAAAGGTTTCACAAACGAGACAAGGTGATTTTAGAGGTCCAAGTGCACCGGTTCAAACCTCCTACGGATATTCACCAACCTCTCAACCTCAATTTTTTTACCCCCAAACTTCACAACCAACTTTTTTTAGCACCCAACCTAATTTTCCACCACAAATATTTTCACACCCAAGCTTCACAACCGAGTTCGATCCATTTGCATTTAGGACCCTGCCAATTCAATCTCTAAGAGAGAATGTCGAGCGCCCACTTCCTATCTACAATGAAGACCAAGATTTAGAAGTTGTCTCCGAAACACAACATTTGGATGTAGATAGTGGCGAGGACGAAGAAGAATATGAGGATGAAGACGATGATATTGGTGAAGCAAGTGAGCTGACACAAAAGGGAGTCAAGGCGGAGCGTCAAACTTGGACGAAAAAACATGAAGAGTCGTTAGCCAAGGCATGGGTTGATTGTTCTTTAAACAAGAAACAAGGAAATGTACAAAAAGGGGACAATTTTTGGAAAAAAGTTCTCGACCATTACAACGAAACGGTCGGCGGAAGTACTCGAACAGTTCATCAGGTATGTTCAAAATGGATGCCTATGTTGACTAAGATAAACCACTTCAACGGTCTTTGGCATCAAGCGGTAATATTTTATTTGAACATTTAAAAAATATTTTCCATAACATTGTTTATGTTTAATTTTTTTTACTTTATATTTGTTATCTATGTAGGATCGTATTCGTGGTAGTGGGTGTAGCGACCTCGACATCATGAATAGGGCTTTAAGTGATTTCAAACCCAAATATCTGAGTGGTTTTCAACATATTGAGGCATGAGAGGTCGTTCGTAAACATGACAAATGGGCACCGGTACCATTTTTGGCTGAAGATAGTGGAAGTTCGGGACAAAAAAGAAAGTCGTCCGATTCGGATAACTACAATACGGGTACACCGGGAACCGAGTCACCGATCGATATACCGGACATAAACGTAGACCCCTCACCGACAAGACAAAAAAAGAAAGAAAAGAGGCCCGCAACATTATCAAACGATAGCCAAGAGGCCCTCACCGAGAAGCTCGCGCAATACACTCTTATGAAAGAAGAAAAAAAAGCACGGGCGATAGAGTTGACGAATGTAAGAAAGAAACGCGAGGAAGACACCATAGCGTTAGTGGCGGAACAACGCGAGGCGGTGAAACAACTTATATATGATCGGGATTTGAAGACATTTACTGAGCCACACGACCATGCTCCACCCGAGATGTTGCCGTTTATTCTTGCGAGGAAACGAGATATCGTAAAAAATATAATTGGCCATGCAATTTCTAAATATTAGGTTTATTATGGTTTATTTTTTTAGTTTTAAATGTAATGTGTTCTTTTTAATTAAAAGTACATTTATTTAGTTTAAAATATGTTTTATTTATTTATGTATGGTTTAAAAATATATAACTCAAACACCCTAGAATGATTAACCATACCTAGTGATTGAGTGCAAAATGGGGGGTGGAATGGGGAGTTGACATGGCATAATATTATTGGATAGAGAATCACTCAATCACCCTAGAGTGATTAACCATACCCCCACCCTAAGTGATTATAGTTCATTAATTTGATTAGCAAAAATAAATAATAGACTCATTAAATGATTTGTTCAAATTACCTTTGTATCCTTTATTCTTTTTGTTCTTAATTTGTAATTTTTTCTCATTTGAACTCTCCACTTATGGGGTGTTACATTTTAAAAATCATTATGTAACAATATTCCAAAAGCTTTTATAAAATCGTCAACGAATTTAACTTCGAGCCTGGATTGCACAACTAAGTTAATAATATGCACACCATATATGAAGAAAATCGCCTCCACAAATCAGTTTATATTTTAATTTAAAATTTTCAATCACAGTGGTATTATTTGAGGTATTATCGAATGACATTGAAAATAATTTATTTTGTAAATTAAATGTTGTTATTCTATTATCGAGTAAATTACTTTTTGATTCCTTGTGTTTTAGTGGTTTTAACCAATTGAATCCAAAATCAAAAAGTTTAACGTCCTAAGTCCCTAACTGCTCATTTTATAACGTTTTGAGTCCAATTTTTAACACTTGTACTTTTGATTTTGGACTCAAGTGGTTAAAACCACTAAAACACAGGGATTCAAAACGTTATAAAATGATTTGTTTAGGGACTCAAGTGGTTATGGACTGATGTGTGTAAAATGCAACATATAAATCACATCAATTAAGGCATAAAACTAACCCTTTTTGAGTACTAATGTTGGAAAAATAGTGTTTTTGTCTTCCTTTTGTATTTTCAGGATTAAATGAGCTCAAAATCACAAAAGAAGCAAAAAGACAACTAATTCTACCATAAATACAAGAAAAGGAACAAAAGTAGACTGCCCGGACCCTCAACGGCACCTCCCAAAGCAAAGGAGAATAAACAGAGTCTGAACACGCCCCGTGTCCAGCGAACACGGGGGCGTGCCCATGAAGCAGCAGAAAAGACAAACCAGTAGAAGCTTCCATTGCCCACCACGGGGCCGTGTCCAGCGTGCACGGGGGCGTGGTGAAAGTACAGCAGGCGCATTAATTGTAATTCGCAATTACAATTAATGAAGAGAGAGAATGTCAGACGGGCACGGGGCCGTGTCCAGCGGACACGGGGCCGTGTCCAGCCTTCTGTTCAGCCTATAAATAGAGAAGCTTGGCTTCATTCTCTCTCATCCCTTGGCACACCACCTCTCTCACACTTCATCCACCACCCACCACCACCATAACACCATCATCCACCACCATCATCCATTGTCCATCGTAGAGTGTGTGAGTCGTCTCGGGATCCAAGATTGATCGTAAGAGTTCTTGACAATCAAGGCCATGTTTGCCTAAGTCTCTTACATCACTTGGTGAAGACAAGTGTTTAGTATAATACTTTTTATTTTTAATCTTTTGCACTTTTTATTTGGTTTTGTATTAATGACTTTAATAACTAGTTACTTATGTTGAAGGTGATCTTTCCTTATCGTTTGTCCGTGGTGTCTTGGCATTATTTTACTGTCTATATAAAATAAAAGATTTTCACCATTCATATCTCCACGGTTTATATGGAGGTATGTTGGCTACCTGGTCGGGGGTTAAGGGAACGGTTTGGTAAGGGTCTTGCCCTTGTTCAGCGTTTAGAGGTCCTGCTTGGGACCTGGGTCAAATTTAGTAGGATCTCCTTCAATGCCCATAGGTATTGGATGGCGGGGATCCAAACTCTTTGACCCCCTCATAAGTTAACTACTATTAATACTATAACCCGGCTATTTAAGACTGTATCCTTGCTGACTCAGACTACTTAGCCGAGGGTAACGTCACCGCCAAAAGCGGGGCCTACCACAATTTGCATTAATAACTTAATTCATTATCTTTCAATAATCCGACCCTTTAGGATTGTATCCTTGCTGACTCAAACTACTGGGTTGAGGGTAACGTCGCCTTCAAAAGAGGGGCCTACTACAATAACTAAGATAATCTCTTAAACAAGTGCAAAAGTGCAAAAATAATCAAAGGTTATACTAATACACGTGTCGGATCCAAGTGATTCATCTTGTCTATCTGTTTTTATTTTATTTTTATTTTCAGCATTTAGTTAGTTTTTATTTTTCTTAGTTTAAAACATTTTTCTAACTTTTTGATTTGATTAGACGTTGAGGATAAACCGGTATTAAAAGCTCTTGTGTCCTTGGACGACCTCGGTATCTTACCAACACTATACTACGTCCACGATGGGTGCACTTGCCCATATGTGTGTTTAGTGTTAGTGAATATCGTGTTTTATAAATTTAAAACTTGACTAAAAGTGTAAAAAAGGGGCTTAAATACTCATAAAAAATATAACACACTTCACGCACATCATGGACTCAGAGTGTTAAACTTCTTTATTTTGGACTCAAGTGGTTAAAACCACTAGAACAAAGGGACTCAAAAAGTAATTTACTCTGTATTATCTTTAATTTTAAATAAATTAGTGGGTTACGTGGAGACGGAAAACTTTCAAACGCCATCATCCGTTTCATCATTTGCCATGAATTGGGATCTATCCAATGGACGGCGACACAAATGTACGATTCTTGTAAACTCTGTGGAGCTGACCAAACATCACTAGTTAAATTCACACCATTGTTTAATTTTTCAAAAAAATACAATTAAATCATTTTTTGCTTCATTCCACAATTTTAAACAATGACGTCTAAGTGTAGAAAGACTTACGTGAATGTAACGGATTTGAAGCGTCTCTGGAATCATGGTTGTTAACCGAGGGTTGTCTAAGTGCTTGAAAGTCAACGCTTCTTGAATCACCAACTTCGCCATTTTACCTTGAACCGCAACGGGGTCGTAGCGAAATATAGTAATGATGTGTTACAAAATACATCTATTTTCCGTGTATAATTTGTATAGTTTTCGAGTCCATTTACGTCGTTTTTAGGTAGAATGTGTATATTACTGATTAGTTTGTGTTTTCCAGGTCTCGGGTGATAAAGATAGCTGAAAAGGGAGAAAAACGAGCCATATATTTAGAAAACCGAGTACTGGAATGCGTACGGGAGATCGAGAAGTTAAACCGCACAAAAACCGAGAGAAAATACCTCGTCGTGTCGCGTGACGGGGTAAAGGAAGCCTCCTCGCGTCACGCTAGGATGAGAATTGACCGGAGTTGACTATTAGCTTCTCGCGTCACGTGGCCAACTATGTAATGCTCCTCGCGCGACGCGAAGAGCCTGTTTTCACAGAAAGAAACGGTGTTGGCCACGGCTGTGAGGTAGATTGTCGACTAAGGGTACTTTATTAGTCTAGTTGGATAGCCCGTCAGGGAGTTTACTTAAACCGGCAAATTAACAACTTATTAGGTTTCCATAGGTGTCTTCTCGAGAAGGGTCGAGGGTTCTGTTCGGTTACCCCGTATGTTTAGTACTCTAAGATCCCTGTTCTATAACAATTCATGTCCGATAGAAAGCCAACTTATAATAATGTGTAGGATTCTAGCCTAGGTGGTATTCTTATCATCATCTGAGTAAAATCCAAAAACCCAATTTGCGTCTTAGTTCGATTATTGAGTTAGTCTTTAATTAACTGCAATTTAAGTTATTAGAAAACCCCTCTCAAAATATAAAACAATTTAGTTGTGTCAGTCAATAAGTCTAGTGAGTCTAGTAACGTAATAAATAGAGTCTCGTGGGTTCGATATCCGAACTTACTTAGCTATTCTAGAGTCGATCGATTCACTTGTCGGTTAGTAGTTTAGTCTGGTTTTAGAGAGTATAGAGTTTAACTTAGTGTCTAGATTAGGGTTAATTTAGTTAATAATTATTAAACTATTTTTGCCACATCAAGTACCATCACCACCCAATTCGGCCTGTTCGACATCTGGAGATTCTTTTAACGCCTTACAAAATTTCCTTTGAATATGCTTATTCAAAGTAGAGTTTGAATCACTTTTTAACAAAGTGTCACAAAACTTGCAACGAGCCTTTGTAGAACCATCACTCATCTCCACCAAATCTCAATTGCACCATATTTCCTTGTTCCGATTATGCGGAATTACACCAATAACGAACGGGGCGGAGGAAGAATCAACACCAACAGTTGATGTTGATTTTAATGCCATAACGAGTGTAGAAGCTAGAAAGTGTTGAACGAGAGTAAACTGAGAGTATCTTTTTCGTTTTTTGAGTTCTTTAATGCGTTTTCGAGTTAGGTAATCAACCATTACATCCCCCAACTATTTATACTCATTTGTGGGGGGTCAAGAATAGGTTCTAATGGTTATAAAATGGTTGAAAACAACTATATAGCCGTTACCAACAGTTGGAATCGATCCCCCAACTATTTATACTCATTTGTGGGGGGTCAAGAATAGGTTCTAATGGTTATAAAATGGTTGAAAACAACTATATAGCCGTTACCAACAGTTGGAATCGATTCCAACGTGTTTCAACAGTCATAACCGGTTCCTACCCAGGCACCTTCGGGTCACTACTAGAAAAGTGTTCATTTTTGTTACGAAAATTTCCTACGCAAAAAAAATGCGTCACAAATTCTAACACATTTGTAACGCATTTTTTACTAAAAAAAACCCATAATTTTTTTAACAAATTTGCAACACAATAGTAACACAAACAAAAAAAATCCCAATTTTGTCACAGTTTTGTTACAAATGTGATGGAAATATTTTAGTAAAACTATTAACTTAACGAAATTATTATTACCAAATACAATCTAACTATTTTACGACACATTTCCAGCGAGATACGTAGACATTTGCTACGCAGTTCTAATGAAACTTTATTAAATTAAAAAACCCCTTGGATTACGGGACCCATAACTCAAGTGCAAAATAACCCATATAATTACATTTCTGCCATCACTTTTAAAACCACTATGGAAAGGGGAAACCATACCTTCTGTCAAAAAAACATGTTTGCTAATTTAAAATTCGAAACCCTAAATCCCCAAATATTCATCATCGTCATCGTCCGGTAAGTTCTCTTCTCCGGTGAGATCCACATCTCTGATGAGAGTCACCAATTTCTTCCATTTTCAATCCATTACTTCCATAATCGCACTATCTTCACATTTTCAATCCATTCATCTTCCAATTTATTGATCAATAACCAGATCATATCTTGAATCGCAACTACGATGAATTACTGGATGAAATTTGGGAGCTAATACTGAACCAATTAGGAGATAATCATCATCAACAATTCGAAGAACTTTCATTGGTAAGCAAACTATTATCGGTTACGCCGCCATTTCACCGTCGTAGATCAGACGTAAGTCGTTCACAGTATGATTTCTGGATTCATTTACCGATTTAAAAACCTAAAAACCCTAGATATTAGTTAATTGCAAAACTGTAAGGTAGAAACTGCTATTCGTGAGATTGCTCGTACTTCTGTTGCTTTGAATTTAGAATCTATTGATGTTTCGATTTGTGTTTTGGTTCTGATTGATGGATTTAGGGTTGAGTAATAGGAAAATTAAGGTGTTGAGATGTGCGAATGTTGATAAGTTACGTGATGTTGATTTGATAAAGCGAAGTTTCCTCTGGATTTGGAGGAACTAGATGTAAATTATCCGCGTAACAAGCTTGAAATTGATGAGTTACGTGATGTTGATTTGATATAGCGAAGTTTCATCAAGATGTGGAGGAATTAGATGTAAATTATCCACGTAATAAGCTTGAAATTGATGATTTACGTGATTTTGATTTGATATAGCGAAGTTTCATCCAGTTTGAAGGAATTATATATAAGTTATCCGCGTAATAAGCTTGAAATTGATGCTTTGCGTAGTTATAACATTAGTGAAATTATGATCACTGGTGCTGGAATTGAATGTTTGTGTTGTGGTTTGTGTAATCTGATTAAAATTAATATCTCAATGAATCCTCTGCTTACAGATAGGTCACTGATGCGTGTGTAGTGTAATATATTTTTGATATATAATTAAGCCCTTTTTACACTTTTAGCCAAGTTTTAAATTTATAAAACACGATATTCACTAACACTAAACACACATATGGGCAAGTGCACCCATCGTGGACGTAGTATAGTGTTGGTAAGATACCGAGGTCGTCCAAGGACACAAGAGCTTTTAATACCGGTTTATCCTCAACGTCTAACCAAATCAAAAAGTTAGAAAAATGTTTTAAACTAAGAAAAATAAAAACTAACTAAATGCTGAAAAATAAAATAAAATAAAAACAGATAGACAAGATGAATCACTTGGATCCGACACGTGTATTAGTATAACCTTTGATTATTTTCGCACTTTTGCACTTGTTTAAGAGATTATCTTAGTTATTGTAGTAGGCCCCTCTTTTGAAGGCGACGTTACCCTCAACCCAGTAGTTTGAGTCAGCAAGGATACAATCCTAAAGGGTCGGATTATTGAAAGATAATGAATTAAGTTATTAATGCAAATTGTGGTAGGCCCCGCTTTTGGCGGTGACGTTACCCTCGGCTAAGTAGTCTGAGTCAGCAGGGATACAGTCCTAAATAGCCGGGTTATAGTATTAATAGTAGTTAACTTATGAGGGGGTCAAAGAGTTTGGATCCCCGCCATCCAATACCTATGGGCATTGAAGGAGATCCTACTAAATTTGACCCAGGTCCCAAGCAGGACCTCTAAACGCTGAACAAGGGCAAGACCCTTACCAAACCGTTCCCTTAACCCCCGACCAGGTAGCCAACATACCTCCATATAGACCGTGGAGATATGAATGGTGAAAATCTTTTATTTTATATAGACAGTAAAATAATGCCAAGACACCACGGACAAACGATAAGGAAAGATCACCTTCAACATAAGTAACTAGTTATTAAAGTCATTAATACAAAACCAAATAAAAAGTGCAAAAGATTAAAAATAAAAAGTATTATACTAAACACTTGTCTTCACCAAGTGATGTAAGAGACTTAGGCAAACATGGCCTTGATTGTCAAGAACTCTTACGATCAATCTTGGATCTCGAGACGACTCACACACTCTACGATGGACAATGGATGATGGTGGTGGATGATGGTGTTATGGTGGTGGTGGGTGGTGGATGAAGTGTGAGAGAGTGGTGTGCCAAGGGATGAGAGAGAATGAAGCCAAGCTCCTCTATTTATAGGCTGAACAGAAGGCTGGACACGGCCCCGTGTCCGCTGGACACGGCCCCGTGCCCGCCTGACACTCTCTCTCCTCATTAATTGTAATTGCGAATTACAATTAATGCGCCTGCTGTACTTTCACCACGCCCCCGTGCTCGCTGGACACAGCCCCGTGGTGGGCAATGGAAGCTTCTACTGGTTTGTCTTTTCTGCTGCTTCCTGGGCACGCCCCCGTGTTCGCTGGACACGGGGCGTGTTCAGACTCTGTTTATTCTCCTTTGCTTTGGGAGGTGCCGTTGAGGGTCCGGGCAGTCTACTTTTGTTCCTTTTCTTGTATTTATGGTAGAATTAGTTGTCTTTTTGCTTCTTTTGTGATTTTGAGCTCATTTCATCCTGAAAATACAAAAGGAAGACAAAAACACTCTTTTTCCAACATCAGTACTAAAAAAGGGTTAGTTTTATGCCTTAATTGATGTGTTTTATATGTTGCATTTTACACACATCAAATACCCCCACACTTGAACTTTTGCTTGTCCTCAAGCAAAACTCTTTAAATGTGGCTTACACTCCCAAATGGAATAGGTAGAAGAGAAGTTTTTAGCTTGTCCTAGAGTGTCGGGAATCCAAGGTTTTTATAGGCTTTATTTTTATTGATTTACAATCCTATTCGTTATGATTTATTTTGAACTTTTCATAAGATAAATTACTTATTTGGGCATAGCATGCCTTATTAAAATTCCATTTATATACAAGTTCACATACCTCACGGGAGATCACTCAACACTCGGCCGAAGGTGTATATTTTAGTGAATCACTCGAGAGCGGCACGGAACTTACGTCTTTCCATAGGCTTGCCAAGCAATCAATCCTCCTCCTTTTTAACTTTTTACCTTTGTAAATATCAAGAGGACTTTTTGGGTGAAGGCTTGGGTTTAAAGGTGGGTGGTTGGTTAGTGGTTAGTAAAAAGGGCGAAAAATCGTAACAAGCGTCGGTTTTCGTGAAGTACCTTATTTTTAGTGACTTTTTATTTTTGAAGTATTTCTCCAAACAAGCTTTTTATAGCTTTTGTTTGTTTTTGACTTCATCATCATATAATTTTTTTTTTTTTTTTTTGATGTCACATGAAAGGGCAATTTGACGAAAAACCGAGCTTGTTACTAAAATAAAGGGTGAAAAAAAAATGAAAAAGGTTTTTGGTGGGTAAAAATGGTTTTTGGGGTAATGAAATGAAAGGTTTAGGCTCAAAGGGGCTATCTAGGGGGATTTTGGGTAGGTAAAAAAAATGAAAAATAATGGTTTTGAAAGAAAAATAGTTAGTCCTAATGCCTCCATCATTTACTTACTTGGGTTTAAGTTGGTAAGGACCGGGAATGTATCGTCGTGGCAAGTTCTAGATTTGTAAGGACCGAGCGGCTATTCACACAAGAAACGAAAAATGAGCATTTAATCTAAATATGTGTATTTTTATGCTCAATAAAGGCTCAAAACTCACTTTTGTGGGAATGGGTTTTTAATGTGACCAAGCATATATAATCGAATTTTAAACTAGACTTATTATGCCGTTTCATAATTTTCTTATGTTGGTTCCTTTTTTATCACGACGCTATCGGTTGTAAACTTGTAAAAATATAACCTTTTTTTGAACTTGTTCTTCCCAACTTAAACTAAGACAAGTAAATAAAAAAAAATGAAAAAGTTTTTGAAAAAATTTGGGGTGTTTAGCGGTTCCAATAGAGTTTTGTGTAAGGCTTGTGTTTAGGATTTTGCAAAATTTCAAGGTTTTAGCATCCCCCCCACACTTAAATTACACATTGTCCTCAATGTGTCCAAAAATAATATTTTTGGTTGATTAGAATGTATAAAAGTGTGTTAAAAAGCAAAGATTTATGTTACTGGCATCCTGGACACGGCCCCGTGTTCACCGGGCACGGCCCCGTGGTCAAGTGCCAGTAACAAAATTTTCAGAATTGAAACAGAAGCCTGGACACGGGGGCGTGTCCGCTGAACACGGCCCGTGTCCAGTTACCTGAACTGGGTGATTTTTCTGCAGGGGCTCAGCACGGGGCCGTGTTGGTTGGGCACGGCCCGTGTTGAGCCTTCTGTAATGGAGATTTTTGTCGTGTTGCTCTGTTCTTCGTGCATGGTTCCATTTTTTCTCGTTCCCTTTTTCATCCATTACCACCATGAGTGTGTTTTATTCTCAAAACAACCATCAATCATAAAAACTATCATAACATTGCAAATCATAGAGAGACATTACACTAAGATAAAGACTACATAGATATTAAACTTATGGAGTTCTAGCCCTATGTTTTATTTTAATTTAGCAAAATTTTCAAGAAGATACTAGTCTTGGTTAGATAAGGCTTTGTAGAACTCCTCCTTTCGGGTACGGTTCTCCTCATATGTCGGCAAGCCACTCCTCTACCTCCCTTGGGAGGAGAAAAGAGGGCTCGTTTGCATTGGTTTGAGGAGTTTCAACTTCCGCTGGGACTTCTTGTGGGTTTTCCATAGGAGGTTCTGCGGGAAAGTCTCCCCACCCGGTAGGGTTGTTAACACCGAGTGCCAAGTTCTAGTCTTGTTGTGGAAGGACTGGTTCCATAGGGGGTGCTACCAAGATGTTTAACCTTTGGTGCAAAAGGTTAATCTCTTGGAAGCTGCTTTCCAGTCCCATTGTAAGATCGTTAATACGGTCAATGAGGACCTCCTCTACGGACGTCATCTCGTCGAGAGCTTCCCTTAGCGCTATCACGTAGTGCACAAGTGTAGCTTCAACGGAGGGCCTCCTTCCCCTTCGGCTGTTTGAGGAATGAACGGATGATGTTTCGCTGTTCTCACTCGCCATTCTACGAAAAATAAACCAAAAATAGTTTATAGGACGAAACAGTTTCTAGACACAGCCCCGTGCTCACTGAGCACGGCCCCGTGTTCATCTTTCTGCAGAATTTTGGAGCAAGGAATCTTGGGTTTTTAAGTTACTTTCTGAGTTCATGCAAGCTTTTTGACAGTAAATAACTTTAAACAATGTTAAATAACATGTTTTCACCAAGATTCTATGATCAAAACTCATTGTTCCCTACCACAAAGATTGAAAATTCAAACTTTTCATGGTAGTTCTTGAAGAAAGATGAAGAAGAAGGAAATGTCTAGAAGAGGAAAGGACAAGATGGGTTGTTGGAAACTTCTTTTAGACTTACCTAGGATTGTTTGAGAGAAGATTCCTTCAAATCTCTGTCCCCAAGTTGGTCCAAATGTGCAGGATTTTTGGCTGCATTTATAGAAAATGACAGCCTGCTGGACACGGCCCCGTGTCCGCTGGACACGGCCCCGTGTGCAGATGAAATTCTGACACAGTTTGTCCGTATTCTGACGTTCTGATCAGAGGGGAATCTTTTGGTGGACACGGGGGCGTGTTGGCCGGGCACGGCCCCGTGTTCGGAAAGCTGACTTATGAAGTTTTGTCTTTATTAAGGAGCTAATTTGTATCGGGTGGCTCCTGACTTGTTGGAACAACCCCAAAGTGCCTAAGATACCTTAATTGTCCTATACTAAGGCGAGAACGCAAGAGGTTGTCGGTGAGGGTAATTCCTATTTTCATTCTAGGTGGACAAGTCCAACCCTTTCCCGGGCTCTCGTTAAAGAAGGTGTATGCCGAATCGCTCAGGTCTATGTATGCACCGAACGAAGTCGATGGGGAGTCCTTCACGGCACAATCGGCACAGGGACGACTATCGTCCGCGTCTTGTCTAGGTAAGAAGGTATTTTCGTGAGCAACGAGGTTGTCGGAATGCGGTTCCAACATTTCCTCATGGTCATCATGTCACACCCCGATTTCCACGTGTCTCACCGGTGGGCCCGGTGGGGGATTACCGTGACGATGTTGGCAACAATATAGTCAAACCACACAATTATATAATGCACAGCGGACGCTTAAAGATAAATATATAAACTCAACCTCTGGTTGTAATATCAAATGTATTACAGAAGTTGAATATATCCACAGTGGATTGTAAATAAACATAAAGTATTGTTCCATCAGATACTGCAATCAAGCTTGCGAGACTTATCACGACGCTAGGGAGCTAATACCAGCCAATTTACGTTTAGGTACCTGCACTTAATCTTTTTGGGGAAAATACGTCAGTTTACACTGGTAAATACATTCAACTGACACATTTGAAAATGTTTATTTAAAATTGATTTGAATGCACAAGGCACAAACTCTTTTATAACTTGGGAAAATTATAATAAAATCTTGTGAACGTTTTACATGTTCTTTTATGCGTTCAGTAGCCCGGGTCGTGCCGGGTTAAAGATTTATAGACACACCACGTTTGCGTAAAACCGTAGTATAAAAACCAACGACTACGTCTTTTAATTTAATGTCGACACTTTATACCGGCTGTACGCCTACACCGGGATGTCGACCTGTCACACCCCGATTTCCACGTGTCTCACCGGTGGGCCCGGTGGGGGATTACCGTGACGATGTTGGCAACAATATAGTCAAACCACACAATTATATAATGCACAGCGGAAGCTTAAAGATAAATATATAAACTCAACCTCTGGTTGTAATATCAAATGTATTACAGAAGTTGAATATATCCACAGTGGATCGTAAATAAACATAAAGTATTGTTCCATCAGATACTGCAATCAAGCTTGCGAGACTTATCACGACGCTAGGGAGCTAATACCAGCCAATTTACGTTTAGGTACCTGCACTTAATCTTTTTGGGGAAAATACGTCAGTTTACACTGGTAAATACATTCAACTGACACATTTGAAAATGTTTATTTAAAATTGATTTGAATGCACAAGGCACAAACTCTTTTATAACTTGGGAAAATTATAATAAAATCTTGTGAACGTTTTACATGTTCTTTTATGCGTTCAGTAGCCCGGGTCGTGCCGGGTTAAAGATTTATAGACACACCACGTTTGCGTAAAACCGTAGTATAAAAACCAACGGCTACGTCTTTTAATTTAATGTCGACACTTTATACCGGGTGTACGCCTACACCGGGATGTCGATGGTCGTGGCCATTTCGTAAAATGATGCCAAGGATATCCGGGACAACGGTCATTAAACCCCCCCAAAGGCTTATAAGCAACAAAACTGTTTAAATGAGCCGATCATATTTAATCAATTAACCACCTAAGCGATGGAATTATATAATGCTCAATCAAGCGGTATTAATATACCGTAACCCAAGCCCATATAGGGGAAATAAGTTAAAGTATTTACCTTTGCAAGTATATTTCCTTATTTTGGATTAAATCACCGATAGCTTTTACTGGGGCTCCTAATCTGGAACGAAGGTTTTAATTAACCTCTTAGAATCCTAACGGGTCGTTATAATGGCCGTAGCCTAGACCGGTTGGTTCCGATATGTATAGATATGGTTTAATCGCGCGAAAAGGCGAAAACCGAGAATGGAGTGTGATTCTGACCCAACAAGTTCAGAGACTTGTTTTATATGGGTTAATGGTTCACACTCTGGATTTTGGGGTTCAAATAATATAATTTGACCCGTATCGGCTACTTTATGAAAACTAGTTTCATAAGCCGAACCGTGCGCGCAATAGGCGAAACGGTTAACCATGAGAGTCGTACGCTTATTTCCTAAGTCAATATGCCTTAAATGGGTTGTGGTATCAGTAAGATACCTTCCGTGATGCCCGTAACGAGTTTAAGTTAGTAATATGCCCCGTAGGGGCTTTTCGGTCATTTTAAAGACTTTAAAAGGGCTTTTCGAGTTCTACAGGAAATCTGAGTTTCCCGAACAGCTTATAAAGCTTAAAATACTTTATTTATTATTTAAAACCAGTAGCAACTGGAATCGGGTCAAAAGACCTTGTAGAACTCATATTTTGGCCGAAAAGGGCATATTCGGTATTTACCGAACCGTAGCCATAACCGCAGGTTATGAGCAAGGTAAAAATTATTAAAAATCTTTAAAATTCCCAAAATATTAGTTTATAACAGTGGGTAAAAGATTTGGTGACGAAATCTTGGTTTAGATAGGCGTTATGCTAATTGCGCCGTTAATTACTAAAGTTTACTTTAATTGCGCTTTTTAGCATAACTCTCATTCTAGACCTCGGATTGACGTGAAACTTTAAGGACATGCTTATAATTTAATAAGCAAGGTTTTGGCCCGTTCACGTGTCCGTAATACTCGTTTTAATTTTAAAAGGCCGTTACGGTCAACTTTTAGGCGAATGACGGAAATGCGCAAAAGACTCGGATAACTCATGAACCGACCACAGAGGTTTATACCAACATGTGACCTGGTCCTAAGAGAGTCCTAAGGTATATTCATACCTCACTAAAATGGGTCAGAACTGAAGTCAAAGCAAAAGTCAAACTTTTGCGACATTCGGCTCCGAACCGGTTCAATATAGCAAATGATCGATTCAAACGAGCGCAAACAAGTTTATATACTTATTATCATGTTTTATGATTGTCAAAACAGGTTCCATAACATATACATTACAGATTATGCATAAATCGCTAAAATAGCTTTCTGTTGACTTTTTAACCGCACGTTTGACTCGATATTTGACATAGTTAGAGTGGTGATCAGGGGGAACCTTTTTAGAGGTTTATTACCCACATAATTACCTACTCAAAACTACTTTTGATCCGTCATAAGACTGAACCATTTGCAAGTTATTGTAATGACAACCGTTAGTTACGACGGTTGCGTTTTTGAGCTATAACTATGGAAATGCAGGACCAAATGAGTATGAACGACTTACAGAAGTGTGTTCTTGCTTATAGAGCAGAGAAAGATGCTAGAGAGCTCTTGGAATGATCAGATGAATGTGTTTTTGTGTTGTGTGATTGTAATGCACATAGTGTGGCTATTTATAGCCAAGGAAAGCTCTCTAGATCACTACACAACATCCTATACTGGTCATGATGATGGGTAGATGTCCCCTGAGTGATATGGGTCGAGCATAGAGTGCCCATGCCCCATTAATTGGTTGTTGGTCGTTCAAAGGGTCCAAAGGTCAAGTAGTTACAATGTTTCTGCATCTGGGCGTCCCACGCGGCCCACGTGGGAGTTCCATGCCATTTTAATGCGGGTCGCCTAGGATTTGAATATCAGACGCGTAATACAGGAGGCTCGCGGCCCGCCTCAACTTAACCATAACCTTCACGCGGGTCGCGAGAGGTTAAGTTTTCAGAAATTTTAAATCTTTTGTCATGATTGCGAAATCCTGGTAATTAATAACGAAATCTTTCGTAATGATTTACCTGACCTTTCGGGTTTGAAGGGGTAACTTTGCGGTTTGGCCCTCGGTTATTTACCGATAGGGGCCTCGTGTTATTTACCCGCATTATAAAGTCCCCGGTTTATTTATTAATTATTCAGAAAGTCTTAACTTTCATTATTGACGCTTTTAGCCCTTCTCATACGAATTCGAGTATAACTCTGTCGTTTTAAAACGGAACTTTGCGGAATTTATACAGTATATTCTAGTGAGCGTATAATACTGTTACGAAGCTTTGGGAACGTTAAAGGGTCACTCAGAGGTGTAATTAAACATGTTGACACAGTTAACCCCTGTAGCTCGTAATCTCTCACTTTCTTCCGCGTTTTGCTTCCGTATGATTTATGATTTATTCGTTTGAAGGTACAAGCATTTATTTAGGGTTACTATACAGTATATTTACCCTTGTTGACATTTATAACCCTCGAATTTATATACTTTCAAGGTTTGTCAAAATTAATCCTTTATTTATTATAGATGCCACGTGTAATCAAATGACACGTGTTAACACATCATTGGACACAAAAATTCGAGGTGTTACACATCATCTTGGGATGGATCTAAAAAATCCTTCCTAAGTTCTTTTGACCAATTTAGAAGTAGTTCTTCTAGTTGAAATAACTCGTCAAGGAGCATTTCTCCTAGAATATCTGGCTGGGCGCATTCGAGGGAGAAATAGTGCTTATTTTTACTTTCGCCCCTCTTAAGGTTACAAGGAATCGGTGGGTCTATATAGTGGGGCCTATAAGTGAGGAAGAAACATTTTAATTCCTCATGTTCGCCTCCACATATTCGACACCACAAACCATAAGAGTGCCGAAAGTAAAAAGAATTACTATCACTCATGTTTGTGTCAGAAATTACCAACCGCCGGGATCTAACGGTTCTGTTTTCAGTAACTGAATCTTGGGCACGGGGGCGTGTTGAGTGGACAAGGCCCCGTGTTCAGCCTACTGTCTGACTTAAAACAGGATTGCCAGTTCCAATGATTGAGCACGGGGCGTGTTCAGCAGGCACGGCCCCGTGTTGAGCTCTGCAGAAGCTAAAAATCTAAGAAAAATCCTAAAAAAAAATAAAGAAAAATAAAAATATGATTAGGCCGTTGATTCCTAACTTTCTTAAAATCCTTGTGTCCCCGGCAGCGGCGCCAAAAACTTGATGCGTGTGTAGTGTAATATATTTTTGATATATAATTAAGTCCTTTTTACACTTTTAGCCAAGTTTTAAATTTATAAAACACGATATTCACTAACACTAAACACACATATGGGCAAGTGCACCCATCGTGGACGTAGTATAGTGTTGGTAAGATACCGAGGTCGTCCAAGGACACAAGAGCTTTTAATACCGGTTTATCCTCAACGTCTAACCAAATCAAAAAGTTAGAAAAATGTTTTAAACTAAGAAAAATAAAAACTAACTAAATGCTGAAAAATAAAATAAAATAAAAACAGATAGACAAGATGAATCACTTGGATCCGACACGTGTATTAGTATAACCTTTGATTATTTTCGCACTTTTGCACTTGTTTAAGAGATTATCTTAGTTATTGTAGTAGGCCCCTCTTTTGAAGGCGACGTTACCCTCAACCCAGTAGTTTGAGTCAGCAAGGATACAATCCTAAAGGGTCGGATTATTGAAAGATAATGAATTAAGTTATTAATGCAAATTGTGGTAGGCCCTGCTTTTGGCGGTGACGTTACCCTCGGCTAAGTAGTCTGAGTCAGCAGGGATACAGTCCTAAATAGTCGGGTTATAGTATTAATAGTAGTTAACTTATGAGGGGGTCAAAGAGTTTGGATCCCCGCCATCCAATACCTATGGGCATTGAAGGAGATCCTACTAAATTTGACCCAGGTCCCAAGCAGGACCTCTAAACGCTGAACAAGGGCAAGACCCTTACCAAACCGTTCCCTTAACCCCCGACCAGGTAGCCAACATACCTCCATATAGACCGTGGAGATATGAATGGTGAAAATCTTTTATTTTATATAGACAGTAAAATAATGCCAAGACACCACGGACAAACGATAAGGAAAGATCACCTTCAACATAAGTAACTAGTTATTAAAGTCATTAATACAAAACCAAATAAAAAGTGCAAAAGATTAAAAATAAAAAGTATTATACTAAACACTTGTCTTCACCAAGTGATGTAAGAGACTTAGGCAAACATGGCCTTGATTGTCAAGAACTCTTACGATCAATCTTGGATCCCGAGACGACTCACACACTCTACGATGGACAATGGATGATGGTGGTGGATGATGGTGTTATGGTGGTGGTGGGTGGTGGATGAAGTGTGAGAGAGGTGGTGTGCCAAGGGATGAGAGAGAATGAAGCCAAGCTCCTCTATTTATAGGCTGAACAGAAGGCTGGACACGGCCCCGTGTCCGCTGGACACGGCCCCGTGCCCGCCTGACACTCTCTCTCCTCATTAATTGTAATTGCGAATTACAATTAATGCGCCTGCTGTACTTTCACCACGCCCCCGTGCTCGCTGGACACGGCCCCGTGGTGGGCAATGGAAGCTTCTACTGGTTTGTCTTTTCTGCTGCTTCCTGGGCACGCCCCCGTGTTCGCTGGACACGGGGCGTGTTCAGACTCTGTTTCTTCTCTTTTGCCTTGGGAGATGCCGTTGAGGGTCCGGGCAGTCTACTTTTGTTCCTTTTCTTGTATTTATGGTAGAATTAGTGGTCTTTTTGCTTCTTTTGTGATTTTGAGCTCATTTCATCCTGAAAATACAAAAGGAAGACAAAAACACTCTTTTTCCAACATTAGTACTAAAAAAGGGTTAGTTTTATGCCTTAATTGATGTGTTTTATATGTTGCATTTTACACACATCAGTCACTCTTTACAAAAATCTGATTTAGTTCTTGATGAGAACTTTCATATTGTTATTTCTTCAAGGTTTGTCTTTATAGGTGTTTATTTATTAATGAACATTTTAAATAAAAAGATGAAATGACCAGAATACCCTTAAATAGATAGACATAACTGAAAATTTTAACTTGGTTAGTGCTAAAGGACGAAAGGTGTAATGCGTTTTCGAATAAAGGACGGTGACTGTAATTATTGAAGTTAAAGGTTATCCATTGCAACTCGCTACAAACATAAAGGACGAAAAGTGTAATTTACCCTTTGTTTAATCAAGCTAATACTGGTTGTTAATTATGAATCAAGGTTCTGTGTTAATGATTCTCGTTGTTCGTTCGGTTATCAATGCTGGAGTTGTGATGGACATTTGGTATGACATAACTGCTGTTTTTGTTGGTTATGTTATGAGTATTATCATTCAAATTTGTGCTTGCAGAACATAGTTGAGGATTGAGATTGAACTTAGTTTTGATCGCGAATTCTAAACTAAACATGGTGCATAGTAGTTGGGAAGCTGATACGATGTAAGCACTCTTCATCTTTTTTGTTCTAGTTGTTATTCATTAATGGAGCATTATTAGTTACTAAACAAGTGTTCTGGTTGTAAACACTTGTTGCCTGAGATTCTGCCATAAGTTTCTAATCAAACAATGGAAGTTGGTTATTTGCTCTCTAGTATCTTTTTTTTGTGATAAAATAATAACATAGGTGCTTAAAGCACTTCACTAAAATGGAAATCGACTCAAAATTCACCTTTATGTGTATACTGTACGCGGAATCCGTTCAACCAAATTTCACTCTTGATGTGCACTACAATCGTGATTTAGGTTGTTAAATGCTGGACCCACTGTTGCTGTTCTATCAACAAACTCAGTCTCCATTTTAACCTTTATTGTTGGAGAATTAACAATCTAAGTTCAAGTAAGATGCTTCGTCGAACCTTACTTTTCTATTTTGAATGATATACTTAGGAGATTTGGTCATTCATTACTATATATTGTTTTAATTTGCTGTTAATTGTTGATTTCATTCACCATAAACAATTAAGTAACATTTGGTAGTTTCGACTCTTGACTGATGGAACAAAACTGCATGCTAGCTGTGCTTAGTTGTCGATATCGAATAGCGACAAGGCACCTATAGGCTACGTAGCGAATAGCGACGATTATTTTATAAATAGCGATTACACTAGAAAAAGAATTTTGAAAATTTTTATATGTATATTACATCAAAATACCCTTGTGTGTGCAAAAAATGAGTTTATGAACTGGAATTTAATTGAACTCGTGCGTGCCCGCATCCTGCGGACACGAATGCAGCTCCGAAAACCCGGGCCCGCGTGGGGCATAAATGGTCCAAAGAGGTGCGAAATACAGCCTGAAACCAAAAAAAACTGTCGCCATACATTGCTAAGACCCATTTAACCTTCGTTTTTTAAGCAGGGTTATGCGGTTTTTTTCGGTTTTTAAATGGTCCAAACAAGAGGAAAAGAGGTGCGAAATACAGCCTGAAACCAAAAAAAAAAAAACTGTCACTAACTTCGCTATACATCGCTAAGACCCATATAGCGACACTTGGTCGCATGGCTACATAGCGCGCTATAGCCGCTATTAACAACTGTGTAGCTGTGTGAGGCTAAAATTATAGTTAACCCCTTAATCTTTGATTCTTGTGTTTTTATCTTAATCTATTTGATTCTTGTGTTTTTACCTTAAACTTGATATTTTTGTACATGAATAGTTTGCGTGCACTACTCAGAGAAATATTTCTTACAAACCATTTTTATTATATGTGAATCACAATAAAACATTAAGTGTAAATTATTAATTGTATGTCATCCAGTTGCCTAAAAGGAGACTGAACCATAGTCACATAATTCGCTAGTTGAGCCATGATCTCCGATCCAGTTTGAACGATCCCAATCGCGGTACGTTCGCCATCGACCCGGATCGCGATTTCGAAGTTAAAATTGGCATTCCCAACTCGTCAATTCAATCGTATTACGTGCTATCGGGATCGCGATTTGCTGGAATTCGGAACGTGTAATCGTGTATGCAGTTCAAGAGTTAACTCTAGCAAGTAAGTATTCACTATGCTTTAAGTGATTTGAGGATGTTTTGGCTATTTGTAAGGATCGATCTTTAGTGTCCTATGATTATATGCTTTAACAAATTGAGGCTGTCAACTGGCTGGTTAATCTCACAGAAACAACAATTGCTTATGGGAAGACGAAGGGTGCATAAAGTTTATTGTATTGAACGTTAGATTGTTAGAAAACATATTGTTATGTATGATTTTTGAAGTATGGCGACTTCAAACAGGATTTGGAAACTTTTTGGTCAAATTTTCTGCAATTTTTTAGAAAAAAAAAGGATTTTCCAGTTTTTTTTTTTTTTTTTTTTTTTTTTGTTTTTTTACATATTCCGTCGCAATTGCGTTGCAAATAATTTGTTTATTTCTTAGATATTCCGTCACAAATGCGTTGCAAAACTTTAAAGAACAATTGGGAAATGGCGTAGGAAATGCGTTGCAAATTTCTGGCACAATATTTTCGTAGGAATTACGTTGAAAATTGCGTAGTAAATGCGTAGTAATTAGTTTCCGACGGGGCTTTTTCCAACATCAAGGTTCTGTTGCAAATGCGTAGCAAATCTGAGTTTGCTACACATTTGTAACGAAAAAGCTTGTTAGAAAAAGCCAAATTTCTAGTAGTGGGTAGGGCCGGGAACCGGTTCGGGTAGGAATCGATTTTCAAAAGAATATGAAGAACCAAGTAGGAACTATCAGATAGTATTAGGTCTGAACAGGGGGTTGATGCCACCCGGTCAGACCTGAAACCGGTTCCAAGTCGGGTCCGGAATCGGTTTTTTATCCATTTCTAAATTAGACCTCTCTAGAGCATGAAATTACTGCAACTTCATGATCTTTTTATGTGTTAATCGAACTACAGTACTTAATTGTTTTTTTATTGTGTTAATCGACCTACGCTACGTAAATGAGAAAAATAATTTGGCACTTTTTGTTTACCTAATTTTTATATTTAGATCATGGGTAGTTTATTTCCGTTTATTTCAACACTAGAGGGTCACGTTCCAGTTATTTCTTTCCATGTAGCCTATATATGGCATTGCATATTTGTTATGGTATTCGTATGTAACCTTTTTAATCATTTAGATTATGCACAACTTTGTGTGCAATCCTTGTGTGTGAACCGCCCCAGGTTCCTACATGCAACACTTTGTTTATTCCACTTCAAGTTACCAAAGACGACCATTTGCAACTTTAAAAAGAAAACAATCAATGAGTTGGAGGCGAGCCGAATTGGAGCTCAGTTTCTGGCTCAGCTAGAAAAATCATTCAAGCAGATTCAACCTGTATTGTTACTACTATCACGAGCTGATGCAAGCTTGACTTAAACTCAGCTCGTAAAGACTAAACAGGGTGATTTAATAACATTAATTATAACCTCTTTTTTTAAATAAAAAAACCAACTCACCTTCCAGAATTTGAACCATTCACTTTTTAGATAGCGGGAAGACACCTTTAATCTAATGGTAACCTCTTGTTGATTGTAAACTACTCACCTTCCAGGGGCTTGAAAAATATTCAGCTATTGCATCGGGGTGTTAAAATATATTATATATTAAGGGATATTTTTTTTCTGGCAAGTTGTACAAATAATTACACGATAAATCATTCTTGCTCATTTACCTTTGACGATACCATCATTTCATTTTCCCATGTAACTTCACACTTTTTAGATATATGTAACTATGTTTAAATTTTTATTTCCATGGTAGATTAAAAGCACCAAAATAATCACAACAATAGCCACCGCAACCATCACAACCGCTAACACCACAACTGTCAAAACCAAAGTTGGAAAAAGGAAAAAAGAGGATCAGATTCAAACATCCCCTTCGGCATAATCAACAAAGCAAGACTTAGTGCCGCTACGGTTGCAACCGGAGTTGCCATGTCAAAACCCGCCGCACCACGCGATGCGGCGGGGATTGATTTCATCTATATCATAGTTAATAAAGCCCAGCCCAACTGTTTTCACCATTAAAATTTTTTGAAGATGTTTCTGTTTGTACACTTGTATCCTCAGTTTGCAAAGACAAGTACAAACCAACTATTAGGACAAAAACGACTTAGCTTACCACTAACCATTTTTTTTAATTACTCGGCGACGGTTTCTTTATATTTATGCCACCAAGTTTATCAATTACAAAATCAAAACGAAGTACTGAACAATAAAAATTTAGGTGAAACTAAATTATATAATAGTATTTAAACTTCATTTTTAAGGCCAAAAATAAACCACTTGTGTATGATCAATTCTTCAAAAGAAGATTAAATTATATCTAATTTGTTGAGTTATGTATACTTACAAAATTATACCCAGATTATTATCGAAGACAAGGGTAGACTTTCGTTCATTGGACCTTGGTCGTAACATGACCGGAATTGAGAGGCGCTGCCGTGCGCAGCCGGGTTCACCACCATAATTGGTTAGTTACCCAAAATAACCTGATGATACCCGTTAAGCGATGTGTTTCTAATAAGTTTAAACTTTAGTCCCTGAATCAGGTTTAAGACGAAATGACTATTCTACCCTATCGTTTACACCCCGTGGTCTGTAATATATAAGATTTTTAGGCCCAGAAGTTGGTTAATGTTTCCTGCCTAAATTAGGTTTGACCATGCAGAGTCAAATGATGAATTAAAGTTGACCTATAAAGTCAAATGGACAATTCAATTCATAAATCACACAAATCGACGTGATATACACAAAGACAATAGCTATAGTTAAAATACCATTGAGTTTAAATATGTATCTTAGTTAAGTACATCTTACTTAAAATACCATTCATGATGATAGTTAAAATAATAAAGCCCTAGTGGATGATTATAGATAATATACTAAAGGTGGCTTAGATGATCCTCTGTCTATCCCGTGGATAATGCAGGTTCACGATTGGATGGCCATAAACCATGACCACCACATCAAATATCTAGGATGTGTGTGTCCAGTTGGCCCTCAATTCAAGTGCAAAACATGAACGATTATAAGCACATTACACTCTACATTAACAAATGTACACTATTCAAATTTTCAATGATCTATTAGGTTGGACATTGCTGGTTATACCATCATTTTATAGCAATAGCATGAAAACCAAAAACTTATCGGTTTACTAAAAGTATGACTTTACTTAGTCAAAATGATGACTTGATTCAATATCATATATACATGTTTAACATGGATACAGTTTGTTCTATTGCGGTTCCTTAAACATCAGTATCAAACCAAAAATTTAGTGACTAAAACAATCTTATCTTACCTCAAAATCGGAGACCTGGTAGAAACCCTAGTTACCGGTAACAGATCTGAACCCTAAACAGATTTGAACCTTAGCCGGTAGTACTGCCATCATCGTTCGCTTGAGTTAACCGACGCCGCTCTAAGAACCACCGCTGCGAGGCTCCATCTCCTTTACCGGTAACAGATCTGAACCCTAAACATATCTGAACCCTAGCCGCTAGTACTGCCATCATCGTTCGCTTGAGTTAACCGTCGCCGCCCTAAGAACCACCGCTGCGAGGCTGGTCTCTCCCTCTTGAAGTCTCTCTATCTCATGATCTCATCTGATCCCTGAGTTTCTTGATTATGTTGCAGGTAGAAAAGGCCGCGTGTGGATAACAAAAAAGTGTTGGAAAAGCTAGTACAACATTCTAAGCAGGATGTACCAACCTCATTGCACCGAATTGTTGTAAATTAGAGTATATATAAATAGGTCGATTATCGATTCCATATAAAACCATACGTAATGGGCATTATAGAGACGTGAAGGGCTTGATAATGCCTCCAACACTGTCCCTGGGCGTCACAGGGGCATGAAGAGTAAGGGACGTTTATAGTATAAGGGTGGAGGGAGTCGTTCAATCACTTTAGGGTGCTTGAGTTATTCTCTAGCCAATAATATCATGCCATGTCAAGTCCCCATTCCACTCCTCATTTTGCACTCAATCACTAGCAATGGTTGTTTAAACGCCTGGAGAGTGGTAAAGAATTTAAAAAAAAAATTGTGATTAGTTGAAAGGGGTTGGGACCCACCATTAAACTCCACTCTCTCCTCCTTCCCTCCTCTTCCCGCATCAGTGAGTAGCAGGGCCGGCTTTGGGCCCGGCAAACCCGTGCCGACGCCCGAGGCCCAAAATTTCAAAGGGCCCGAAAAGTCTTTATAAGCTTGTATATATTTATTAAATTAAATTATATATTTAGTATATTCATCTATTTATTATACAAAAAAATATTGGTGGTGTAGTGGCAAAAACCATCTCAAATAATATAAAGGTCTCAAGTTCAAGTCTTTGCTCTATCACTAAATTTTTATTTCTGTAATCCATTTACCCTTAACCATAATTTTGGGCCTACTTCTTTTCGTCGCCCGAGGCCTAAATTTTTTCAAGAGTTTTCGGAGACTCCTCTGATGAGTAGTCACCGATTTAATCTTTCACCAAACACCGAATGGGGAGTGGCGGCAATATCCTGATCGGCAAACTTGGTCCCCGCTCCCCGCCATGACTCCGTTCACCCAAACGTCAAATGAGGAGAAAAAATTGGAAAATAATGAGTGAAATGATATTAAAAACCATTAACCATTACACATTTTCTGAAGAGACGTTGTAATGCCGATGTGGTGTAAGATGCATTAAGGGGTATTAACCATTACAGATTCTAAGGTATGATGCTAAAACTATGTAAGGGTGTAGGTAGACCTGGCAAACGGGTTGGGTCGGGTTGGGTCGGGTCATGGGTCAAAACGGGTTCGGGTCGAAACGGGTTCGGGTCGAAACGGGTCAATTAAAAAATGGGTTGTTTTGGTTCGGGTCGAAACGGGTTCGGGTCAAAACGGTTTAGGGTCAAAACGGGTTCGGATCGGAACGGGTTCGGGTCAGAACGGGTTTCGGGTCGGGTTGGCTAATTTTTTTTTTTAAAGTGACTGTACATCAACTTTTCCTAACATAATTTAATTAAATAAGCTTACAGATCTGAATTCCATCAACTTTTCATAACTGGTGCCCAGTTCCGTATCCCTGCTGCACATGTGATTGTTTAACTAACATTAGGTGTTGTTTTTGTTTCCATATTCAATGAATAATTTAACGGTTCGATTCGAAACGGTTCGCGTCGAAACGGTGCGCGTCGAAACGGTGCGCGTCGAAGCGGTGCGCGTCGAAGCGGTGCGCGTCGAAGCGGTGCGCGTCGAAGCGGTGCGCGTCGAAGCGGTGCGCGTCGAAGCGGTGCGCGTCGAAGCGGTGCGCGTCGAAGCGGTGCGCGTCGAAGCGGTGCGCGTCGAAGCGGTGCGCGTCGAACCGGTGCGCGTCGAACCGGTGCGCGTCGAACCGGTGCGCGTCGAACCGGTGCGCGTCGAACCGGTGCGCGTCGAACCGGTGCGCGTCGAACCGGTGCGCGTCGAACCGGTGCGCGTCGAACCGGTGCGCGTCGAACCGGTGCGCGTCGAACCGGTGCGCGTCGAAGCGGTGCGCGTCGAAACGGTGCGCGTCGAAACGGTTCGCGTCTACGCGTCGAAACAGTGCGCGTCGAAACGGTACGCGCCGAAACTGTGCGCGTCGAAACGGTGCGCGTCGAAACGGTACGAAACTCGTCCCGATCCGAAACTCGTCTCGTGCGGTAACTCGTGCCGGCCAGAAACCTGACCCGAACCGACCCGTTCCGATCCAAAACCTGCGTCGTGCCGAAACCCGACTCGGCCCGATACTCAATTTGAACTGATCCCGTTCCGATCCAAAACCCGTTTCGTGCCGTAACCCGTCTCGTGCGGATACTTGTGCCGGCTCGAAACCCATTCCGATCCGAAACCTGACCCATTTCTTTAAGACACTAACCCGCATCGACCCATTTCTTTAATGTTGTCGACCCGTTTTGACCCGAAAATAACAAGATGGAATTTCAAGTGACCCATTATGACCCATTTAGTTAAAATATCTTACCCAAACCAACCCATATAATTTTAAAAGCAACCCAAATTGACCCACTTGGAAGGCTTTGGGTCAAGATTACCCCCTCTAGGTGTAGGGAGTGGTTACGCACTTTGAATATGTAAACTCTCAAATCACCCAATCAAACAGTGTCATGTCATTTTACTTATTTTGTTTACCTATTGCTCAAAAACGTGACACTTTGAATATGTAAACTCTCAAATCACCCAATCAAACAGTGTCATGTCATTTTACATATTTTGTTTACCTATTGCTCAAAAACGTTGACGGTGGTTAGACATTTTGGAATATGTAACATGTAAGTAACCTATTTAAAAAAAAGAAAAATATGTGATTGGTTGAGAAAGCATGGATCCCACCACACACCCCTCTCTCTCTTCCCTTCCCTCTCTCTCCCCGATTCGGTGAAGGTTCACCGAAATCCTTTAATCTTGATCGGTAAACTTATGTTGGCAGTGGTATTCCTGATAGGTAAACCAAGTTTACCGCATGAAACCGATGACACTCCGTATAGCGTAAGATACTTGCATGAAAATAATCATTAACAAGAAACAATTAAGGAAATAATACAAGGTCAAATTGAGACAAATAAGTGGTTTGTCAGCTTTACTAAAGCAAGCAGTGAAATTAGGGCATATTCTAAAGCAAGCAAATCAGCAATCAGTCATTTCATTGATCAAATCAATTGCAACAACAATCTCATATTTACCTAAATACACAATTTCACCACCAAATCTCTCATCCACCACCACCACTACACATTCCGGCCAACGAAACCGAAAACCTACACAAAGAACAAACAGATGCCGCCGTACTCGTACCTTCACCACCATCAGACGACGCCGTTTCCTGTTGCCGTTGCGGCGGCGGTAAAACCCTACCATCAGCAAACAACGTTCCACCGTTACTCCGATCCTCCACCGCCACCGGCATATTCATCACCGATTCACCGCCAAACAACGCCTCTTCACCAAATCGCCTTTCAACCTCCAGAAACTCACCAAGCGACGACGGTTTTAGATCCTCGCCGCTGCACAGCCACCACCACCGCCTCCGCCGTAACCGCTTCCGCCGCCGTTCGGAGACCAGATCCACCGCATTGTTCCTGTTCCGCCGTCTCCTGCCGTTGCTGCTCGGAGCAGATCCGAGTGTGACGGTTGGTGTGCCGTCGCGGCGCTGCGACGGGACGCGGAACGTGGTGGCGACGCCCATGAGAGTGCCTAGGGTTGTGCTCCGGTCGTGGAAGAAGGAGCCGGTGGACTCGGTGTCGAGATCGGAAGATGAGATTGAAGAGATTGTTGGTGAGGAGAGTGGCGGAAGCAATTCCATACCTGGATCTAGCATTTTTACTTCATCTTGTAATTTTTAAGACTTGGAGTCAATACTTAGATGGTGAGATGAGATCTCTTTGGTTTATATCGGAAACTGGTGTGAAATGACTGATTTGCCCTTTTGTGAAAAAGGTGTCGTCACTTGTCAGGGGTATAATGTGTGGGTGTGAATATTTTGCTAAAGTGGACTCGCAAGTGTTTTATATTGTCTTTTTGCCTTTTTGGTATTAATAAAATAAAATATTTTAGTAATTTTATGAAAATATTATTGTGTAAAATGTTTAGTTTATTACTAATAAAATTAAATATTTTAGTAATTTGTTGAGAACATTATTGTTTGATATATAGCTAGGCGACACCGTGTCAGTGGTCTCAAAGGTCTTCATGTGATATCGTCGGTTGCCTCTCTACTCTGGTTCTCTTCCACTTGGATCCGGATTTATAAAACTTGGCTATCCGGTGATTGTAAAGTCGTATATGAGACATGACCCAAGACCCATAAACTATCAGGTATACCTTTATAGACATAGGGGCTGTTTGTTTACCTTTTAATGAAGCTTTTAATGGTTCAGACCTCTTACTGGTTCAGCACTTAATGGTTCAGACTGTTTGTTTCATGAGCAGATGTCTGAATGATTCAGACATTTGTCTCTGAATGATTAAGTTTTATACAGAGTCTGAATGATTAAGACCTAATCTGAATTGGTCAGACATTTGCCTCTGAAGGGTTAAGCATTATACTGCCTCTTAATGGTTCAGACCTCTTACTATTCAGCACTTAATGGTTCAGACCTCTTACTGGTTCAGCACTTAACCATTCAGAAGTTGCCGAACAACCCCATAGTGTGTTAGAATTTACCCTTGTGTCAGAAGCCGTGGTACTATTTAGTCGAGTTCAAATAGTTATGCGTAGTAATGTTATAACTCCGAGATCTATAGATGTAATTTTTAAAGACTTGGTTTTGTTATTTAAAAAAAAAGATAAAAGAGCTTGTCTCCATTTTATCTTTTATTTAGATGTAATTTCCAAGAGTTAAAATCACTATTCTATATACCTTTATATATACATTGTGTTAAAATTACTCATTTAGACTTTCATATACGTTTATTACTATTCAAACTTTTATATAATTTTATTGCCAAGGAAATTAGAAATTCAAAACTAAATATTAGTGAATTAGTAGATAATTCTATTAAAGAAAATAAAAGCAAAATGTACACGGGTATGATTTGGGTAAACGTGTATGTATGCTTTGGGTATTACCAAATACCCTACCCAGAAGTGAATGGTGTCCCCCAATAGCTAGGTGACGCGATGTTTTACTAGTTTTTGGGCTGATGTGGAATGGCTTGTTATTCCACAATGATCATCCTTACTATGTGAAGAAGACTTGTTTATTGCTTTTGTTACGTGTGGTATGGCATAATATATACGTTAATTTTTAGTGTTGATTACTACAAATTTGTGTTCCTTTTTTGTGATTTAATAACTGATAAAGTGTTTGTGGTAAAACAAACTTACGTAGGTGATTCATATGAGAGTGGATAAGAGGCTCGTAAGATTGACGTGGAGCCGTATGAGATTGAAAATCTAATGTATGGTTCCATAAGTAAAACACAGAAAACCGCAGAGATAATTGTAACCATATCACTTATTCACAAACTTCGTATGGAGCTAATAATTTTCATTTCCCATCTTAGTCGCATAGATTCGACTCACACATTTTAAAGACGCAACTTGTTAAATGCTTTTTTTTTCTTTCAAAATCAACATTATTTTTTTTTTTGAACGGCCAACAGAAATTTATTTATTAATACTAGCAAGGTGCTAGGCACCACAATTATAAAACATCAACCAGATGTTACACCAGACATTACGACAATCAACTAACTACCAGAACGAAATTAGTCAAAAACCGAGAAATTACTCCAATCTTCCCACGTCATGACCGCCCTTTTTGATCTATTTTTTACCCAAAGAAAGCTCAGGGATTTTACCTCCTCCAGCACTTTAAAAATGCTTGGTTGGGTACTATTGAAAATAGCATCATTCCGCGATTTCCATAGACTCCACACGACAATCAACACAATAGCATGGAGTGCCTTTTTTCTATAACGCGAGTCCGGGCTGTAGTCGTGCAGTTCCAGCAAATCCCTTATGTCAAAGGCCAATATTGGAGGAATTCGACACCAGATGGCAACATTCTGCCATACAGTTTGCGCCAAATGACACACCACGAAGATATGCTCACAAGACTCGGGATATTCGTTACAAAAAATGCAAGCGTCATCTGGAACGTTTACACGTCTTGTAACATGTCACACCCTGGCTTTGTGGAAGCGTGGTTTATTTTGGTGTGACTTCTTAATACCATAGTTTAATCATAACAAAGCTATATGAAAGTAAAACCATGCAGATCATCCATTGATTTAAGTTTTAAAATAAAAGTAACACAACATTGTCTTGAAACGTTGACACATGCAACGGAAATTACAACCTAATAACATAGAAACATTGTTTGAAAGACACAACCACAAACTTAAAATAAACGTCGTTTAAGACTTGCGACTCGTCCAGGTAAAAGTCGCAATCCCTAAACGTGGATGATCCCATACTCTAACGCAGCGTAGCATACCGTGCCAGAATCCTTAGTTCTCTGAAATACATGTAAGTTGGAAAAATCAACAAAAATTGTTGAGCAAGTTCATGTGTAGTGAGTAAGTAAAACCTTTGTAAGTATAAAAATCCTGGTATGTAGCAAATAAGGAAATAAAGAGATCACCAATGGTTTGCAAGGCCATTGATATGTGTGATGTGCAGTAGGAAGACTCAAACCTAGCATATTTTGCATTGGGCACAAAGTCACCCCGAGGTCCGTTCTGCTGGGCCTGGGGCTGGGCTCGCTACACCCAGATAGATCTACCGCTACTGTCCCTCGGTCCTACTCTGAGGATTAATGGCCTTCAGTTCACGCCTACCCACTCACATGATCTAAGTAGTACCCTCCTTACGCTAACCATACCATGTAAAAAGTACTTGTAATCATAGTAACATGTATTTCACCCCCGCAGTTTAGAAAACTGAAAACAGTTAAGAGAAAAGGGGGACATGAACTCACCGAAGTGCGTCTCTAAAAAGTATCTCCCAGAAAATCTGCTGTGCGACGACCTACACGTACTAACTTCTATTAGACGGACGGCCGTGCCTTAGTTTAAGGTTTAATGTCTTTGGGAAATAGTTAGGCAACTATTTCGTGTTTACACTTCGTAATTATTTGGTAAATACATTCCTTCCCAAGGATGGGGGTTTTAATACATGTGCGTTCGTATAACTTCGAAATATATTATTAAGTCTCACTTATAATATATTCTAATTCTTTCTCCAAAATATAAATGTTTTTCCCAAAAATATTATATTCTATTCCATATAATTTTCCAAAATAATATCCTTGTCAAAATACACACTTATGAGTATTTTCTAAAAATGCGTAAGTCACGTTGTAAGGTTCGGGTGGTAATAATAATACCGTTGTAACTTAAATATTTATTGTGAGGGCGTTAGAATTATTTTGGAGTCATTGATATTCAGTAATATTATTTTTACCCTAAAAATAATATTTACGTAGTTCATAAAATAATCATAAAAATTTACACAAGTGTTGTTATGAAAATATATATTAAATATATATTTTAGCAAGTTTTATTTTGTGAAAATCCCACCTCCGACACTTGGAAGTTTTGTAATAAAAATCGTGGCGAAATTTATATTTTGAAAACAAGTTAAAAATTATATTCATAACACTTGTGATAAAAATATATACAAGTGTTAGATTTTTGGAAAAATTTGCCAGAGTTTCCCCTGTAACTGGGGGCGGCCACGCTTTTAAAGCGTATCATTTTCTTTTAAAATTCAAATCAACAATGTGCCCAACATTAACAAACAATATTCCATCATCAAACTAGATATAAATCGCAAAACACATGAACTTGGGATTTGTGTAAAATATGTAGTAACTTTCCCCATCTTTTTAGTAGATCTTTCCATAAATAAATCGGTTTCTTGCGAATCTTGTTTTCAAAGAAGACACGTCTTTACAACTTCTTGTCAAAAATTACAAAAATAATTCTTGTTTAAAACTTTTGGTTACACAAATGTCCACACACTTGTGTGTTCACAAAAATCACTTTTATTTAGGGAAAGATCCGGCTTTCAAAAATATGATTTCATTTGACACTTGGTTCTTCGAAAATACCACTTGTAGATCCTTAGATCTACTAGTTTAAAACTCCATTTCATAAGAAAAATTGTTTTTACACAAATTCATGTTTATGTTGGAAAGGGTTCGTCATCTAGAAACTTTACGACTAAACATAAGGCTAGTTCATGTTTCGTGAACATGATCTAGCGGGGTTTGATGACGATCCATTCCCATACTAGCAATCAACAACCATAAATAATCATAACAACACTAGTTTTATAAGTTTTACACCATTACATTGCTTTTATCCAACAAGTTCATCATTTTAGTGGACTTTTAGTAGGTGATCTTGTATGTTCATGATTTTCAACCGACAAAGTTCATATTAACCACTTTAGAATAGATCAAGAAGGTGTTTAGAGTCACTTACTACTAGCTCGAGGCTAGGGATGAAACTAGTCGAAAAACGGGTGGTTAATAGCAACGTAGTGAGGTCCTTAGCAATCCGTGAGCATCGGGCTTCCTCGTATGAGATCCTTCACACTTGTGGATGCTTGAAATAGCTTGATCAAAATCGAAAATGGATGGTGGGTGAGGCTTGGTTCTCGCCCGTAAGTCAAGAGAAGGAGAGAGAGAAGTTTGATTTTTGTTAAGTGGTGAAAATGATATGCTTATCCTAGAGATATATTTATAGACCATTTAATCAAGATTACCCAAAGGATTTAGTGTTCTCTAGATTTTGAACATAAGGATTAAAATAATCTTGCAAGGACAAGGGGTGTCACCCCATGGTGACCGAACTCGTTGAGGGGGAGGGGGTATTCGGTTAGATTGTAACTAATTTGTTAAGTATTAGTTGTTAAGTAGGACCCTTAAGCTAGTTACAAGAGTGTAGTGTCTTGTGGTGGGTGTTAGGGTCTTCGGGGACCCTAACTGGCTCAGAAAAAGAAAAACAATGTCAATGACAATATTTTTGTGTTCCGGGTAAAGTCTGGTTGTTCGGTTGGATACTGATCCGTTAATGTGCTTAACAAAGCTTTACAGTGTCGTTAATATTATTTTTAGTGACACAAAGAATTCCCGACACTTTGGAAAGTGTCTAGTATTATTTTCCCATGTTTTTTGCACTTTACTAGTTGTATTAAAAGCTGAATTTTTGTGATAAAGTGCAGGATTTGTGTTTAAATCATATTTTAGGCACATCCGGTCACTATAATTATCACCTAGTGACGCAGTTCTACAACCCTCATTTCCATATACTAGTGTAGTAAACTATTCCCGGCTCATACAGGCCTTAGAGGCAGTACCTGCCTGGTGCTTGCTATGTCAGCACGTTTACTGGGTTATCCGTTTATTGTGCTACTGTGCTTTTGCGCATCATGTTTGTAACTAAAGTTCTGTATGTAAATGATTGAGTGACAGTTAATAAAGTATGTTGCAAGTAAGTGTATGTATCAGAATTCAAGTAGCAGTTTTACCATATTTGTAAGCAAGCACAGTAATTAAGCAGTATTTAATATTAATTAATTCGTATGGATACCTGATTTGGTGAGGGTTGTCACATAACAAGCGTCGTCCTAGTTGGAAATCTTTCAATTACCGTCCGCCAAGCCACGATTCCAACTTTCTTTGGGACCCAATTATTCCACACAAACGCACGATCGATCCTTGTTTTATTGAACGAGCTGAGTATGCGTTTGATACTTGAGACAAAAAAAATACCTGATGTGTCCAGCTGACAAACACACCTGTCTTTGCCGGTCGCGAAGGATACTGACCTTAGTAATCCAGTTAAGGCCCCAATTCTTGTTGTTCGCTGCTGCCAAAATTAGGATTAGATCAATCCTAATGAAGAATAATCCCGGAGTTATGTTGACTAATGTGATCTGCCACATTACAAAGTTTATATTTTTCTAATACAAATAATCGAGGAAAGAGACGGTGTAGTGTTAGCTCCCCCATCCATCTGTCTAGCCAAAACAAAGTGCTCAAACCATAAAACAAAGTGCTCAAACCATCTGCCACTAGAACTTTTATTGCCCTATGCAAGTTCTCTTTAATAATTGTTCTTGGACTTGAATAATCTGCTTCCAAGGCCCGGTTATTGAAATCTTTGCCGGAATAGCTATCCACGATCTAGAATTATGTGTATTGCCCAAATTATTTTCCTCCATTGGCCTTCTTTTTCAGTTATAAACCTCCACCACCACTTGGCGAGCATAGCTTAATTTGCATCTTTAAGCTACCCGAACCCAAGGCCACCATACTCAACGGGAGCAATTGTTTTTTCCCAAGTGACCCAGTTCATCTTTGCCATTTCTTCTGATCCCCCCCCCCCAAAAAAAAAAACCTCCTAAGTTTCTCGAGATACTCAATAACTTTGGCCGGTGCCTTAAAAAGGGATAAATAATATGTCGGTAAGGGGTTTAGAACCGACTTTAAAAGAGTAATTCTCCCTCCGTACAATAATTGCTTCGCCTTCCAAATCGAAAGCCGAGATTTAAAAACTTCCACCACCGGTTTCCAATTACGAGCAAGGTTCATGTTTGCACCAACTAACAACCCCAAATGTTTAAAGGGAAACGACCCATGTTTGCAATTTAAGATGGACGCCATGTTTTGAATTTGGTCATCGGTCACCCCAATACCATACACACTACACTTTGATAAGTTCACTTTTAGGCTGAATGTTAGGTAAAAGAATCTAAGAATCCTGCGGAGGTTTAGAGCATTCTCGGAAGACCACTCCCCAATGAACATAACGTCGTCCGCGTACAAAAAATGTGAGATATATGGCCCATTACTTGTACACCGGAGCCCATTGAATAAACCAATGGAGCCGGCCGTCTTCATAATTCCGGATAACGCTTCCATGGCGATGACAAAGAGAAAAGGAGAAAGTGGATCCCCTTGCCTAAGGCCAGGAGAACACACGAACTCCATCGTTGGCGAACCATTAACTAAAACTGAGGCCCTAGCCGAAACTAACGTAGCCATAACCCAACTTCTCCACTGACTCGGAAAGTTCATTTGCGCCATAATTGAGTTGAGAAACGCCCAATTAAAACTGAATCATAGGCCTTATTTATATCCACCTTAAAAAACATTCCTTTCTTTTTTGATTTCTTTAGCCATCCCAATATCTCATTTAGCATAAGAGGACCATCCATAATACTTCTCCCTGCCAGAAGGCCGTTTGTTCTTCCGAGATTAAATTCCCAATCACACCCCTAAGCCGATTCACCAAGACTTACGATATCACTTCATTTATCACCCCGATTAAGCTAATAGGACGGAAGTCGGATAGACCAACGGGGTCCTTTAGATGTTGTACAACAACAGTTTAGAGAAGTCTCCGAGTAAAAGCAATCGAAAAGCCTGATGAAATCATTTTGTATCCCATCCCAACATCTCTTAATAAATTTGAAGTTAAAACCATTAGGTCCCGGGGCCCGATCCCCGGCACATTCTCAAATAGCATTCTTGATCTCCACGATAGAGAATGGAGCTTCCAAAGATGCCGCTTCCGTATCCGTGATTGTATTAAGATTTGGACATACGATACCAGGCCTGTGCTCCATGGGGTCTTTAAATTGCTTGGAGAAAAAACATAGAAAATCTCTTTAATGACCAATGGATTAGTTTCCCATACCCCATTCACCATAAGACCATGTGTAGTGGGCAACTTGATACCCTTGGGCGTTTTACACCATGTGGCAGCCCAGTCAGCAATGGGGCATTATTGGGCGTTTTCTAAAATGGGTGTAGTGGGGATGGGACATTATTGGGCAATATGTTTTGTAGTAAAATAAAATTAAAAAAAAAAAACACCTAAAAATCTTATTGGCCAAGCAAATGGAATCTCTAATGTGATTGGCCAACCTTTTCCCTATTCGGCGTTTTTCAAACCACGCCAAGAAGCATTTTTTGCAAGATAACGCCCAATAACGCCCAGGTGTAGTGGGGAAGGGGCGTTATTAGGCGTGATTGGGTAAATTTTTTTTTTAAAAAAAACGCCCCACTACGCATGGTCTATGACCATTAATTCGATTGTTGCTAAGATTCGAATTAATAATCTGATGAAAAAACGCAGAATTCTCATCACCCTCGATGGCCCATCTCGCCCGCGATTTTTGCCGTGTATCCATCTGTTTTAAACGATCACACTCCGCCACATAGCTTTTGTATTCAGCCAGCCCTTTCTCGTAGTTCATCCGCTTCCAATAAACGGTCGCCCGCCAAATTATCAAGGGCCGCCACACGCCTCTTCCTGTTGCCATATAAACCGTCCGATCTGCACTTTTCTTCCTTTATCCATATTTTGGATTTTGTTTTTTAACCATCTCAACTTGACTGCCAAAGCTAGATCTTCGAGTCCTGTGAATACAAAAGAGCCACAAATTTGTAGAACATAATTCATGAAACCATGAAGTTCGAGCCACGAATTAAAGAATCTAAAGGGTACGTGTCCGAAATCCGATTGGACCGTAGATAAGATGATAGGCAAAAGAGCCACAAATTTGTAGAACATAATTCATGATACCCAAAATCCACATTATTAAGAAGCCTTAATTTCCCCTTTCACATAATAGATTAATTCATTCGTTGCTGAAAGATTGCCTAACCTTTCAAAAGTGTACATTATTGGTGTGGCCTAACAACACTTTCAAATATCGCCAAATAAAAACCTACAAAAAAACCTATACCCGAAACATTTAAGACGGTATTCGAGTACATGAGCGGATATGAGATTAGTTATAACTTCTTTTACGGGTTTGGACAAGTATGGAATCAAACGATACCTAGGTATGGTATCAGACGGTACCTGTTAGGTTACCAAAAACTAAACATGTTGTAAATATACAAACGAGAATTTTTTGAAATTGTTAGAAGTTGAAATTATTAAATATGAAATACTGATAGAAGCTTAGAATTGTACTTTTGAGTATGTGATATTTCAAGTCTGTATTAGGGGTGAGACTGAGACAAGGTTTTGGGAGATTGGGATATCTTCGTGTAAATTTTAACAGCACGAGTTCATAAAAGGGGACCCCAGTAATCCGCGAGAAAAAAAACCCATGAACCCGACATTTAACGAGCAAATGGGAACCTCATCGGTATGTGATCAGGCATGGATATGGTTTACAAATTGGGTACAAGACTCAGGCTACCAAAACCCAACCCATTGACATCTCTATCCTCTTCAAACTCTTTGTTGTCCATACCCAAATTTGCTAGCAATGCAAGAGATTGCTTCTGATTTAACCCATATGAGCCTTCCTAGAACATAGACTATTACTGCCCGCTACAACATAACATTATCCGAATACGACCCATTCATGATCAATTCAGAAACACTGCAGACTGACAATCACTTTGTTGGCATTTCTTTCATAATGTTAAGATAAATACATATAACGGAAGAAAACAGAGTGGGCAAACAGAAGTTAACTGACACGTAGTCGGGTTTAGTGAGTTAAGTTCGACATAATATCATGACTGGTGAATGTTGGAGATGGCCGCTGTAATGCTTTTACAATCTAGTTCCATTGTCTTCATCCAGTTCTCAAAATCCCCTATTTCCTGTGCAACCAAATATAATTTCATCACTTAACAAAATAAACTCTCACAATGATAAGCTGAACTCTAGAGTCTAGACTCTAAACAGTATAATTTCTCAAGAAAGCTAGTGAAAACGATTATTCATAAGTATGGACGCATGGTTCAACATCAATCAATTAATACATCAATGAACAAACTAGCCTCCATTTTATAAAATAAGCATGTCACAAAGATATAGCGTGCTTGATAAAACGAATTTTTGTGGGAAAAAAATTATTGATATTCAAAGTTTAGATAAGAGAGAGTATGAATATATATGCAGTATGCAACTCAATTTATAACTGATAGCTCAGAAATCCTACTTGTTTGCAGGACAGTTACATGTCTTTAATTCCTGCACGTTTATTGCCTTCTATTTTCCGCACGTTTATTTCTTTTCTTCCAGCAGTTAGTTAGTGGAGTTCATGTGCTTTTGTTATGCACTTTATTTCCATTGTTTTATTTCCATTAAAGCTTATTTGAAATGCAGAGAAGAATTAGTAGAAAAAAAGTGTTTGTTTTAACTCATACTTCGTGGGTTAAAACCTTATCCAATGCTAAATCAATCATGGAGACTGAATGGTGATCTCAGGTCCTATATTCAATCTAAATGGTGTATCTATATCTTAGTTTAAATTTATCGTTGCCCTACGAACTAGCTCGGTAAATTTGTATCTCAGGTTGTTCATGCCCTCTATCCAGCCCTACTGGTTCGTTTGAGTGGTGAATCTACATGACTACATCTCAAATAAACCATGGTTCTATCAGTTTTATTTTGAGCTTGGGCCCCATTTCTGACCCTTCTGTGATGAATCTGTATCCTGACCATGTAGCTTACTTGCTTGCTATGTAGTTAATATCCCGATATATCAGTGATATATCGGGATATTGGTGCAAAATATCGGTCAGAATATCCGTACCGATAATATCGGCAATATTGACCAATATTTGACCGATATATCACCGATTTTCTCGATATCAGTACCCTTCTTCTTAGTTCTATCATTCGTCTTTCTTCTTAATGCTGCTATTAGTGTTTTAACTTTTAAGACTTAATGACTAATGAGTTCCTACTTGCTACAATTGTTGGTGTTTTGCAAGTCGCAAAAGGTTAATTTGTTAATGGTAGGAGAGTATACTGAATTGTTAGTGTTAACTAAATTGCTATATATAAAAATTTTAGATATTAAAATAACCGATATCCAATATTTTACCGCATTAACTACTTAGCTTGCTTGACATCACAGCCCTACAGTTTGGTTCGGTAGTGTTTCTGTATCCAAACTAGCCATATCCTAACCCAATCCCTCGACCTTTGCATTCGAACCGCTGTTGTCTGAGCCAGAATGTAACACTACTCTAAGAGATCAATCATAAATTTTGAAAGTAACATCTATAAAAAGTTCAACATCAAAGCAAAAATGACATGATTTTATCATAGGGAATCTATTTTCCATAATTAAGCTGTCAATCCAGTAAAATGCCTCAAATATAATGCAACAGCCAACAGTGACACAAATATCTATAGTTGGATTAACCATAAAACTAAACAATTGTATCAAAAACATTAACAATTATCATCTAATAACACTACACGAACCTTAATAGCGTTATTAATCGCATGAGTTGAAGCAAGCCACTGATCGGTTTGCTTCGCAAATCGCATAACAGTCGCCTTCAAAGCTCGAATTTCGACTTCGATACGCTTCTCATTCACAAAACATTCTTCAACACCTCCATTAACCGCCTCAACTAACAGATCGGATACACGAGAGGCGCTTTTGATCGCCTCTTTCTTCGATTTCTCTGTCAAATTGTTAGGTTAAAAACAGTTAATAATCAAATTCCTCAAAATTACACGTTTCGAAAAAGAAAAGTGAATGAATTGAATCTACCTGTTTGTTCACGGAGCCGTGTAGCGGTGGTTTGATGATCGTTGACTAGCCGGAGTAGCGAAGATTCCAGACTTCCTGATTGAACTTCCGGTCGATTAATCTCCGGTGAGGGTTTTGTGCGCGCACGCACCGGTTGTCTTCGCGGTGAACTCATTTTAGGTTTCTGGTGCAACCATAGCTAACCATAAAAACAAATGTTAGACACTCGTTGTATTGACGATATCGGTTTGATCCGTTACTATATCCGCATGGTAAGGTAATGGCATTCGCTATAATTTACGATACCAATAAAATAAAAGCTTTATTTTGAATACCACTCTGTTTCAACGAAACTTATGCTGGAGCGCCGAGAAACAAAATATAAACGTGGCTGCGTATTTAGGTTTAAAAAAAAAAAAACTAAGGAACGAAGGTTAATAGAGAAAAATAAAATGATTAAAAACTTAAATTAGTTAAGGACATATGTTATTTATGATATAAGAAGTAAAACTGAAACTTAACAAACAAAAAATAAATAAATAAATAAATAAATAAATAAACAAAGTACTTACTATTCACTATATACAAATTGTGTGTATAACTAGTAGTTGCCCCGCCCGTGTTGCGGGGCAATGTCCGAATAATTCTCAATCAATTAAAAGAACACTACGATAATTTTGCTAAGAAAAAAAAACTAAAACGATAATAAGACCGTAATTTTCGGCTCAAGGCAAAACTATGATTTTTCAGGACTAATGAGCGAGTATTAGGCAGCTCCTTGACACCGAAAAAAATTAAACGGGGTCAACCAATTAAAACAAACTTTTATAGTTTTGCTAAAAAAACTAAAACGATCGTAAAAACGTAATTTTGAACTGAGGACGAAATCATTTTTTTTCATTCAGTGATAAAATCGTAAATTAAATGGACCAATGAGGGAGCCGCAGGCAGATGCCGGCATGACTGTAATTTTCACTGGGGGCAAAATTGTAGTTTAACCAGGAAAACAAACAAAAACGATGGAGAAAATGTAAATTTAAGTTGAGCGCAAAATCGTAACTTGGCTGAGAGAAAAAAAACCTAATGGCAAAACTGTAAATTTAAACGGGGCAAAATCGTAAATTTGAACCGATGGCAAATTTGGAATTTTTAGCTGGGAGCAAAAGCGTAAATTTATTTTTATGTGGGGGTAAAAACATAATTTTGAACTAATGGCAAAATCATAATTTTAAGGAAAAAAAAACTAATGGCAAAACTGTAAATTTAAACGGGGCAAAATGGTAATTTTGAACCGCGGGCAAAATTGATATTTTTAGCTGAGAGCAAAAGCGTAAATTTATTTTTAAGTGGAGGGTAAAATCATAATTTTAAACTCATGGCAAAAATGTAAATTTAGAACGGGATAAAATCGTAAATTTGTTGGGCTAATATAAGAGTGTCAGGCAGCTGCCTCGCACTATAATCTTTGCCGCTCATACGAGCCAATAAATGGTGACCCCCTCCTATTTCACCCAATCGGTGAAAAACACTATTCCCGCAAGTTAACTTTGTATACGTTGAATAATTTTTTTTCTCAAATATCTCATTTTTCACGTATATTTGGATACGGCTAGAGCTTAAACGAGTCGTTCGTAAATTACAAGTTTGAATTCAGATGGATTTGGGTTTAATATCAAAAACTCGAAATTGAGTCGTATATATGTAATGTCATAGGTGAAGCTTTTAAGGGGCCAGAGGGTCCCCTTTCTGTTTTTGGTCAATAGTATAAATTTACGTTTATTTCATCAGAAAATTTACATGTTACAGACAAGTCTAACTTGATTTTAATTAGATTTTAATCAACAAGAAGATGAAATATTGTATGTGTTTATTTGGAAGATGACTTTATCTGACCTCTTGACATAGAGAAAATCTTGTGTTTAACTACAGAAGTTACTATATTTGCACTGGTCTTAAGTGAATAAGTGTGTGATGTGAATGTGAGGAAACATGTGGTGTTGACTGTTGAATGTTAATTCAGTTTTGAGTATTAACTATTTTTTTGGGCTCGGGCAGCAGTGTTTTTTCAGTTCCAATGATAAAGTCTTGAAATGTGCAGTGCTGTTTGGGCCTAAGACTGCGGGGCATGGTGGGGCGGGGGTTGGGCTTGGGTTGGGGCATTTGTTGACACGTGACTTGGGGTGGCAGACATGGGGCGACCCACATTTAAACAGGGTATGGTGGGGCGGGGGTTGGGGGCGTGGGTTTGGTGGGCTTCGCTAGATCTGAGCCATTGATAGTTAAATCAACGGTTAGCCCAACGGATTCTTTGGTTTGTCCAATTAGAGCCCGCCATGTCAGCTTGGCCAGACCGCCCCACGCCCGGCTTGAAACCCATGCCCCAAGGGCCACGCCGAACCCATGCCCACCCGGGGTGGTGGCGTGGGCGTTTTCCCCCTACCCACGCCCAAACTCCCGCCCCATACCCTGCAGTCTAACATTAGACCGTGGGGTATGGTGGAACTTAGGTTGGGGGCATGAGTTGATACGTGGAGTTTGAGCCCCTCCACCGGTGAGTGACGTGTCCGTGGGGTATGACGGAGCTTGGGTTGGGGCGTGGCTTGGCAGTTTATTAAAAAAAATTACAAAAAATTAAAAAAATACACACACATTAAAAAAAAAGCCTAAAATTTTATTAAATTTTTAAAACGATTACAAAATAAAAAAAAAACCTAAAAACAATTACAAAATAAAAAAAAAAACCTAAAAATGATTACAAAAAAAAAAACCTAGAGCGTTAGGTAAATTTCAAAAAGCGCGAGCTTGTCGAACGGCTTTCGCTCCTTGCCCTGAAATTCAATGTTCGCCACCGCCACCGGGTCCTCGTGGCTTAACTCACCGCTCGGAACGGCTTCGTAGTAGGCTTTGAAACGATCAAGCTTGGGCCGTAGCTCGCGCCATTTATGTTAGCACGCGTTTAAGTTGTGCCGGTCGTGTCTGACGTTATGTTGGTAGCTTGCAAAGGCTTCTGGCCAATATTGGGGTTGACCGGGTTGTCGCCCCTTCATAGCGTCAAGGACGTTCGTGACGAGAGCTAGCTCTTCTTCGTGTATCCAAGAGGCCATCGGTCAAGTGGGTTGGGATAGCGGGTTTGATCAAGTGGGGTAGCGGTGGACATCGATTGTTTGGGTTGGGGTTATATTTATAGTGATGTTGATGGGTTGGGGTGACCGCTTGGCTTGGCCAAATGGTTGAAATTTAAATTTTAAAATTTAAACACTCCGCTATAACATGGCCACCAAGCGAATAGAAGCCCGCCACATAGGATCGCTAGCCCACCTCACGCCTGGCTTCAAACTCCCGTCCCTTGGGCCATGCCCCAACCCAAGCCCACCCGGGATGATGGCTTGGACGTTTTCACCCAACCCACGCCCCAACCCAAACCCCATACCCCACAATCTTACTATATTAACAATTTAGGTAGCATTTTTGCGACAGTAGGTCAGTAGCCAATTAAACATTCATTCTAAAGATATATCAAAGTACCATTTGAGTATTATCTCTTTTTTTTTCATCAAACAAACAGATCTGAGTATTCGATGGTTTTTTTTCTTTTATTTTTTCTTATAGTATAATTTACATTTTTATTCCTTTGGGTATTTAGTTGGGTATTTATTTTTCTCTATGAAGTTGAGTTCGTCTACATTTTATGTCAGCTCGTGATATAAGTTTGTTAGATGTATAAATCAAAAGAAGCCCAATATTATCCATAACTTCTAATTAGAGGTGCACAAAAAAACCGTACCTAGAACTGGACCCGGTGGGTATTCTATACCTGGAGGGTATAGATAGGGTATGCATTTTGATCTCAATACCTGGAACCGGAACCCGAACCGATCATACCCGATTAATACCCGAAACTAGACAAGAACCAGAACCGAAACCGATTATACCCGACTATACCCGATACATGATTCTAATATCTTTCTTTTAAATTTATGTTAGTACATTTATTTTAATTTTCTTAGATTATACAAGTCATACTTAATAATAATAAACAAAATCTACGGGAAAATAGGGCAATAAAAACGCAATAGAGTATTAAGAAAATCCGAAAATATAGAACTAAAAAACTCGGAAATAGGGTATAAAAAAACCTGAAAATAGGGTATTTTAATACCCGGTTTCTTAAGAACCGGAACCAAACCCTACCTGGAACCGGACACATAGGGTATTGTTTGTTGGTCAAATAACCGGAACTAGAACCGAACCGGTTATAGCAATAACCGGTTCCAACCCTTAAAACGAGAAACCGAAACCGATTCCATAACCAAAACCGGTTATTAAAAATACTTGGTTTGTGCACCTCTACTTCTAATTAATACCATTAGGCTGGTCTCATCTCAGTCCTCAAATGTAAATTTTACTAGATCATTTTATATTAGTAGCGTATTAAGTCCAGTGAGTGAGTGAGTGTGAGTGATGTTTAATACATAACCAATTTTAGATAGACAAGTGTTTTGTTTAGCTCCAATATATAATACGATTATTAAAACACTACGTACAAGTGTGTTAGGGTGCACGGTATGGCTTTGGTGAATGGTTCAGGGATGCCATTCACCGATCGATGAACCATTTCCCCTATTTGGGTGACCCCCATTCGGTGAACGGTGAATGCTTTTTTCGGTGAATAGTCACCGAATTGATTGATGAGAAGGGTGAACCATTTTCGACCGTTGCAGTATATTTTTTTGACCGTTGCCCTCTTTGACCATTGCCCTCTTGACCGTTAAACAACCCAATTGAAAAAGACAATCAGTTGCCCTTTATTTTTATATAAAACCCACAATTTTTAATCATTTTAAAACACACAACTCTTTCAAAACATCTCTCTTTCTACACCCACAAACACCATGGATAAACAAAACAAAGGTGAACCCAAGAAAAAAGGTTCCGCTAGCCGAGGATCGATTCAAGGAAAAAGGTTTCGCAAATGAGACAAGGTGATTTTAGAGGTCCGAGTGCACCGGTTCAAACCTCCTACGGATATTCACCAACCTCTCAACCTCTATTTTTTTACCCCCAAACTTCACAACCGACTTTTTATAGCACCCAACCTAATTTTCCACCACAAATATTTTCACACCCAAGCTTCACAACCGAGTTCGATCCATTTGTATTTAGGACCCCGCCAATTCAATCACCAACAGAGAATGTCGAGCGTCCACTTCCTATCTACGATAAAGACCAAGATTTAGAGGTTGTCCCCGAAACACAACATTTGGATGTAGATAGTGGCGAGGACGAAGAAGAATATGAGGATGAAGACGATGATATTGGTGAAGCAAGTGAGCCGAAACAAAAAGGTAGTCAAGGCGGAGCGTCAAAGTTGGACGAAAAAACATGAAGATGCCTTAGCCAAGGCATGAGTTCATTGTTCTTTAAACAAGGAAACCAACAAAAGGGGACAGTTTTTGGAAAAAAGTTCTCGACCATTAAAACGAAACGGAAGTACTCGAACAGTTCATCAAGTACGTTCAAAATGGATGCCTATGTTGACTAAGATAAACTACTTCAACGGTCTTTGGCATCAAGCGGTAACATTTTTTTTTGAACATTTAAAAAATATTTTCCATAACATTGTTTATGTTTAATTATTTTTTACTTTATATTTGTTATCTATGTAGGATCGAATTCGTGGTACTGGGTGTGGCGACGTCGACGTCATGAATAGGGCTTTAACTGATTCCAAAACAAAATATCCGAGTGGTTTTCAACATAATGAGGCATGGGAGGTCATTCGTAAACATGACAAATGGGCACCGGTACCATTGTTGGGTGAAGATAGTGGAAGTTTAGGACAAAAAAGAAAGTCGTCCGATTCGGATAACTACGATACGGGTACACCGGGAACTGAGTTCAATAGCGATATACCGGATATAAACGTAGACCCCTCACCAACAAGACAAAAAAAGAAAGAAAAGAGGCCCGCAACATCAACAAACGATAGCAAAGAGGCCCTCACCGAGAAGCTCGCGCAATACACTCTTATGAAAGAAGAAAAAAAGCACGGGCAATAGAGTTGACGAATATAAGAAAGAAACATGAGGAAGACACAATAGCGTTAGTGGCGGAACAACGCGAGGTGGTGAAACAACTTTTGTATGATCGGGATTTGGAGACATTTACTAAGCCACACGACCATGTTTCACCCAAGATGTTGCCGTTTATTCTGGCGAGGAAACGAGATATCGTAAAAAAATATAATTGGCTATGCAATTTCTAAATATTAGGTTTACTATGGTTTAATTTTTTTAGTTTTAAATATGTAATGTGTTTTTTTTAATTAAAAGTACTTTTACTTAGTTTAAAATATATATTATTTATTGATGCATAATTTATAATTTCTAGAAACTAAAAAATATATAACTCAAACACCCTAGAGGGATTGAACCATACCTAGTGATTGAGTGCAAAATAGGAAGTGAAATAGGAAGTTGACATAGCATAATATTATTGGCTAGAGAATCACTCAAACACCCTAGATTAATTGAACCATACCCTCCACTCTTATGTTGTTCAACCATTTTTCTATTCAAAAGTGGCATTTTTCTATTCAAAGTGATTCTGTATTAAACACGCCCTTAGAGCATTCACATCCAAATAACTAAATTATGTGTGTGGTGTTTTTAAAATATAAAGAGTATAAAAAGTGATTATGAGTGGAGGAGAGAGAAAATGTTACTGTTCATCTGTATATTTGGGGGGACACTGTTCACCCCCTATAATTTTTTAATATATTTTGAAAGTGGTTGTGAGTAGAGGAGAGAGAAAAGATAATGATAAAGGTATAAAAAAATATTATTTAATTGAAAAAGAGAGAAAAAATATAGTATTTTTTAGTGTAATTTAGGTTGAAAATATGGTGGATTGAATGTGAATGCTCTTAAGATGAGGTCGGTTACTTATTTACAACCAAACCTAAACAGAAGTAAAACTTTCTGTTCCGTTGGTTTTCTAATTGATTTGCAACTGTTTTTGTAGTTGAAGTACATTTATGTTTGTAATGTCAAAAAGTGATTATAACCTATTGAAACAAATTATTTTGTCCAATAGCTTCCTAGTAAAAGAGCTTTTTTAAAAGGTTGATGTCGACGTAGCCATACCCTAAGCTTAAAAAGGGTCCTAAAACCAACCTATGAACATGTTTATGGGATAAGCCAATGAGAGTTTTTTTCCTATCGTGGTGTTGATGGACAAAGTATTTATCATAATAGTATTGATAGAAAAGTATTTACTAAAATAGTGTTTTTTAAAGATTTATTTATTTCTTACTCTTAATCTCATTGGAGAAATCCAATTCATTAAATAATTATTATGGTTTTAATTATGGTATTGGATGCCTTACCTGATTTATTCTTTTTAAATATCTTACCACAAAAAATGATTTTTTTATAAAATTTACTTAAAAAAACCTATTTTAAAAATCTAAAAATCTACATTAAATACAAAAACTACTACGTATGATTCTAACAACTCTAGTAACACCCTTTTTTAAAAAATGTTATAAAGACTGAAAATCACACGAGTTTATATACATTTGTTAAAATTCCTTTCGATTATGTTCTTTTATATACATAACACAGTACAGTAACTTATTTTTCTAAACTTTAGTTTATATTGTTTTTAATCACGTACCAGTTCCATTATTATCTTTTTTTTTTTTTTTTATAAATCAAGTTCTCAGGCTTTGGGTTAGGTGGTTTTATTCCCTCCATAGTAAAACAAGACAAATAAAGTTTATAGTTTTACCAGCAAATAAAAAAAATATTTTGTTTATAATTATCTTTTTTTACAAAAAAAAGATGTTTGTGGATTTAACTACAACAGGTAACATTTAAAAATCTAAATTGTGTTTTGAGTAAAATATTTTGTAATTAGAATAACATACACAAAAGTTATGCATTTTGTGTGTGAACAAATGAATGAGCTGGTAGGTTCGAATGTAATCTTTACCCGTTCTCAAAGTGTCCAACATATCTTTAACTAATGCACTTAGTTTTAGAATATATATATATATATATATATATATATATATATATAGGGTAGGGCTAGATAGAAAACCCTATATATATAAAAAACCCGAGAAAACCCAAGCTCCCGACATTTTTTTTTTGAAAAAAATAACACATGTAATATACATGTTTTTAAGACTTTTGGGCCAAAAAAATCAAAAAAGCGCCGAAGGGATATTTTTTTAAAAAAAAAACAAGTTTCAGCAATTTTCAGCGAAATTATGTCTTTTTTGCTTAACACGTGTTAGGAGCTGAAATTTGTTTATTTTTTTTTTAAAAAATCCCTTCGGCGCTTTTTTGTTTTTTTTGGCCCACAACACTCTAAAACATGTATATTACATGTGTAATTTTTTTCAAAAAAAAAAAAAATGTCGGGAGGTTGGGTAAAAATGGCTTCCCATTTGGGTTTCCAGAGTTTTCTAAGAATTTTAGGGTTTTTTATCTAGCATTATCCTATATATATATATATACTATATCATCTTATTTATATATAAAAACATTAGCTGATGGAATTACAATTACGATTTAAGTGAATTTTAAGTTTTTAGATTTAGTATATTTGTAGTTTTTATTTATTATATACTTGATTAATTAATTATGAGTGCATCATGAAAGTTTTTCGAATCACAGGAAGGTTTTTTTCTTATTAACAGAAAATTTGAATTTTAAAACAAGTTTTTTAGTAGATTTTATGAAAAAATAGTTTTTTTTTTTTAAGATCCTAAAACAATACTTTTTTTAGATTCTAAAAAAATAAGTTATGTTAAAGACCAAGTGCTAGGATTAAACTAATAATTATTTAATGAATTGGATTTATCCAATGAGGTTAGGAGTGAGAAACACATAAATCTTTAAAAACACCATTTTGGTAAATATTTTTCCAACAACACTATTTTGATAAGTACTTTTACCACCAACACCAATATGAGAAAAAACTCAAGCCAATGAGGTAGTGGTGGAGTGGTTGGGGAAAAATTTGGTATTCCTTGTGACCTAGCTTCGACTCTCACTCTCCCTATTATTTTCTGCGGCATCCAGGTGAAGGCGAATACGGGTGGTGCCGGTTCGTCTTGGATGGGAGGCGAGGTTTACCGATAGTTCCCAATGATGAGTTCCTACAGAACGCATGCGACGACAAGTCGACAACCGATGGGCAGAAGCAAAGTTAATGATGCTTAGTTGTTGTTAGATTGTTATGATTTAGAGAAAAAAGCTCGAATAGTACTTGTCGTTTGCCCTTTTTTCACCTTTAGTCCCTAACTTTCTAAAATTACAGCTATAGTCCTCAACTTTTGCAATTTCGTTCCCGAATAGTCCCTAAGCCTGATATCAATTAGTTTTCTCAGTTAAGTGTGTGTGAAATAACAAAAATACCCTTACGATAAAACCAAATAACTTAACCTAATTAAATAGATTTATTATTTATGGGACCCACTCTTTTATAAAAACAAAATAACAACCCCACCCCCCACCTTCTTCTCTCTTCCCCCTGCAACTCCATCATCTTATCTTCTTCACAAGAACACCCAAAACCCTATCATGGTTTTTCTTCTTCTCAACAAAGACCAAAACTTTCCACAACAACAAGAACCAAACTCCTCGAAACCTTCACTTACACTTTCTTTACCATAATAATATTCTCCGCGTCACAACCGCCATGGATGACGACAGCGATCGGAGCTCCGAAGCAAGTCAATTCGACGGCGACGACGGAAGATCTCTACTTTGGCAAATTACAAGCACCCCTCAAGTTGACTGACATAAAATTCATGGTAAACAATCGTGTTCTTCTTCCTGCGTGCATCGGAATTAATAAGGAGAAATTAAGGTAGGTGACGCATTGAGATCTTTGATCCAGCAGACTGTAAGTTTGTTCATCAATTGAGGTGTGTTTAGATAGGTTTTGGTTTGGGGGAAGTTTGAGGTGGTGTTGGGGAAGGATTGGGTTGACTCTAGACGTCGTCGGAGAGAGTCAGGTAAACGCAGGTGGGGGTCAAAGGGTAAGAAAAATGTTAAAGGTGTGTGATGTTGTGTGATGTGGTATGGGCTGCAAAATACAGGATGCACCCGATATGCCGGTTTCCATCTTTGTATTTTTATGATGGTAACTTACTGAATGGTGATGGGATGTCTAGTAAAGAAAAACCATTTCACAAGACGGGAGGCCTTGGGCCTTATTTACTTTTTGATATAGTGGATGGGCTGGAGTCTCATGGTAAGAACTTTGGTTCTCTCTAAAATGAGTGCAAGCCGCAGACAACTCACACTTTTCTTCATTGAAGTTTCCCGGGAGATTGTAATAAATTAATAATTTTGATCGTGGGATTTAGTGAAGGTGGTTGCAGGTGGGGGTTATGGTGGAGGTGGGTATTGGTATGGTGGTGGCAGGTAGTGGAAGAAGAAGTGAGGGTGGGGAGGGGTCATATAAGACTTTTTTTAATTATATTCTTTTATTTAATGGTGGGCCCACTAAATTTTAAATGTTTAATTCAAATTATCTTTTAGTGTTTTAATTTGTATTTTTTATTAGTAAGGGTATTTTAGTCATTTCGTATCCACCTAACACCAAAAACTAACCCTCAACCGCGCCAAGGACTATCCAGGAACGAAATTGGAAAAGTTGGGTACTATAGCTGTAATTTTAGAAAGTTAGGAACTAAATGTGAAAAATGGGCAAACCACAAGGACTATCCATACATTTTTCTCTTATGATTTATAAGAAAGTATGCATCTTGGTTTCTTTAGTGTATAAAATGAACTTGGAAGGTTCATTTTTTGCTATGATAATAATTAGATACTTTCATATACATGAAAATCATAATACTTTAAGATCTACGGGAACTCATAAGCTTTTCTAAAAATTACGAGCAAATCAGAAACCTTATAAATATTAGAGATGAATACTCTCTAATTGCTTCTTTCACCGCTACTTCTTTTTCACAAACAATATGACACCGAAAAGCCAGGTGCTCGCTTGGACTCACGAGCTCATCTATGATATTACAACTACCGCTATGCTTGTTGTACATGAGAGATAGACATATTCGTCTTAAGCGATATATGAAATCTGTTTTAAAGGACTCATGTCGAACACTAATTCTCAATCAAAGTTAAAGATTTAGTTTGTTCGTTTATTGTTTATTGCAGCCAAAGATATTGCTCATTATAGACATTAGTTGAAATCTAATTGAAGATGTTATAATGTATATCATCACAAGTCATTTTATATAAAATCACAACACAAATTTCATATAGCCAAAGAGAAAATATTATAAAAGCTTTGTTCAATTTACGTAAGTCGTGTCAAGTTAAGGAATATAAAATCTTATTAGTTGATAAATGCAATGGCGTAGCTAGGATTTGTTTCCTATGGCTTTGGAAATTTTGAAGGGCCAAATGACGATTGTCTATCGCTAAGTTTTGGCATTTTCTGTCAGTTCCGGTTAAGCGGTTCGGGATGGATCACATAATAAAAATTGCAAAAGTTAAATTAAAATACGAATAATTAATAAAAAGGTGTGCCAACTTTTTGCAGCTTTTCTTTTCCATGGCAGATTCATCCTTGATAACCCCCTTATGTTAAGCGAGATATGGTCTTGGCTGAAAAAATCAAAGAAGAAAGCTTTCATTTTTAAGATAGATTTCGAGAAGGCATATGATAATGTAAATTGGGGTTTTGTCGTGAAAGTTATGTCTCAAATGGGCTTCTCCCAGGTTTGGTGCAAATGGGTCATGGGTGTGCTTTCGTCGACTAGATCTTCGGTTTTGGTCAATGGGTCCCCCACTTTCGAGTTCCAATGTCAAAAAGGATTAAGGCAAGGAGATCCGCTGTCTCCGTTCCTCTTCCTTGTTGTGATGGAAGCTTTCTCTTGCATGATGTCCAACGCTTGTGATTCGGGGAGGTTTAAAGGAATATCCCTTCCCAACGGGGGCCCGAATATTTCTCACTTATTATATGCAGATGATGCCCTCATTATCGGTGAATGGGAGGAGGATAACATTTTAGCGGTGGCTAGAATCCTAAGGGTTTTTTATGCGTGCTCTGGCCTCAAAATTAACCTTCAAAAATCTTGTATCATGGGAGTTTGGGTGGAAGACGACGTTATTTCCCGTATGGCGGGCAAGTTGGGTTGCCTTAAAGGTGAGGTCCCGTTCAAGTACTTGGGGATCCCTCTTGGTGCTAATATGAACAGGGTCTCCAATTGGGAGCCTATTATGTCTTTGTTTATCAAACGGTTAGCCGGCTGGAATGCAAATTCTCTATCCATTGGGGGGAGGGTCATTCTAGTCAATTCGGTTTTGGAAAGCCTCCCTCTGTATTATATGTCAATTTTTAAAGCTCCGTCTAAAGTCATTGATAAGCTGGAATCCCTTATGAGAAAATTTCTGTGGGGAGGCTCGGAGGGGACTAAAAAAACACATTGGGTGGCTTGGGAGGTGGTTTCATTACCTAAAAAATGTGGCGGCCTCGGAATTAGTAGGCTGAAAATGGTTAATGAGGCTCTCCTAGCCAAGTGGGTATGGAGATATAAGCGTGAGGAGTCTAGTCTTTGGAGAAGGGCTGTCGCGGCTATTCACGGCAACAAAAGAAGGTGGTCGTGTCTTCCGTCTAAACAAGGCCTTACAGGTGTGTGGCTTAACATTGTCAGATTGGAATCGAAGCTTTTGATTAATGGGAAGAGGATCAGTAATTATATTGCTGGGGTGTTGGGGAATGGCGATAGTATTCGATTCTGGATCGACCTTTGGGTTGGCGATTCTCCGTTGATGTTAAGATGGCCGAGTCTTTTTGCAATCGAAAAACATAAATCCTGTTTAGTGAAGCATCGTATTCAGGATAGGGGGGCCTCGGGTTCGATCAATTGGGAATGGTCCAGAATGCCTTCGACTGTCTCGGAGTTCAGCGAGTTGGCGGACAGTGATTCGTTGCTCTCGGGTGTCTCTTTATCTTCCAACTTGGATAAGTGGAAGTGGATCGCTGATGAAACGGGATTGTTCTCTTTAAATTCGTTTAAAGAATTATACCAGGTTCAAGCGGAACAGGATGCCGTCTGCCTTGTTAAGGGATGTAATTGGGTGCCCTACAAATGTAGAATTTTTGCTTGGAGAGCGGGGCTCGATCGTTTGCCCACTAAACAAGCCTTGGCTCGAAGGAACATCCTGTCTGGATCGGATGAATGTGTACTTTGCCAGGAAACATCGGAAACTGTCGATCATCTTTTTTCTGGGTGCCGGGTTGCGCTAAGAGTTTGGAGCAAAATCTCGTCTTGGATCAAAGTTCCCCCTATATTCGTGTTCAGCTTTAAGGATCTTATGGAAGTCTATAACACGATGGGCAGCGGAGCTGATCAGAAGAAGATCGTCCTTGGGATCATCATCGTTGGATGCTGGTGCATTTGGAGAGCAAGAAATAAAAAAACCTTTGACAATGGTAAGGGGGAGTGGTCTGAAATTGTTGGGGAGGTTAAGTCTCTATCTTTCTTTTGGTTCAAAAACAGGTCTAAGTGTAAGAAATTAGATTGGAAAGAATGGTGTAAATTCCCGTTGTATATGTTGTAATTTTGGGTGGTGCGGTCCTGCTTTTTTGTGTCAGGCCGGCCGGTTTTTAATGAAGTTTTCCTTTCAAAAAAAAAGCTGGATTGGTTACACTAGATTTTCTGTAAAACATGTTACATATTTTTTCATACACTACAAATTAAAAAACTCATAAAATCTAACTTCGAATATGTTACAGTTCATAAAATCTAAAAAATTTATTGTTGAAACAAAAAAAAGTATAACAGATGAAGTTATATATAATGTAAATGAGTGAAAGGTGTAATATATTCTTTCTTTCTCTGTGACACAAAAAGTACATATTTCAGAGTCTGTAAAGTTGTAACATGTGGCAAGTTGTGATCCACCTATTGAGTTTAATGAGTTTTTTCAACTCATATGAGATTTCTCCCTATAATTACCCTCTATATATATAGATGTCTCAACATTAATATTAATTGTTTTTTAATAGTGAGGTCATTTTAATCATTTTACACCAACTTAACTAGAAAAATGAACCTTCATCCACCTGAAGGACTATCCGATAACAAGTTGTCAAACCACACGGAACACACATGTAATTTAGAGTTATTTTGATTTTTTAGAATTTTTTTTAATGTTTTAGATTTTTTTGAATTTTTTTGTTTTTTTATAATTTTTTTAGATTTTTTTGAATTTTTTTGATTTTTTTAGATTTTTTTGAATTGTTTTGGTTTTTAGAATTTTTTTTATTGTTACGATGTTTCGGGTCGTCGTTCTTCCTCATTCAATTTAGGTACACTTCAAGATCTATGCTAATTTAATCCATTTTTCAATCTTGCAACTCATTTTTATTCTTTGTGATATGGGAACTCAACTTTTTTTTAAATAGTGGGGGAGATGAACTGCACATGTTCCTTTTCAAATATATATATTGTTACATTGTTTCATGCACGTTATTTTGGTTTTAGTTGAAATGTGCACATATATATAATGCTATTATATCTATATACTATATATAAGCATTTTCCATGTCTAAAGTTGTAATTTACATCCTATTTTTTAAGATGGCATGTGAAAAGGTAGTTAAAATCCCTAATTTTTTACCTTTTTCTTCCCATTATACCCCTCTTAACCTTCTTTCATCAATTCTAACCTATGATAAAACTGAAACCGTCTAAAATGATAATCACCTTCTTCAATGTGCAATTCAATTCATACCTTTAAGTCTTCAACCCCTCCGACTTCACTTAAATCAGCCTTCAATTCGGCAAACGAAGCAAATTGGACTTCAATTTATTCAATGGAGCATGCCTTCAATTCGATTTTGGTATTAAAGAAGTAATCTCATCACCCTGGTCTTTTTAATCCCATCCCCTGGTTGTTCATGCCATATTTTGACTTGAACTCGAACGAAACACAACAATAACCGGAATATCTGAAGCCACCAGCTATGGAGTCTGTGCTCTCCTTCTATTTGCCACCGTGTTTGATTCTTTTATCTCAACATCCCAACGCAGGTAACTCTAATTTCAATCGTTAGGGTTTTGATTGATGATTTGTTGTTTTTTTTCTTGCTTTTTATAATAGATCTGGATTCTGGAAACTGCTGCTTCATGCTTACTACAATTAGTATTGACAGAGGTATAAATCGCGTTGCTTTCTCTGTCATCTTCTCTTATTTAGGTAAGAGAATGAACACAGTTCTTAAGCAGAGACCATGTTAAATCAATGATTTCTCTTTCATTTGATCGAGTTTCTAGGGGCAGTGTTATATACTTGTTACGGATTGGATGAGTTGTGAGCTTGACTTCAAAGAAACTTCTATATTTGTTATCGTTTGTGTCTATGAAGTGTTCGATGAAATGCACCAATGGGCTTTCTATTAAAAATGTAAAATTATTTGAGTAATTTACTTTTGAAACAGGTTTACTAACAATGGATCTTCGTTTTGGCGATGTCATTGATGACGCGGCTCGATACTTTAAGGATGCATATAACAGAGTGAGTAATGAAAATTTATTTTTAAATAGTTTTAGTTAAGAGTTCATTAGACTAAATCTTGGCATTTTCTCTTGTTTAACCCAATATTTTGGAAGAACCTTGCACCATATAAGTTTGTTGAAGGCATGATTGACAGAACAATTGAGAAGCTATGGCCTAACAATCCAATGCTGGCATGCGATAGTTCCTGCCAAAGTAATTTAACCCTAATATTAAATGTGAACAACAATCTATGCAACTCAATCGTTTCTGCCTCAATGGCCTTGTCCGTTTATAGCAATCCACTGTCTTAATAAGTCGTCATTGAAATCAGGTAGAGCTATAACGGACACACAACGGAGATTCCATTTTCCGGTGTCGGTTTCATCATTACAAGAGCGGTAGGGTTGTTTTTGGAGAGTACAACCGTTACTCCGATTGTTTGGTTGTGATAGAAAATATTCAAGGGCGGACTAGAGTTCAGGATAGGTAACGAAGCTTGGTGTTTGGGGTCCGATCGGAGGTAATGTATGGCAAGAGTTGGTGAATTACCCACTGACGTTTTTTACTTTTCAAATTGCAGGAATCCAGTCGCACCATAGGTACATCTTCAATGATCAGTCCGGTTTCTGATCCCTCACGAAGCCCTTTGCTCAAACCGTGCACGTCGACGTCCACTCAGGACAAATAGACGGAAGGAAAATCAACTTAGTCGCCACCACCGTTGCCAAGGTATACGATTTTCAGTGTCTTTTAATAGGTTAATTGATTTCACTTAGTCGCCACCACTGCTACCATCACTTATATCATTCCCATTACTTTCCTTATATACACTACTTGTTTTGTTACTTTCATTAGTCACAAGACACACTAGATTGACCATTTTCAACACTCTTCTCCAACGTACTTGAAAATACACTAACTTATGTGCTGGTGAAGGCTTGAAGCTTTCTTTCGCTTCTATAAAAATATGTATTTGAACACAAACTGTTTTGTGGGGTTGGGCAACTATTTTCGCTTCTTGTTGTGTTTTGCTGCTTGTGACTAAACTATCTTCTGTTGTTGCATGGATCCACATTTGAGCATCGTTGGCAACTATTTACGAGCACAACTTTACGTTAAAACACGTATGAAGATTGTTAGCGAAATGATAATGTTGTCAAATTTTCTAAATGGTTTACCATGGTAAATAGTCTCTGCATTGTAGACTAAAGATACGTGGCTAAGATCTTGGTTTTGATCTGGAATTTGTCGCTTTTGTGTGACTCATTCACAGGAAAACAAATGGTTTGTCATCGAGGAGGATTTAAGCAACTCGAAGTCTTGATATAATGGAAGCTGCAAGGGTTGGAGGAATGGGACGTGGAGGACAAAGCAAAGGACAACCTTAAAAATTAGACATCAGACGTTGCCATAAGTTAAAAAACAACCCTTGCAGAATACTAATAAAATCAAGGCACCTGGAGAGATTAAATTGACATACATGCACAATGACTCTCTAGACCAGATCACAAAGGAAATATCCAGACATTACTCTTACAACCAACCATTAGAAGTTAGTTCCCTTGCATGTGAGTATTCCTTTTCCTATAGTTGGAATTTGAATTTTTGTGATCTTATCTCACAGACTCACAGCCAACCATTAGAAGTTAGTTCCCTTGAATATGAGCTTGAAAATTATCTATGAATCAAGCTCAAGCTCCAGCCTTCATAAGTTAAACGAGCTCGAGCTTGGCTCGGCTCGTTTACCGAAAGTACCGGTACCAAAAAATGGGGAATGGTGGTACCGGTACCGAATACACCGTCACCGGTTCGGTACCGATACCGGTACTTACCGGTGTTTTACCTGTAAATACCGGCACCGTATTGGCTATGGTGCCGAAAAACGGGGGAAATGTGAACTGGTACCGAATATACCCAGTATGGTTCGGTACCGGTTCGGTACCCGTACTCGATACCAAATGCTCATCCCTACATCTATCCCACATAACATTAGTAAATATTCAAGAATTTTTTTTTTTGTGAACCGACTCTTACAGTTGTATCGATGTAGATGACAAGTGAAGAAAATGGGAAACAAGTCACCTAGCATTATTACATATGAAGAAAAAGAATCCCGTTCGCCTGCTTTTTGAAATTATATTGTTTAAGTGGTCAGAGAAGAATAAAAGCATTTATTGTTCTGTTATTTTCAAATTGATATAACATAGATTGTTTTGGTATGGAATTATAGATTTGTTATTACTTAGTTTAGAATTTAGGAGTGTTATATGGAGTTATAGAATTGTTGGTACTTTGAGTTCTTACTTGATGTCATTAAATTTATTCATGGAGGTTGCAGATGTGAAACATTGCAGGGATCTAATGCATATCCACCTGCATTGCATATGCTCATTTATGAGGGTAAAATGCAAAAAGATGGAACCATCTTGGAAGAAAACAATAGTTTTATCATTATCATGTTATCCAACATAAAACTGAACTTTCAGTTTCACATTTTAAAATTGTGGTATTGAAGCTTTTAATTATCTTCAACTTGAAGCATTGTTTGAATTACTTCATTGCAATTGCAAAGGAATGCGATTTACACTATTAAACGGATAAACCATTTGTATAATTAAATCTGATATTTGTAATAGATTGTACAACGACGTCCCATGACATCCTCATTTCACTCCTAATTGTTTGATGCGTATCATGTTTTCGCCGCGTATTGTCGACTCCGCCGCAACGCGCGGGTTCCCCACTAGTTATATTATGAAGGACAAGAATAGATTTAAGCAAAAATAGTAAAACACCACAATATCGATTCTTGGTTCTGGTAACTATTTGTAATTGTTAAAAGATATGTATTTTATTTTTAGTTTTTATTCTTTTATCTTTCTTTTTATAAATCTTTATTTCTTATTTATTTAAGCTTTTTATAAATGATTTAATGAGATTTTTCTTTTTTGTGTACACTAGTAATGGAAGATAAAAGTATGCAAGGACAAAGCTCCAAAAGACGTATGAATGCTTATGAAAAGAGTAGAATGTCAAGGATTCAATAGAATCAAAAAAAATTACAAGCTTTGGGATTGAAAAATATTGTTAAATCTTTGAGAAGTCTAGCAGAGAGTGACAAAACAAAGAAAAAGAAAAAGAAATCAATGGATACCAACGAGAAAGATATAGATGTAGAGTATATGCTTGGTTCTGATGTTGATGTTGAGCAAGATTATCAAGAAGCTGCTACAAAAATCTCTAAAAAGGTACTAATATAAAGAACGGATAATATAATTTATTTCGGTTTCTCCTCTAACAATTCGACTTACAGAAACAATGTCCAACATACATTGCTCCGCAGTCCCTGAAAAGATATACTAATTTGTTTGAAAACTAAAATCTACGTCGAAGATGAAGTTTTCCTCAAAAGCATTCTAAACTCTACCGAGATTGTTGCAAGAGGAAGGGTCCAGAGCTTGGACCCAAATGATCTAGTTGGTGGTACAGAGATTGGACCAGAATGGTGTGAGGTAAATGTTCAAGTACCAATAAAAAAGATGAAAACTTGGTAAGACCATATGGTTTATTTTCTACAATTCAAGATTGTATTGGTGCATCCATCGCATGGCCCTATCCATTCATCTCGGTATGTATTTGTTAAATTTGTGATACAAATAATTTAATATCATGGAACTTAATGCTTATACATGGATGGTTTATTTGTAGGTAGTCTATGAGGATTGAGGATGCATGATGAATCAAGATTCTATGCTTCTTATTTCTTTAATTGCTTTTAATTTCTTTGTTGAATGTTAAGACCTTATGTTAGATAATGTTATAACTTATTTATGGTTAGTGTTTTTGTTATGAACATGCTTATTTGAAATATAATGATTCTTTCATTAGTTGATGTTGTATAATAACTATTAGGATGTTATATGTTGATGGTCTATTTATAAAATTGGTTTTATAATTTTATTTGGGATATTAGGACCATTTTCTTGATATTAAAGTAGCTATCATTATATCATAAGGGTCCTATAAATTAATTTTTAAGGACGGTTGTATGTGTATCAAAAGATTAAAAGCAGGTAATCACATATTAGAACATTCTAAAAGTGTCCTAATATGTTTTTTAGGACGCTATTTAAGTTGTCTATAGACATATTATACGACCATAAAATTGGTTTCATAATCTTATTTGTTATATTAGGACCCTTTCTTGGTACTAAATTAGCTATAATGTTATATCATAAGGGTCTCATCAATTAATTTCTAAGGATGCTTGTAAGTGTATCAAAAGATTAAAAGTATGTAACTATATGTTAGAACATCGTAAAAGTGTCATAATATATTTTTATTAGGACACTATTTTGGTTGTTCAAAGACATATTACGCGACCATAAAATTGGTTTTATAATCTTATTTGAGATGTTAGGACGCTTTTTTAGTTCCAGGACTTATTACGATCCCTTTACATGAAACGCTTTTAACGTTGGTCCTATTAAATGAAAGGTCATATAAAATAGCATTTTAGGACACTTTTACGTGTACTAAAAACCTAGTTTTCTTGTAGTGAAATGTGAGAACTAAAGGTGAAACTTTACTAAACGACAAGGATTATCCAGACATTTTTACTCTTTTTTTAGTAGAATGTGAGCTTAGCAAGTTATTCTTTTTTAATTGAAATGTTTGTTAAGGCTCTTTGTCAAATTTTCTAATGTTCGATATCAAGTTTTCTAAGGGTTTGGTATTAAAGGGTTCGGTGTAATGGTTTTTACGGGTTTGGTGTTGAAGTTACTACGGGTGTATATCGAAATCCAGGTGTATATTGAAATCCACGTATATATAACACTAAAAAAAATTGATACAGGTCCGATCGAACCCAAATGTACATGCCATTTAACACATGATCACTTGGACATGTTGCATATCAACACAAGGTATTTATTTTAAATATAAAAGTCAATTACAATTTTTTATTTTTTATTTTTAGCCCAGCAAAAAAGACAAAACTTTAAATACTATCTTATTATTTTTAACGGCAAAGACTTTATAAAAACGACTAGCTAAAAACTAGTAAAAATAGAGCAATTACAAATACATCAGAGGATTTTATAATCACTCGTTCTAGTTTTGATTAACTCTTTCCTCCTATTATCAACCCACAAGGAGGAGAAAAGAAATTTCTCTTAAAAAACCATGTTCTTCCTTTGATTGTTCGGTCGAAACAAAGTCTCATTGCTAAACCGTCATATCGCCCACCAAGTAGTAAATACTATAGCTTCAACCACATCTTTCTTTTGGACCTTCATTTGAACCCTCTTACAATCACGAATCAACTGATCGAGTGCTAAAGCCTCCGAGCCAATTTACAATTACGAAGTAAATGCTCCATTGTTCCGGAAGGCAAAGACACAAAGGACATTTCTACATCGATTTATTTTTATCTCTTCATATTCAAAACCTAACACATAGATTATATCACTAGACCAATAGGTCATGGGTTCTCACAATTCATAAATAGTTAATTAAAACACGTAATTTGGAAATCAACGAACCAAAGATGATTATTTTTGCAACCAAATACATAATAAATTCTAATTCTTTGGCATATTTCAGTTCCTTAAAGAAAATTTTGTAAACTAAAAGCCTCCTATATAACCAAAATAATACCATTACAAAACTAGTTATTATTTAACAATTATCTTTTAAGGTTACATGTTACTTTAGATTATATTTGGGAAAAAAAGTCAAATAATAACTAAATTTTATATTTGTTCCATTTAACTGACTAGCTTCTAAGGAATAATGAAAACTTTATAACATGTAAATAATATCAAACTTTAAGTGGTTTTACAGTTAAAAAAGTTTCATGAGTTTAATGACACAACGGAATATTTAAATATCTTCAAAAAATATCGTCTGGCTGCCAACTCTTTTAAAGGCTCAACTCAATAGGCATGCACAGCTTCAAAAGTGGAAAACAGGCCTTATTTGACCTCAAGTGTATGTTACTATATATAAATGGTAACCTTTCCTTCTTCAAACACTCACTACTCACTCATAGTGACAAAATGGCTGCATCTACAACCATTGCCTTTGCATTGATTGCTTGTACTTTGTGCTTTATGAGTGGCACGTCTTTGGCTCGACTCACACCTAACTTCTACTCTAAAACTTGCCCACAAGTTTTTGAGGTTGTAGGCTCAGTGGTTCGGGCTGCTGTGTCTAGAGAAAGGCGCATGGGTGCGTCCCTCCTTCGGCTCCATTTCCATGATTGTTTCGTGAACGTATGTCGTGTTCGTTCTCTCTAGTTGATTTTACCAGAACAAGAGTGATTTATTTGAAAGTGATAATAGAAGCTAAATGTTTTTTTTTTCTTTGTAGGGGTGTGACGCGTCAATTCTACTAGACGATACACCTACATTCAGAGGGGAAAAAACCGCAGCACCAAATAATAATTCGGTGAGGGGTTTCGATGTGATAGATATGATCAAGTCGAACGTTGAAAGAGTTTGCCCTGGTGTTGTCTCGTGTGCTGACATATTAGCGATTACCGCACTTAAATCCGTGGTTGCTGTAAGTATAACTTAGTATATATTAGTCTTGGTTACCATTTTGTTTAGCATGTTTAACTCGGAACAAGTCAACCAAACCGGTAAACTCGTCTAAACTCGAGCTCAGATCATTTAACTTAAGAGAGGTCTACCTTAACTCATGGTAAATTTTAAACTCAAGTTTAAGTCGGGCTCCGGTTGTTTATTACTTTAATTATTTTGTTTATATATATATTAGGTTAGAACCCCGTGTATTACACGGGTTGAATAAATGCAATTTTATATACCAAATGATAAAAGAAATGTATCTTTAAAAATCTCGTTTATTACACGGGTTGAATAAATGCAATTTTATATACCAAATAATAAAACAATATATATTTAAAAATCTCGTTTATTACATTAGTTGAATAAATGTCATTTTATATATTAAATAATAAAAAAAGTTATATCTTTAAGAACCTCGTGTATTGTACGGATTGAGTAAATTTAATTTATATATTAAATAATAAAAAAGTTATATTTTTAAGAACCTCGTCGAGCTGAGGAGCGAGACTAAGTTCGACCGTTAGGGATACTAAAGCGGGAGGCTGTGTTATACGGGTTGAACACATGTAATTTTATATACCAAATAATAAAAAGTTATATCTTTATAAATTATATGTATTATATGTATTAAATAAATCTAATACACGTGTCCAAAACTTGGTTTCTTTTATTATAGTAGATAGATTATTATTATTATTATTATTATTATTATTATTATTATTATTATTATTTTTATTATTATTATTATTATTATTATTTGACTGGTGTATCATAATTGATTGATTCATTATGGTTAAACTTTGTGTCGACTTCTATTCTGTTCATCAAATTTTCTTCTCATTTGTTTGATTTTTTAGACGTTTGTAAATGTAAATATATGATATGAGTAGTTATTTATAGTTGGTAGTTATATCAACAATTATTGAAATCCTCTCCCCAGAGCAGTTGGTCCATGTGGTTGGGCTTGTGTCTTTCTTTGGAGGTCACAGGTTCGAAACCCGGCTGTGGCATTTTGGGGGAGGACGTCCTAATGATGGATCGTTCCTACCGAGGTATGGTGCGGTCCTGAGGGCAACCCGGTTTTACCCAGCTGTTACCCCAGCGAGTCTCTCGTGTGGGGGCAGTATGGTTTCCGGGCGAAGGTCAGCTTGCGCAACGGCCGGGGCCCGATCGAACATCGCGTCCGGAAGAGCGGGGCTGACGGAGGATTGTCATCGACATGAACCCGGTGACCAATAGGTTCTGTACATAGAAAGTCACCCTTCAAAAAAAATATCAACAATTATGGATGTTTGTAGTTAACACTTGATTTAAACAAGAAGTTTATTAGATAAATATAAATTTATTAACTGAAATTAGTGACTTCACTCATTTTTCAAATGTTATGGTAAATGGATTGTTGATCAAATTAGTTGGCTCATCTTTTTCAAAAATTGGATTAATCGGCCATTTATTCACGTATCCGATTCTTAGAGAAAAATATATAAAAAGATTTGATTAAATATTATTGATAATAGAAATTTGTATTAGATTAGATTAGATTTTAGATTTGATTAAATATTATTAATAATAAAAATTTGTATTAACTTAGATTAAATATTATTTTTATTAGTATTATTAATAATTTTAATCAATTAAATGAGAGAATGACAAGTGTCTCAAAACAGGTTTCTTTTACTAGGGTGTGTGGGGCACAGTTCGGTGACCCCATGCGGGGACCGAATGTGCCGATAGGGGAGGTGGCGCCAATCACTCGGGGACCAAAATCGGGGACCAAATCCGTGGGATAGGCACCGATGAGAGGGGAGGAGAGAGAAGGTGGGCCCCATTCAATCAACCAATGAAAACTTTTTTTCTTTTTTTTAATAAAAAAACAAGTCACCTAAGAGGGGAGTGCCGCCATCAAATTGGGGTGTGAGGGGAGTTTAAGAGGGGAGTTGACGTGGCACAGGAGGATTAGTTGGGCGTAAGAGAGAGGACTCCCCTCTTAGGTGAGTGCCCCTAAGGGTGAAGGGGGTGCTCACCTAATAGGTGAGTCCCCTCTCTTACGCCAAACCAATCCCCGTGTGCCACGTCAACTCCCCTCTTAAACTCCCCTAACACCCCAATTTGATGGCGCCACTCCCCTCTTAGGTGAATTGGTTTTTTTTTTTTTTTAAAAAAAAAAAAAAAAGGAAAGCTTGTGATTGGTCCCCTCTCCCTCTCTCCTCTCTCTCTCCTCCCCTCTCTCTCGGTGAGCCGCCACCTACAAGCTTCCCCGATTCACTCCCCCGCCTTAATGGCGGTACCCACCTAATCGGCAAAATGCCTCCCCGAGGTGAGTCCCCGAAGACGCCCCGCCCTCCCTAAGAGCATTCACATCCAACCCCCTAAAATTATACATACATTCCACTAAAAAACAACTCCTATATCAATATATTTTCACTAAAAACAAATACTTTTCTCTCTCATTTTCAATTAAATAAAATTTTTATACCTTTATCATTACATTTTTCTCTCTCCTTCACTCACAACCACTTTCAATATATATTAAAAAATTATAGTGGGTGAACAGTGTCCCCTCAAATATACAGATAAACAGTAACATTTTCTCTCTCTTCCACTCACAACCATTTTTATACTCTTTATATTTTAAAAACACCACACTCACAATTTAGTTCTTTGGATGTGAATGCTCTTACACCATACACATGTTCGTTATTTTTATCATAATTATATATAATATAATATATATATGACAATGTTTATCATATTAGAATTATATTATATTAAATAAAATTAACATATTTATATAAACAGTAGGCCTGTTCAGTCACGTGTGGCCACTCAAACCTGGTATATGAAGTTTGGGGTTTGAGCAACTCGTTTATCAAATGAGCGCAAACTTAGGCTCAAATTCGTTTAAACTGTTACCAACAAGTTATTATCGAGTAACTCACAACGATTACACTCATATTTCAAATCTACAGTTTTTCTTTTTATGAATTGCACATCTATATACTTGTGTTCAGTTAGGTGGCCCAACTTGGGAGGTTAAACTAGGAAGAAGAGACTCCAAAACCGCCAGCTTCTCCGCCGCCAACGGCGGCGCCATACCATCACCACAATCCTCACTAACAAACCTCATCAACACGTTCCGAGCTGTGGGTCTCTCCGCCCACGACATGGTGGCGCTCTCCGGAGCACACACAATTGGACAAGCACGTTGTACAAGTTTCCGAGCCCATGTTTACAATGACTCCAACATCGACTCTTTATTCGCCATCTTGCGTCAATCAAACTGCCCACGTTCACCGGGTTCCGGTGACAATAATCTCGCACCACTTGACATTTCAACACCCACCAGGTTCGACAACCATTACTACAAGAACTTGATCATGCACCAGGGTTTGCTCCACTCTGACCAGCAGCTGCTCAGCGGTGGTTTCACTGGCTCCTTGGTGGAGCGGTATAGTGTAAACCCGATGAGTTTTCGTGTGGATTTTGCGGCCGCTATGGTGAATATGGGTGATATTCGTCCCCTCACTGGTGCTAATGGTGAGATCAGGAAGAACTGCAGGGTGGTTAATTCGTAACTGTTTTGTGTTTTTAAGTAGAGAGGGAAATAAACAAAGCTTCGTTTTTTTTTTTTTTTTTCTATTTCTTTTATTGATTAACAACATCATTTGTATGGTATCCTGGGAGGTTATGGTCATCTAGCTTGTTATAGCAACTGAAAAGAAAAATTAAAAGAAAAAAAAGTTCTCGCATGCTTAAAAAGATATTGACACATGTTTTAAATCGATTGAAAACCATGAAAATAAATAGTAGTGTCGCGTTTGATAATACCAATACTGATATCGATGTTATTTAACTGAAATAAGTTCGATCCATCACACTACCTTACTTTACCAAAAAAAATATTGTATTTTAAATTGGGTCAAATTAATCTTATTTTATATATATTATAAGTTTATAACTGATTTCAGCATATAATCGCTAAGAAAGAAATTAGTCATAAAATATATGAAAATAAAAATCATGAAAGTTTATTAATAAGATTTTTTTTTATAAATTATAAGAAAATCATAACAAGTTATAACCTTATATTACATAACTAGGTTAAAATCTCATAAATTATAAGAAAATCTTAGGAAGTTATAACCTTATATTATATATAACAAGGTTAAAATATCATGTATTATACTGATTGAATTAGTAAAACTTGGTTTTACTTCTGTAATTTAAAATAGAGTAAATTGTCAAAATCGTCCCTGAGGTTTAGGCATGTTTGCCAGTTTCATCCAAAATGATTTTTTTTTTTGTGGCAAATAGCTCTTCACCTGTGGTTTTTTTTTTGTCATTTTCATCCAAACCACTTATTTTACTTTTTCTGTTAAGTTGAAGAATATTTAGATGAATCTGACAAATATAAAATCATAGATACGATTTTGGTAATTTACTCAAACTCTTTTTAATTTCTTTTATTTAATTAATTTTGTCACATATATAATAAAAAAGATATACATGCAATTTTTATGTAAAAAATAATAGTTTTGTCACAAAATTTTTATAAATTTTCATGGCAAGAAAAGCTGATTCCAGGAGGTTGTCAAGTGTTTTCACTCGACGATTCCATTCTTGGGTGATTGGTTTGGCCTTTGTTCCTGTAACTCGAATCCTAACCCGATATATCCCATTTTAGTTTTACACCATTGTGAACCTTACGCCTTTTTTACTCTCTGATTGAGGTTCTAGGCATTAAAAAATCTTCGTAAACTAAATCACACGTGTATATGTTTACATTTAAGAGATATACAGTCAAGAAAATCAAGAGCAATGGTGATATATATGCGGATTAGACACCAAAAAATAAACACTCAAAAAATTGCTACAATTTAAGGATTGTGTTTAGTGACGGCATCAGATTCTTAATTGATGGAGAAAGGTGCGGTGGCAAGAAAATCTGATTCCAGGAGGTTGTCAGGTGTTTTTGCTCGACGATTCCATTTTTGGGTGGTTGGTTTGGCCCTTGTTCCTGTAACTCGAATCCTAGCCCGATATATCCCATTTTAGTTTTACACCATCGTGAACCATACGCCTTTTTTACTCTCTTATCGAGGTTCACGGCATTGAGAAATCTCCGTAAACTAAATCACACGTGTATATGTTGACATTTAAGAGATATACAGTCAAGAAAATCAAGAGCAATGGTGATATATATGCGGATTAGACACCAAAAAATAAAGACTCAAAAAATGCCTACAATCTAAGGAATGTGTTTAGCAACGACATCAGATCCTAATTAATGAAGAAAGTTCTGGTGGCAAGAAAAGCTTCTTCCAGGAGGTTGTCAAGTGTTTTCGCTCGACAATTCCATTCTTGGGAGGTTGGTTTGGCCCTTGTTCCTGTAACTCGAATCCTAGCCCGGTATATCCCATTTTATTTTTACACCATTGTGAACCTTACGCCTTTTTTACTCTCTGATCGAGATTCTCGGCATGAAAAATCTTCGTACACTAAATCACACGTGTATGTGTTGACATTTAAGAGATATATAGTCAAGATATACAGTCAAGATATACAGAGCAATGGTGATATATATGCGGATTAGACACCAAAAAATAAACAGTCAAAAAAGGCTAAAATTTAAGAAATGTGTTTAGTGACGGCATCAGATTCCTAATTGATGGAGAAATGTCTGTTGGCAAGAAAAGCTGCTTCCAGGAGGTTGTCAAGTGTTTTCGCTCGACGATTCCATTCTTGAGTGGCTTGTTTGGCCCTTGTTCCTGTAACTCGAATCCTAGCCCGGTATATCCCATTTTAGTTTTACACCATTGTGAACCTTACGCCTTTTTTACTCTTTGATCGAGGTTCTCGGCATTGAAAAATCTTCGTAAAATAAATCACACGGGTATATGTTGACATTTAAGAGATATACAGTCAAGAAAATCAAGAGCAATGGTGATATATACGCGGATTAGACACCAAAAAATACACACTCAAAAAATAGCTACAATTTAAGGAATGTGTTTAGTGACAGCATCAGAGTCCTAATTGATGGAGAAAGGTCAGGTGGCAAGAAAAGCTGCTTCCAGGAGGTTGTCAAGTGTTTTCGCTCGACGATTCCATTCTTAGGTGGTTGGTTTGGCCCTTGTTCCTGTAACTCGAATACTAGCCCTGTATATCCCATTTTAGTTTTACACCATTGTGAACCTTACGCTTTTTTTACTCTCTAATCGAGGTTCTCAGCATTGAAAAATCTTTGTAAACTAAATCACACGTGTATATTTTGACATTTAAGAGATATACAGTCAAGAAAATCAAAAGTAATGGTGAAATATATGCGGATTAGACACCGAAAAATAAACACTCAAAAAATGGCTACAAATTAAGGAATGTCTTTAGTGACGGCATCAGATTCCTAATTGACGGAGAAAGGTCTGGTGGCAAGAAAAGCTGCTTCCAGGAGGTTGTCAAATGTTTTCGCTCGATGATTCCATTATTGGGTGGTTGGTTTGGCCCTTGTTCCTGTAAGTCGAATCCTAACCCGGTATATCCCATTTTAGTTTTACACCATTGTGAACCTTATGACTTTTTTACTCTCTGATCGAGGTTCTTGGCATTGAAAAAGCTTCGTAAACTAAATGACACGTGTATATGTTGATATTTAAGAGATATACAGTCAAGAAAATCAAGAGCAAAGGTGATATATATGCGTATTAGACACCAAAAAATAAACACTCAAAAAATGGCTACAATTTAAGGAATGTGTTTAGTGACGGTATTGGATTCCTAATTGATGGAGAAAGGTCTGGTGGCAAGAAAAGCTGCTTCCAGGAGGATGTCAAGTGTTTTCGCTCGACGATTCCATTTTTGGGAGGTTGGTTTAGCCCTTGTTCCTTTAACTCGAATCCTAGCCCGGTATATCCCATTTTAGTTTTACACCATTGTGAACCTTACGCCTTTTTTAGTCTCTGATCGCGGTTCTCGGCATTGAAAAATCTTCGTAAACTAAATCACACGTGTATATGTTGACATTTAAGAGATATACAGTCAAGAAAATCAAGAGCAATGGTGATATATATGCGGATTATACACCAAAAAATAAACACTCAAAAAATGGCTACAATTTAAGGAATGTCTTTAGTGTCCGTATCGGATTCCTAATTGATGGAGAAAAGTCTGGTGGCAAGAGAAGCTTCTTCCAGTAGGTTGTCAAGTGTTTTCGCTCGACGATTCCATTCTTGGGTAGTTGGTTTGGCCCTTGTTCCTGTAACTCGAATCCTAGCCCTGTATATCCCATTTTAGTTTTACACCATTGTGAACCTTAAGCCTTTTTTACTCTCTGATCGAGGTTCTCGGCATTGAAAAATCTTCGTAAGCTAAATGACACGTGTATATGTTGACATTTAAGAGATATACAGTCAAGAAAATTAAGAGCAAAGGTGATATATATGCGTATTAGATACAAAAAATAAACACTCAAAAAATGGCTACAATTTATGGAATGTGTTTAGTGGCGGCATCAGATTCCTAATTGATGGAGAAAGGTCCGATGGTAAGAAAAGCTGCTTCCAGGAGGTTGTCAAGTGTTTTCGCTCGACGATTCCATTCTTAGGTGGTTGGTTTGGTCCTTGTTCCGGTAACTCGAATCCTAACCCGGTATATCCCATTTTACTTTTACACCATTATGAACCTTACGCCTTTTTTACTCTCTGATGGAGGTTCTCGGCATTGAAAAATCTTCGTAAACTAAATCACACGTGTATATGTTGACATTTAAGAGATATATAGTCAAGAAAATCAAGAGCAATGGTAATATATATGCGGATTAGACACCAAAAAATAAACAATAAAAAATGGCTACAATTTAAAGAATGTGTTTAGTGACGGCATTAGATTCCTAGTTGATGGAGAAAGGTCTGGTGGCATGAAAAGCTGCTTCCAGGAGGTTGTCAAGTCTTTTCGCTCGACGATTCCATTCTTGGGTGGTTGGTTTGGCCCTTGTTCCTGTAACACGAATCCTAGCCCGGTATATCCCATTTTAGTTTTACACCATTGTGAACCTTACGTCTTTTTTGCTCTCTGATCGAGGATCTCGGCATTGAAAAATTTTCGTAAACTAAATCACACGTGTATGTGTTGACATTTAAGAGATATACAGTCAAGAAAATCAAGAGCAATGGAGATATATATGCGGATTATACACCAAAAAATAAACACTCAAAAAATGGCTACAATTTAAGGAATATGTTTAGTGACGGCATCAGATTACTAATTGATGGAGAAAGGTCTGGTGGCAAGAAAAGCTGCTTCCAGGAGGTTGTCAAGTGTTTTCGCTCGACGATTCCATTCTTGGGTGGGTGGGTTGGCCCTTGTTCCTGTAACTCGAATCCTAGCCCGGTATATCCCATTTTACTTTTACACCATTATGAACCTTACGCCTTTTTTACTCTCTGATGGAGGTTCTCGGCATTGAAAAATCTTCGTAAACTAAATCACACGTGTATATGTTGACGTTTAAGAGATGTACAGTCAAGAAAATCAAGGGCAATCGTAATATATATGCGGATTAGACACCAAAAAATAAGCATTCAAAACATGGCTACAATTTAAGGAATGTGTTTAATGATGGCATCAGATTCCTAATTGATGGAGAAAGGTCTGGTGGCAAGAAAAGCTGCTTCCAGGAGGTTGTCAAGTGTTTACACTCGACGATTCCATTCTTGGGTGGTTGCTTTGGCCCTTGTTCCTGTAACTCGAATCCTAGCCCGGTATATCCCATTTTAGTTTTACACCATTGTGAACCTTACGCCTTTTTTACTCTCTGATCGAGGTTCTCGGCATTCAAAAATCTTCGTAAACTAAATCACTCGGGTATATGTTGACATTTAAGAGATATACAGTCAAGAAAATCCAGAGCAATGGTAATATATATGCAGATTAGACACCAAAAAATAAACACTCAAAAAAATGGCTACAATTTAAGGAATGTGGTTAGTGACGGCATCAGATTCCTAAATGTATTGTGAAAGCTCTGGTGGCAAGAAAAGCTGCTTCCGGGAGGCTGTCAAGTGTTTTCGCTCGACGATTCCATTCTTGGGTGGTTGGTTTGGCCCTTGTTCCTGTAACTCGAATCCTACCGGTATATCTCATTTTAGTTTTACACCATTGTGAACCTTACGCCTTTTTTACTCTCTGATTTAGGTTCTCGGCATTCAAAAATCTTCGTAAACTAAATCACACGTGTATATGTTGACATTTAAGAGATATACAGTCAATAAAATCAAGAGCAATGGTGATATATATGCGGATTAGACACCAAAAAATAAATACTCAAAAAATGGCTACAATTTTTGAAATGTGTTTAGTGACGGCATCAAATTCCTAATTGATGTAGAATGGTCTGGTGGCAAGAAAAGCTGCTTCCAGGAGGTTGTCAAGTGTTTTCGTTCGATGTAAGTCCCAAAACTACCAATCGGATATCAAAATACTAATCAAAGTGCGGAATACTGAGAAAAGTGATGAAGAACAAGAACTTGTATCGATTGAATAATAACCAAAGTACACACGGTTTCTAGAGAACCGTCTGGGACACCAATAAAGAATTCGAAAATACTAGAAGAACAAATGAGAATAACAGCAACCCCTAAAATGGACTAGGATCACCCTATTTATAGTTACATAGGGTGACCTAGTTACAGACTGGGCCAGGCCCACATGCACAAATAATAACCAAACAAGCCCAAAACATTTAATTAGCTAACATGGATTATCCCAAACCTATCTAACCCACTACAAAGCTAAGCCCAATAGCTTATAATTGTGTTTTATAAAGATAAGCGTAAACCTACTCAATTATAGGGCCTTACAATATCCCCCTAGGTTTATGCTGTCTTTATCAAACTGCCGTCTATCTCATGTCTCTGTGGGAAGATACTTTATCTCTTAATCTTCAAACTTGCGCTCGTTGTTCTTCTTAATCACGATCAGTTTTGCTTGAAAAACTTGCTGAAAAGAATGCAAGCGGAGGATTCTCAGCAACTCTTTTATTTGTCAATGTCTTCTATTTCAAGCAGGTTCACAGGTACTTCTTCAAATGTACTATCACTGTCAGATGATGACTCGTATCTGGTTCTTCTGACGCAGGCACATCTTGTTGTTGTGATGCTTCATGCTTTGTTAGCAGCCAATAGCATCTCAATTTTCAATAACCCCTGTTTCTAGATTTGAATCAAATTCTGCACATGCTCAAACATTGATAAGCAAACACTTATGTGCAACAGAGAAAAGTACCACATGAACACTCGGTACATCCAAGTATTTGTACCCGGATTTCACAATTCAAATTTCATTCAATTTATGATGATCGGTCAAATCTTCAAGAACGGTTAAAAATTTTTACTAAAACAAATAAACACTCTATTTTTGTTTTTTTTATATTTTATAAAAATAAAACACTATTTTTGGATTTTTGATTTTATTTCTAAATCTAACGATATAAACTGAAACACAGATAAACAAAGAAACTAATATACAATTACAATTGCAATGGGATCAAATCACAGTGTTTCGGGCCAGACTACACTTATCAACACTAATTTACTTTGGGTGATCCGAGCGATTGCCAGTATGTTTGTCCCCTTAAACTTATCTCCCTAGGCCTTTTTCAAGTGACGGTCTGCAACTGATTTATCATGTTTTCCAATTTAAATTAATATGAACACTCAATTTAATCACAATCAATTCCCGGAATTTTTAATTTGAACATGCTATCATACATGTAGTTTCCCTACCACATATTTCACAAGCCCGTTCTAGGATTCTGAAACCTTGACTGGGACTGGATTGAGAAAAGAACAGAATAGATCATTTGCAGAGATGGATATAATATACAGATCAAATGAGTTTTCTCAGTTTAATATAGGTTTTTCGGGTTTCTTTTGGGCACTAGAGGGCCTCTTTCGGGTGTATTTGATCTATAGCGCGACAACGTACAGCTAGATCTTTGCTCACGCAAAACAGAAGCCGACGTTGCCTAGCACCTCCAGGTCTTTGCTCACGCAAAACAAAGGAGATACATGAGTTGGTCATAAAAGATTTCAGAACTAGAACGAAATTGTGTGTATCGGGACATCACACACGCATTCAAATAGCTATGTCCAAATTCCAAGTGATGTTCTTTCCTGATGTCATAGAATAATTTGGTGTTTTGCGCAGAACCAGTCAAAGAGTCCAGCCATCAGGATAAAGCCTACCAACATATCGCTCTAAAGTCAGACCATTTCAATATTGGTCTTACATGAGTCGGCCTTAATCCACATAATGAAATTATTTCATTTCCCAAATATGCAACAAAATATTTTTTGATTTTTCTGTTTTTCGAATGTTTTTGTATTTTCTCCTTTTCTCATGTTTTTAATTTTTTTAATATATTTACAGGCAGATATCTCTAGATATCCCCCTAAATTTGTGCGTAAATCTTATGCGCAAATTTACCTAATAACGAAAATGTATGTACAAATAGAAACACAAAAGAAAATGAAAATATTTTTGTTGTTTTTGCTTAACCGTTCCATCATAAGATTTAAGACTAATCAATATCAAACTTAGAATGCGAAATTCAACTTTGTACCTTTTCGCTAATCCTGTCTTACTTCTCTTATCTCCTTCAAACGAAACATATCAACTGTAAAGAAATATACATTTTGCAATAGTGAAATGTTACCCGTTATGTCTCTGGAACAACCGCTATCAACATACAAGTATTGTCAACAACTCCTCCTTGGTTGTCCCTGAAAAGTAAGGAGATCAGTAAGACATTGGTACCCAGGCCATCGTGGTCCTGGGTATTCCTGAAGCATCAACATACGACACTTCTTGAAAGCACATGTTCCCTTTTATTTCAAGGATTGATAATGTTGCTGCTTTGTGTTTTGCCTTCCAAACTTGTTTAGGCTTTTCTAATTTCTTAGGTGCCTTGGGCAAAACATTTTGCTTTTCAACCTTTTTGTTTTTCAAAACTTGTTTTGGTTTCAAAGCTTGTTTCCTCTTTGTTTTTGCAGCATTCCAATCCCCATCAGATGGTTTAACCTGGGGATGCTTATTCATCATTGCCTTAGGCTTTTCAACCTTCATCAGCTTAGAATAAGATCTGTCCCTCGGTGTAACCTTCTGATGCTGTGTATAGTATGGCACATAGGGACAATGTGTGCAATTCCTTGCAATGTGACTGGGTATGCCACAGTTGTAGCAGGTTTACTTCTTTACGTAAGGAGCATATCCCGATCCATTCCATCCAACCAATGCTGAGTATGAGTTATACGATTTGTTTGATGATTTGTTTGCAAACTGTTCAGACTTTCTCCCATGCTTCTTATGTCCATGTTTACAATAGTTAGTACATTTACTGTTAGGGTTAGTATTATCATTTCTAACTATTTGCTTTGGAGGCACATATTTGTTTGAAGGGCCTCTCAAAGCTGGCTCAGAAGGCCTTTCTCACATAATGAGGAGCATCATCAGACAAATTTGATGTTTTTGGACAAACATCGTCAGCTTTTTGACAAACAACATCATCCCCCTCAACCCAATCCTCTACTTTTACCTCATCTGCACATGAGGTAGAAGCATCAGTAACATTCACACACTTAAAATCAGGGACTGGCCTTGTTATTTCAATTTCAGATGTTGTGGGCTCAGTCACTGTTTCACTGCTTGATTCAGCTAAACCACTTGAGTTACATTCCTTTTGCAGTGGCTCCGCTGAATCTTCTTCTACTGAGTCAGCTGCTCCAGAAGATTCACAGTTAGATTCACAAGATTCAACTGATTCGAATTTCTCAGAATTAGTTGTTTCAGGTGATTCACATTTGGAATCAGATGGAGCAACTTGCTCAGTTGGTGTATTTTCCGATTCATCATTTTTCTCAAAACTCAATGTCTCTCTTTGCTTAGAGACATCATTTGATTTTACAAAGACAGGTGCAGATGCTGGTTCAGTTGTCTTTGTTTCATCTCTTTTAGGTTTGGAGATTTTAACTTTTGTTGGTTTTACCAGCTCAACCTTGATGTCATTGGGTTTTCCATACTCCATTTTAGGCAGATTATCTATCTCCTCCTCAATCATAGGAAGAGAGGTGTAATTGTGATTGTATGGTTAAGGTATACATACGAATCCCAATCCCTTATTCCTCACTTCCTTCTTACTGTATTTTAACTGTTGATTAATCATATTTTCAACTTTTTCACTTGATAAATCAAACTTTTTAAAATTAAACTCTGTGTTTTCAAAAGTTGATTTTAGCTTATCGGGTTCAACAATTAGATTTTCAGACAATTCCTTAAAGTGGAGATATCTACAATTTGCCTCACTCAGATCGTTATGCAACTTACGGATATCAAGCTTCTGTGCCTCCACCATATCCTTGTATCCGTTTAATTTCTTTTTAAATTCATAACTATTAGATCTTGTATATTGAAGTTGCATAACGAGTGAGTCGGCCTGCTCTTTATACCCTTTAACTTTTTCCCTACATTTAGGAGTACAGCAGATATCGTCTACACATACCTCTTTGATTGTGGGAGTGAAATCATGAATTTGAATACCTGTACAGCAACCTGATTCTGAATTTTGTGATGAATCAGCAAAAGTGGATGAGCAAACTGTAGCAGGCAATGGAGCAATAGGAGTAGGAGTAGAAGTGGGTGAGCAAACTGCATCAGATGTGTTGCCTTGAGTAGACTGCTTGTCAGCATTGTCGTATGATTTGATAAGTGAGATCAGCTCATCCGATTTCATTTTGTACAGTAGCAGTCGGTTGTCAATATTATCTGATTAACATTGCTAAACCAACTACAGTTCGCCTGATCTGGAATCCTTTTTATGGCATCCAGAAGCTTTCTGTTGCTCGTGTGAGTAGACACCACCATCTCTGCCTTCTCCATTTCATAGAGTAGTTCAGCAAACCGGCCTGTAAGTGCTTCTATAGATTCACCATATGAGTATCTGAATTCTTGGAGTTCCTGCTCAAGCAGCTCTCTCTTAGAAGACATTTTTAAGATGTGATCCCCTAAAATGTGCGTTTTAACTATTTCTTCAACAAAAGCCCAAAGCGAGAAACCGTGTACTCGCTTAATTCAAACCCTTTGCAACACGTACAAACCAACTTCCTTTACCGCGCCTCCAAACCTGTCAAAACTTATCACCAAACAATAACTAAACCCCCGCCCTTTTTTTTAATTAAATCTATCTAACTTGTAATAAAAGACTCCAAATAATGACACATGTCATTCTTTCCTTCATCCTCATAAATTTTATTTATATTTATTTAATAAATTTTTTCTTTTAATATTAATCTAAATATTAATAAAAGACTCTAATTAATGTCACATGTCAATCTCTTCTTCAACCTCACAATTTAACTTCTATATTATCTAAAAAAGTTAACTATAAACTTTTATATTATCTAAATAATTATGATGATAAGTATTCTCGAAGAAAATGAATATTTTTATTTATTTTACAAAGGAACAAACATATTTCCTAACAATCACATATTCACATATTGTGAATATCAAACTAACGTTTGTACCAAAAAAAAAAAAAAATTAAAGAGTGATAGAACAGAAAAAAGTAATATTTAATCTAATCCAACTATCTGATCTAATCTAATAATAATTATTAATAAAAGCTTCTATTTTTTTTATTTTTTAATGGCTAAAGTTATACACCTTCTATCTACCCCTTATTCTAAGGGGGTGAGGGTGGTCATCACTCATCACTCACAACACCCAAACAATTTCCGCCATGTCATCAACCATTTTTCCATCACTCACAATCTTTTTAGTGGCAATGGTCATCACTTACAACACCCAACAATAAACCCTCATACCTCCTCACATCCATCCATTTTTCACACGTGAAAAAATTCACGGAAACAATCCCATCACTCGTTGAACTTCATGGTGGCGGTGGAATTTGATAAACTTCCACGCGTGATTATTGCCCCATCACGCACAACCCCCACTGGCTTAACCACATGATCAAACATGTTATCTTCCCTCAAACACCAAAGGTGTTACTACTGCGCTATGCCCCCAAATGGTAATAAAAAATTCTAATTAATGTTACATGGTAATTTCTTTTTAATCTCACAATTTTATTTTTGTTTTATTTAAAAATAATTTTATTATTATTATTATTATTATTATTATTATTATTATTATTATTATTATTATTATTATTATTATTATTATTATTATTATTGTTGTTGTTGTTGTTGTTGTTATATAGATTAATTCATATGCATAACATCTCAATTAGTGTCTTTTTTGTCTTTTTTATATGAAATTTGGTAGAGTTTGAGGTAAAAGTTTGGTGCTCACTAAATATTACAATATTTTTATTAGTGTAATGATTTTTTTTTGTCAAGTATAATATATAAACTAGAAAACTTGTCAAGTTACCTTTTTTTTGTTGTAATTTTGGTTTTTTTTTCTGTTTTTTGGGTTTTGTTATTATTACCTTAACTTTTAACATAGACACTTATTGCCCCTCAACATTTTAAAAACTTTCTAAAAGGTTATTTTTACACCCTAGAGTTTTACATGCTTCTTTTATGTACGAGTCGGTATAATACAAATTGGTTTACGTTTCGACGTAGTTTTTTCCTGAGTTCTGTCGGGTCAAATATAATATTTTTTCGTCCTTATTTTTATATATGTCTTTAGTTGATCACGTTGTGTTATAAATTCGTGTATTTGTTTTATGTTTTTCTCCGGTTTTGGTCTTCATTCGGTTATCACGGTTTTACGACCTTGCCCCGCAACGCGGGGGCTTAAGACTAGTATAATTAATATAACTATTATTATTAATAAATAAGTAATTAATTTTAATCTTTTTAATTTAAAAAACCTAAAACTTGTTGTGAAACAAGCCTAATAGCAAATAATAAGAGTAGAAGAAGAAGAAAATAACAGGGAGAAGGGATCTAATATTTCATTGACTGGTATATTTACAATGAGATACAATAGTGGTATATATAGGTGTACAAAACTTGGAGAGAAAACTAATATATTTTTGGTGTTGATAACCACATTAATAATAAATATATTCATAACACTCCCCATTGGTTATCAACATAATACGCTTGATGCTACCTCGTTAAAAACCTTGCTAGGAAAACCCGGTGGGACAAAACCATAGCTAAGGGAAAAAGAGTGTAGCGTGTAATGCGCATTAGTCTCCTCTGATACTTCTAGATCAGGTATGTTGCCTCATTAAAAACCTTACTAAGAAAACCCAATGGGATAAAACTTAGTTAAGGGAAAAAGAGTGCAACTTAAATAAGTCTCCCCCTCATTTTAACATGTATCCTTTAAGTGACGTGTGACCATCTTCCTTGAAAGTTGATCAAAGCTTTTGTAGTCAATGATTTGTAGCTCGATCCCTTAATGTGCAATCCTTTGTGTGGAGCAATGTTGTATAATCTTCTAACAAGACTTTAGGTGCCTCCTTCCAAAAAGAAATATCATATGTCCAGGATTGTGTTTAGTTACATTCCTGCATCTACAAGACTAAACAAACTTGTTTTGATGGGTTAGTAAAATATAATTAAATATCGTTTATACCTGAATTATTTCGTTGAACTCATTCCGATGTCTCTTCGCTTGACAAAGGTTATGTCATGACAATAAACTCAAGGGAAAGATATTATAACCATACATAGCTAGCAAAACATTTTAGTGCACACATGCATTTAATGATGGTACTTCTAGAATGAGAATCTCTACTTTGGTAGGAGATGATAATAAGCATTTCTTATAACAAATGACTTAACAACCTTTAGCATACTTTAAGGTTCAACCATGTTCATACTAAAATCTCCAAACATCATCTTTTAGATGTACTTGAGGGATTGATAAAAATAATTACATATATACTCAAATTGAAGTTTGAGTAATAATTAGATCGAGCCAAGGTCATTAAAAAAATTCTCCCTCTAAAAGCTCGACAGTTTCTCTCGATGATGCCTAAACATCATCACTGTAAACTGCGATTATAGTGAACTTTTAAAAGTAGAATGTTGATAAAACATGACTAGTTTAATCAAACTCATATCCCTCTTTAATCTCGAGTTGTACAACACTCAACTCGACTATTTTAGTCTGTTGGACCCAGTTTGGGCTTAAAAATTTCTTTTCACGTAATATGGCAAGTGATTTCAGTAGATGTGAAAAAGATGTGCGGAAATGGAAATCGGACTTTCAGAAACAAGACCTACAGAATTATCAACTTTATATCACTTTGAAACAAAATGGTTTACAAGGTGATTGTAAGATTATTATCTATTACAAATGAATCTTGAATTCTGTGGGTGAGAGGGCAATGGAGTTTGCAGTATGTATTGAATGCTAAGCTTAACTCAATGTCCTCTTCTTGGTGAGCCTTCTATTTATAGAAGGCTGGGTACATGAATAAACATTTGTTTATTCATGCAATAAGTCCTGCATAAAGTAGCCATTTGACATATTCATTGAATCCAACAGTCAAATTACCTTTGTAATCATGATATCCAATAATGTCAAGTTGCTTCGGTTATTGTGGCAGGATAGAGCTAATTTTTAGACAAGTGGGGTTTTCATCAGAATTTCTGATAAACCACTTCATCAGAAATTCTGGTGAACAAATCATCAGAAAATCTGATGATCAGAATCGTCAGAAACTGATCAGAAATATCATCAGATCCATTAGAAATGACCTTATCTGATAATCTTCTTCAGCTCTTGTTCAACTTGTGATTCTTTGAAGTAGATGTTGTTCATTTCAGTTGTCTTATCCGATCTTCTTCTTCTTGTTGTGATCTTCAGGACTGTTGTCTTCTTCATAGATCAAGTTGAATCTGATTTTCTTCAATACTTACAAATAAAGTTTCCTAACAGTTTCCCCTAAGTATTGTAAGAAAATGAACTATCTATATCAACATAAACAACTTTCAACTAATCCTTGAAAAGAAAATTCAAACAACTAAGTTCAGAAACATAAAACATAATCAAACCAACCATTGTTCAAAACAGAATAAAATATTGTTCTCAAAAACAGAATTTTAATCTCATCAATTCATTGATTGATCTTCACTCCACTTCTGTATTTGTCTCCTGGTTTCAGTCTTTTCTTGTGATCAATTGCCTTTTGAGTTTCCTTGTAAAGTTCTTTGTACCATCCTCTGGATTCCATCCAGTTTTTAATGCAATCTTCAATTGTTTTTCTCAGTTGTTCATTGTTCTTTCCCTTCTTCTTGAGCTGCTCTTGCTTCTCATTCATGCTGTTTTTTATGTATTTCAGAGTTTGATTTGAATACGTGCATATTTCACTGATTCTGAACAGAGCTTTCTCATCATGAGCATCTTTGAAGACTACACACATTTCTGGTTTGTCAAAGATTGCTCCAGTTCTCACTAGTTTAGAAGGAATTTCAACTGGAATTTTGTTGTTAGGAGGAGGTAATAGCACTTTGTTGCTATACTCAAAATTGATACATAGATCAAAGTCTGCCAGTGCAGCCCTTTTATATAACTTTGCTCCTGCACTTTTGATGCTGTCAAGAACTCTTCTGATCACAACTGAGCCACTTTTCTCTTTATCAATGATATTCTTCATTTTGACTATGCCCATTGGGTGAATATCATCAGCTAGATTTCCATCAGTAACCTTTTGTTCACTGTTATCTTTTCTAGATCAAGGTGTATTTGTTCTGTCCTTCATTACCTAAGATACCTCCTCCAGTGGTTAGAGTGTTGATTCTTTCAATAGATATGACTGGATTGGTCATTGGTTTGTGTAGAATTTCCCAGCTTCCATTATTCCTGACTTCAACAATATTTTTGCTTATTAGAGAGAGTGGCCTTTCTGGGTTGTCTTCTTTACCTTTCCAGTAGTAATGCTTCAGGTGTTCCTCAGGGTACATGATTGTGTGTAAATCACCTTTCAGCACTTCTATTTCTTTGAAGTTTCCATCTGAATCTTCTCTAATCACTTCTCTTGGCCTTTTTAAGGAGGTTACTTCATGTTCCATTCTTCTCTTCTCTTTTGTATCTATCTTTATGCTGAATTCTGTTTCTCCTGTGAGAGCTGTGGAAGATGACTGAATTGGAACATGTTCTTTCTGTTGGACCCTTGAATTATCTGGCTTTGGAATGTTTGGTGGAGGACCCATGAGTAACTTTGGCTTACTAGGAGGAGGACCCATAGGCTGCTTCTGTTTTTGAGTTGTTGGAGTTTCTGATTGTTTGGCTTGATCTTGTTGAATGGTTTCTGGTTGTTGTTGAGGAGTTTCTGACTCTCTTGCTTGTTTTTCTTGTGGAATTGGGGCTTTCAGTTCATGAAGGTCAACTTTTGCCTGTTTTTCTTGTGGAATTGGGGCTTTCAGTTCATGAAGGTCAACTTTTGCCAGTTTGGCAACATTATACTGCAACCTCTTTACTAACAGATGAATATTAGCAAGAGTTTGAGTATTTGTTTCTTCATTCTCTGAAACTCCAGGTTTTCTTGATTTTTCTGTGCAGTCAATTCCACCATCAACTTCTCAAAAGCCTCAGCCATGCTGCTGTTGTTGGCTCTGAGGAACTGTATCTCTTCAAGAATTCTTCCTGAACTTGAGCTTTCCCATGCAGTTGCAACCTCAGCCATCTGTTTCTTGATATCTTGTAGTTCTTTGAGAGCTTTCTTGAATTCTGATGAGCTCTCTCTGTTTTCTGATGACTCTTGCAGTTTGTTGAGGGCTGCAATGTTGTCTTCTATTTGCTTCTACACAGCTTTGACAGTTTCTGATAAAACTTTGATATCTGTCTTTTGATTTCTGATTTCTTCCAGTATTAGATCAAGTTTTCCTTCTGTGGCTGTTTTCTCAGTACAAACAACATTTGTGTCTTCAAGTTCCTTATTTAGTTGTTCAGTTGACATAGATTGATGTCCTTGGTAAATAGGAGGAATAACAGATGTTCCACCTCTAACACCAGCAGAAAACACATTCTCTGCTATTCTGAGGGTAAAAGGATTGAAATATTCCATATTCTCTATACCCTCACCAGAAAATTGAAACACATTCAAGTTCTGGTTTTCCCCATATCCTTGAACCTTTTCAGGTTCTCCATGAGTTGTTGAGAAACTCTTAGTTTTCTCATCCAGGTTTCCTTGATCAGTAGACTGATCTCCACCTATTGCCACCACATTTTCCTCCTCAGAATCTGATTCAAAAAATGGGTCTTTGGTTCCACTCACATCTTGTCTTACAGAAACAGTGCCTTTTTGTGAAATTTCATAATTTCCTTGAATTGAATCATCAGAATCACTCTCAGAATTATGAAGTATATTAAGTTTAGACTGTTGTGCACCTGTTTCTCCCATATGTGAGATTTCAGCATGATGTTCTTCTGCCACAGGACTCATGTTCACATCTTCATCAGCTGGATGAGGATCTGATTCACCCTGCTGCTCCATTCTTGGTGTGCTTGACTCCTGTGCATCATGCTCCATGGGGGACACACTTTCAAAAACTTATTTGTTTTCTGGCTTCTTGCTTAACATCCTCAGGTATTCTGCTCTGTATGGTGAATCTTCTGGTATCAGATTCATCATTCTTTCTGATAGAACATGCACATCACAATCTGACATCCAAGACCCTACAGCAGTCCAAGGTCTCATGATTTCTGTACTCCACATATTTTCTGATGCTGGAATTTCTAGGTTCCTTTCAGAAAATGCATCAGAAATTATGATTGACAGAAATCTGGGAAAAGGTAGATGTGAATCTATCCTTCCAGCATTAGTCAGAATTGATCTTCTGATCAGATTAAATATTTCTGTTCCAAAATCAATATTCAACCCACTTATGAGACTGAACATGATGGTCAGAACATTCATATTTATCTGATCTGTACCTCCAGTTTTTGATGATAAACACTTGTTCAGAATTTCCATTGACACTTTCCAGAAGGCAGGTAGCTTATTCCTCTTGAATTCACTGATTTTTGAAATCTTTGTCTTGTAACCCATTACAGCATCAAGTAGTCAAAACATATCTTCTTTTTCTGGTGCTTCTTCATAGCTTTGGCTTAAGGGTAGTTCCAAACATTCCCTTATTTTCTCCGGTGAGATTGTAATGAAGATATTTCCTCACACATGTGCTGTTAGCTCAATTTTATTTGAGACTTCGAGAGTTTTTACAACTTGTTGTATGAGTTTTTCTGGTACCTCTCTGGTCTTTGTGAGAGCTTGAGCTATCGCGCATCTGATCAGAAATTCAATTAGGATTTGACACTTTATATCATATTCTTCAATATTGTCATTCATCGCTTCATTGTTGCTCTTTAATGGAAGAAATTCAGCTTCGGTGATGAAAGGAACAGAGTGTTCAATTGGTGGCATATTGATGTTGGTAGCAGCCATTGAGAATTGGGGTTTTTGTTTCGGAAAAGGGTTTTTAGGGTTTTGAGTTTGAAGGTTGAAGATGGAAGTCTCTGTTTTTTTAATGAGGTATTTATAGTGTATCGAGACAGAGATCTTTGGTGTTTTTCGTGGGTTGTTTGTATTCAAGGTGGTTAATGACACCTTAATGATATTTTAATCCGTTTAGGAAACAACCGTTTTTGAAAAACCTTTGGATTATCTCTGATTTAATGTAAATCTTTTTGATGAGAGATTCCAAGGATTTTAGTAGATAAACACTAATGTTCAACTTGCACATTTTCTTCATGTGGGACCCCTTTTGTTTCAAAACTGTCCAATAAAAAAAACTTTTTCTGAGATTGTGTATCTTCCCAAGTTTTCCTTTTGATGGTATATATCAGAAAATCTTTGAATAAAACTTTGAGAGTTGGATTTTCTTCATATTTCATCAGAATGCATTTGATTCATGTATATAGAGATTGAATCAATATTTTTTTTAGATGAGAGGGAATAAGTAGAGTCTTGAGATTTTTACTTACATTTCAATTCTGAACTCCACATCATTGCTCTGATTTTCAGGAAGGTTTTTGTTATACAGCTTGTTCCAATCCCCAGAAAAAAATATTTTGAAAGAAACTTATTTCAAAAATTTATTTGGTTATAAGTTTCTTTGAATCTGGTTTAAGGCAATGTTTCCTGATTTTACTTTCTGTTGATTTGTCAGACTTCCTGGTTGTCAAGAGATTTTTCTGATAAAAAAATTTGATTTTCTGATGTATTATCAGATTTTCTGGTTATTTTGAGATTTTTCTGGCGAATGAACAGATTCTGATGATTTATTGGGTTTTATGAAAACTTACCAGATTTTTTGATTGATCATCAGATTTTCTGAGTTTCACTAAATCTATCAGATTTCATTTGAGTTTTACCAAATTTTCTTTGTTTTTATCAGACATATTGTTTTAGTTCCCCTAGATCTATTGTCATGTTTTTTTTTTTTTTAAGTAGAAAAGAAATAAAGATAAGAAAATATCATTAAGCATACAAAAAAAAAAACAAACAAACAAATAAAACAAGCAAACAACAACTACTACTCCTCCAGCACGTTGAACATGCACTTCACATACAACCAGAGACTGGTTATTCGACCAGTGTGATTCGTTGATGGGACCAGGGTAGGATCGCTTATGTTCTCTTGAAGTGCCAGCTCGGCCCTTGGATACCAGCTTCTTACTCTTCCGAAGTCCAGCTAACTGGTAATCACCTTGGTTACGAATCGAGGGTAGATCAGAAAAGGTTGACGGTCGTGAATGTTTGCTTCTAGGTCTCTCATGAGAAACTTAGAAAAGTTGTACGGTTTTTCCTGTACAACTGCATAAATCACCTCCATCATCCTATGGGACAGCTCGTTGAAGTGTCCAATCTTCTTAGACAAGCAGACACTGAGTTGTGTCACCAAATACTGGAAAGGTGGTATAAAACCAGATTTGCTAACCTGCCTTGACACGTTGTATGTATGATAGCCCATTTCTGTCAAGGTCTGTTGCACATCTGCCTTATCCAGGAAGGTGTTTTCTTGATCATCACCCAGCTGGAGGACATCTCTGAGAGTTTCCACCTTTAGGGTGATTTTGACCCCCATAACCTTACTCTCTATCCACATGGAAGTGCCACTGAAAATGATTTCAGCATTCCACCAGAATTCTTGAAGAAGTTCTGGATAGATAGTGACATGTGTAGATACAGCGAAGCCCAAGGGACTTTGCATGATCATGTTATACACATACCTTTAGTCCTCCCATGCAGGTCCTTCCAAGTTAGACCTAAGTCTAAAATTATGATGTCTATGAAGAGGGAGAGGGAATTGTGTTACTCTCATCATTTTTGGGCGACCCATTCTAAAATAAGAAATTTCTGATGAAGAGCTTTTGAAGAGAAGATTTGTTTGATGTGAAGAAAGTCTTTTTCAGGTTGTTAATATTTATAAATGAAATTGATAGTTGTGCCATAAATGTTATTAACAGCCAAAGTTCTAAAGATTTTCATTTCCATTTCAATCTCTTCAATTAAGACGATATCTGTTGCAGTGAGAATATGATAGTCTACTAAGCCCCTATGTGTCAGTAAGCATTGAATAGCTAGGCGGCTACTTTCATAGCTCCTAATCATTTTAGTGCCTACGTGTATCTTAAATTTCTTATGAAAAAATGACGTTGCATGCATTGGTAGTGTAGGAAAAATTCAATTTTCTGCAAAAATTTTCTTGTGATGGTTGATTTTCTCTGCTGTATTGAATTTTATCTTAATGCATGTTACTTTTCCCCCTTTTTGTTTTTTTTTTAATTTAAATAAAAGACAGAGAAAAAAAATACAAAAACAGACTATACACAGTTATGAATTTATACATATGTGGGATATGCATGAAGATGGAAGTATATGATGATCACTGATCATTCTGATGTTTCAACAAAGTTTCTGATTTTATATCAGAATTTCTGATGATTTCACCAGTTTTTCTGATATTTCTTCAGATTTTCTGATAAATCATATTCATTGATGATTCATCAGATCTTCTGATGTTCCATCAGATTGATGAATTTCTTTGTCAGAAACCTGATGAATTGTTCTTTGATTATCAGAATTTTGATGTTCTTCAATTTGGTTTTCAATTTGTGTCCTTTTGTTTTCTGAAAAATCTTCATCTTTTATATTAACCATGCTAAGTTTGCTGATTAAAAAATTGTGTCTCTTTTCATCGAGAGGTTTTGTAAAGATATCAACAATTTGGTTTTCAGTTGGAAGAAAATACATTTCTATGTTACCTTTCTCCACATGATCTTTTATGAAGTGATATCTGACATCTATGTGTTTGGTTCTTGAGTGATGAACTGGATTTTCTGTTATTGCAATTGCACTCTTTGAATCACATAGGATTGGTATTTTTGTCAGATTTACTCCATAGTCTCTCAGTTGAGTTTGCATCCACAACACTTGTGAACAGCAACTTGCTGCTGCTACATATTCTGATTCTGCTGTTGATGTGGCAACACAGTTTTGTTTCTTGCTTGCCCAACATACCAAATTTTCTCCTAAGATTTGACAAGCACCAGATGTGCTTTTTCTGTCAATCTTGCACCCTGCATAATCTACATCTGTATATGCAATTAGTTCAAGGTTTGTATCCTTAGGATACCAGAGACCAAGTTCTGATGTGCCTTTTAGATATTTGAAAACCCTTTTTCCAGCTTTTAGGTGGGATTCTTTTGGATCACATTGATATCTGGCCAGAAAGCATGTTGCAAACATAATATCTAGTCTACGTGCAGTTAAGTATAGCAATGATCCTACCATCCCCCTATAGGTTTTAATATCTACACTTATTCCATCTTTATCAGAATCTAATTTGTTCCCTGTTGCCATGGGAGTTTTTGAAACAGAGCAATTTTCAAGTGAGTATTCTTGTAGAATGTTTTCACATATTTTGTTTGACTCAAAAATATTCCATCAATTCTTTGTTTTACTTGTAAACCCAAGAAAAATATTAACTCACCCATCATACTTATTTCAAAGTGGCTTGTCATTAACTTTTGAAATTTTTTACAGAATTTTTTATTTGTTGATCCAAATATAATGTCATCAACATATATCTGGACCAACAAAGTATGACCTTTGTGTGTTTTGAGGAAGAGTGTTGTGTCAATAGTACCTTTAGTAAATCCAGAATTGAGTAAGAAGTTTGATAGTGTTTCATACCAGGCTCTAGGAGCTTGCTTCAAACCATATAAGGCTTTGTTTAATCTGTAAACATGATTTTGAAATTTTGGATCAACAAAGCCTTCTGGTTGCTGCACATAAACTTCTTCCTGAATTTTACCATTCAGGAAAGCTGATTTTACATCCATTTGATAAACTTTGAAATCTTTGGATGCAGCATAAGCAAGAAAAATTCTTACAGCTTCTAATCTAGCTACTGGTGCAAAAGTTTCATCATAATCAATACCTTCTTGTTGATAATAACCTGGTGATTATGCCATTTTCATCAGATTTATTCCTGAATACCCATTTTGAGCCTACGACAGATTTGTCTTTTGGCTTGGGTACAAGATCCCATACCTTGCTCTTTTCAAACTGATCAAGCTCTTCTTACATAGCTTGAATCCAGTTTGAGTCATTTAGAGCTTCTTTGACACACTTGGGTTCTATCTCGCTTAAGAACCTAGCAAATGCACACTCATGTGCAGTTGCAGATCTTGTTCTCACACCATCTGCTGGATTGCCAATGATGTCAGAATGAACATGTCCTTTAATCCATCTTAACTTGTTGTGAAAAGTTGTTGGTTCTGATGGATTTGAAGTCCCCCCCTGAACAGTTGCCTTAGTTGTGTGTAGTGTATCAGAATTTTGATTCAAGATTTCTGATGCACTACTCATTTGTTCTGCAGGGTTAGTACATGAAGTATCTATTGATTTGTATGTGAGAGATTTATCATGTTCTAAGAAATCTTCTGTTATAATTTCAAAGAGATGTTCATAGTTTTCTTGTTTGTTAGAAAAATTTATTTCTTTCATGTATTCATCAGAAACCTCTGTTTCTGATGAGTCATCAAAAGAAACATACAGACTTTCTCTGATTGTCCTTGTGTTTAGAATAAAAATTCTATAAGCTTTTGAGGACAAAGAATAACCAAGAAAAATACCTTTTTCTGCTTTTCTGTCAAATTTTTCAAGGCTTTCAAAATCATTGAAAACAAAACATCTACAACCATATGTATGTAAAAATTTTACACTTGGAATCCTTCCATTGATAATGTTGTATGGTGTTTTGTTTAGCCTTTTGTTGATTATGGTTCTGTTTTGGGTGAAACATGCATTTGCTATTGCTTCTGCCCAAAAGTGAGTGGGCATTTTAGCATAAGCATTCTGGCAGCTTCTACTAAGGTTCTATTTTTTCTTTCAACTACCCCATTCTGTTGAGGTGTTCTGGGAGCAGAGAAATCATGAGAGATTCCTTTACTTATAAGAAAGCTCTCAATTTTTGAATTCTTAGGTGCTGTTTGTTTTTGAAGAGGTAAAAGGTCTGCAGTCTGCGGACCATTTCTGCAAACATCTGCAGGAGAAGAGGTGGACCAAAGGTCTGCAGTCTGCAAGGAGAAGACTGTTTGCTTTTTTTACTGCCACCTGCCCCTAATTTGGCTTCTTCCTCCTTCAGAAATTCAAGATCGTCAGGTTACAAATCTTCCCGATTCAAAACCCATAATTCTTTTACTAAACCCACAGACCTGTAAGATTGGCCGAAAAAAGGGCACTGTCACCAGATTTCTTGTGTTTATGCTCAGGCGTGTGAAGCTCCGGCGAGTGAGATATTGGTTATATGGAGGAGAGTTGTCAATCTCTTGCCACTGGATTCTGATTGGAGTATGTGCTGATGATTTTCCTCACATGATATGTTTAATTAAATAACTTACCTTTGTGAAAATTGAGATGATGATGATGATGGTGTTGTTGCTGTAAATATGGACTTTGCAGATCTGATCCGTTTCAAATGTGTAGCTCTGATGCGTTTCAAATATTGAAGGAGGTGGAGGTGGTGGCGGAGTGGAGGTGAGCGGCAGAGGAGGTGGTGTCAGAGGTGGAGGTGGTGGCAGAGGAGGTGGTGTGGCTGGAGGGAGAAGAGGGAGAAGAGGTTTGAAGACTTGGGTTGATGTCTGCGTGGGGAAGAGGTGAGGAAGATGTTTTTAGTGAGGAGCTCTTTAAGAAAACAAACAAGTTGCAGGACCCAAAGGTCTGCGCGCGTCTGCGCGACGCAGACATAAGTGCTCAGAAGAGCTTTTGCCCAAAAAACAAACACCACCTTAAACTCTGTCCCATTGTCTGATCTGATCCTTCTGACTGTTATCATGAGTTTCACTTTTCTTCCTTAAAAATTCGACCCATGTATATCTGGAAAAATCATCTACTATTACTAGTATGTATTTCTTTCCAGAAAAGCTTTGGTGATGCTCCATCCTCAAGGGATGGGCCTCCACGTCACCCACCATATCACCAAGCAAGGGGATGCCCCTCCAAGGATAGACCAAGGATGTGAAGGATGGGTCTCCCGTTATTTTTTTTATTGTTTTGGTTTTTGTATAAAAATTCAACGATTTTTTAAACATAATTGAAAAAAGACATTACATAATTTATAAAATAAAACATTACATAACTTAAAAAAAAACATTACATAACTTAAAAAAAACACTACATAAAAATTAAAGAGAATGTTTTTAAATGTGAGAGAGATTCATTGTTTATAAATTCGGGCTGTTTGGTTCGTAGGGATCCATTGCTTTTATAAAAAAAAAATAAAGAGAACGTTTATAAATGCGATAGAGATTTGAGAGGAGATAATGTGAAAAATGGATTAAGATTTAAGGTATTTATAAAAAAAATAATTAATTAATTTTTTAGGGAAATAGCCGTTATGCAACTGCTGGATTTTTTGAATGTGGTCCGTCGAGAACGACAGGAAGTCGACGATGATGACGTGCCGAGCCTGAGGGGGGCGGTGTAGCCGAACCCTGACAGCGCCACACCCAAGAGCCTTAAGACTATTTGTACAATTTCTGCTATCTGGGAGCTAAGGTGAACCATGCCAAAGTCAAATGTGTAATTAACTAATGATTAAATAAAACGATGCAAGTAATATGATCACCAAGTTTTGGGTATTAATATATGTTTTAGTCAAAATATGATGACAGAAAATCAAACACCACATTTATTTTGAATAGATAAAAGTAGATGGTGATTGTTATTTTAGATAGAATATGGACGCATGAATTAAAGATTAGGTTTGACAAAATTATGTTAACTTAGTATATAATATACGTGTGTAGACAAAATTAATTATGTCTGAGCATCTAACGAACCTGTGACATTTCGGTATGTTTACAATAAAAAAGAAATCCATGTAAACAAATATATAGAATATATATTTGTAGAGGAAAATTCAATACATAATTAATTTATGGAAACTTATAGAATATATTTGTAGAGGAAAATTCAATACATAATTAATTTATGGAAACTTTCATATGTGTATAGAAACGTTCTAGATATACCAAGTAAACTTATAAAAGTACCACAACTTTTTTCACTCTACTATGATGTTTACATGCATAAAATTTTGGAGTAAATTACAAAACTCGTCCTTTTATGTATCTATGTTATTGCAAATCATATCTTTTGTCTTCAATAATTACATTAATCATACTGAATGTTGACAAATCCTAACATGGTATATCCTTTAGTATAACAACCCTCGAAAACGCCCTAGAACGCTTCGTAAGCACAAAACCGAACCAGCGTAACGTTAATTTTAATTAAAAAATTTAAAAATCAAGATTTTAATACCTGTCGCGGGCCGCGACAGGCTTTGTGGAGGTCGGTCGCGGGGCGCGACGGCTTTATGCTATTTGTCGGACACTCATGTTGACACGTGTTTGACCTAGCCATTCACTTGGCAACCCTAGCTGTAGCTAGGATGCCCTTGCGGGGCGCGACGGGCAGGGGTGCGGGCTGTCGCGGGGCGCGACAGGCTCCGGAAAAATGTATAAATTGAGCAGTTCAACTGCACTTCAATCTCGTTCAATTCTTTTCTCTCTCAACACATATAATCCGAAAATATCAGTTAAAATACCCCTTAAAACACGAAGCTCTGCCCCGTTGTAAGTATTTTAACCCCCGATCACTAATTCGATACCCTGTCCGATTGATTTGGAACCCAGAAACTGATGCCAAAACGCTGCCTGTTTAGGGCTATGCTTTGTAAACTAAGTTGGGGTTTTGTCTCGTGACGTATTGATAAAGTTGAAATGGGTTACTATACTAACGCGCGTGCATTGTATGTTTTTAATAGGAACTCAAGAAAATTAGTAGAAAATATTTCCAGGAAGCCTGTAGAAAAACATAAGTTTACAATGTGAGTCATTCTCCTTTTTATCACATTTTTTAGATACATTTATATTTAAAATGCTTTACAAAACCCTAAATGTTTATCAGTTATATTTACAACTATCGGTATGTGGGGTTTTGTATACATTACTTGACACTCGTTAATATTGGACAAAGAGTTAGCCAATATTAGCATGACCACAAGCACGAGGGAAATGGTGCCCCAGTAGCAATACTGTTTGAGAAATTGGTAGATATAAACAAATGTAAAAACTCTTGATGCTGTAAAGTATAACAATGTGTCTTTTTATAAAATGGAATGTACTCGCCAGTATTTTTGCTGATAAAATATTTTTAAAACGCGTTTCAAGTAACTTGATGTGAAGCTACCAGAAGCCAGCTATAGAGCACTGAAGGCTTAAATAAAGTGGCTATAAATTACCTGAATAAAAGATGAAGTTATATTTTCAGAAAACTAGGGTTTATCCCTATAAAGATATTATAAATGAAATATGGGGTTTTATCCCATTTGTTTAATATAAAAGTTTGGTGTTTTGAAAAATCTGAATTTATTTCCTAACTATGATCCTGATGTTTTAATTCCGCTGCCAAATTAATAAACACCGATACCACCGGCTCTCTGTTACCACCGGCTCGTGCTCGCGGCGCCCGCTCCTAGGGTGGGGTCGGGGGTTGCGACATTTACCCCAAACGAAGTTAAAATTCTCAGTTAACTTTAGTCACGTGGGACCCACGTGAGGGCATTAATGACCTTTCACCTACCAACTGTTTCTCCCCCATTTAAAACCCCCATTTAACCCTAATCGCCCCTCATTCCAAAACAACCCACACTTGCAATTCCTAGTACTACGACAGAAGCAACAATGATGATATGCGAATACGGGAAAGAAGCCATAATTTTGACATCATGGACCGATCGTAACCCTGGTCGGCGTTTTTATGCATGTCCTGATCAGGTACTATTGGTAAATTATGGTTCTTCACTTACTTGGTTATTGAGGTTTACTGTTATGTTTAAATTGGATTCAGAATGTGGTTTCATCGTCTGGTTTAATAAAACAAGATGTCAAAGGTGTGTTGACATCATTCCTAAACTGCTTAGAGCAAAGAATTTTCTTGAAGCTGAAAGGAACAAGCTTGAAGACAAGGTCAAAGAAAGTCAACTGCAAGCAAGCAAGCAGGCAAACTTAAGAGGTGGTTGATAATTAGCTGGATTTGTTTCATGATGTATGTAGTCTGTGTTTAGAGTCTGTATCTAGTGGTTGTATGTCTTAAAAGGTCCTCTTTGTATGTTTAAGATGTAGTGTCTGTGATTATGCACTAATGTAATACGATGTAATGTTTATCAATGAATTTTGACTACAATCTAATGAAATGTGATGTTTTAAAAGTGTTAATAGTATGTAATTGTGGTAAAATGTGTGGTGTTTACAGTATCAAAAGTGTAGAACCTTTGAATGACCAATGCATAAACCAAACATAAAAAGTGCAGAACCTTCGAACGACCAATGCATAAACCAAACATAAAAAGTGTAGAACCTTTGAATGACCAATGCATAAACCAAACATATAAAGTGCAGAACCTTTGAATGACCAATGCATAAACCAAACTTAAAAAGTGCATAACCATTGACCCATTCCACATTCAAAGAACAAAACATAAATAAAGTAGCTCATAAACTTGATAGGCCATAAACATCCGTAACAAAGACCAGTTCAAACAACATTGCACAAGACCAAAACAGACACTTACAAGTACCAAAATACATACAATTGTTATAGCATAACAAACCCTGCACCAAAAGACCAACCTAGACCAGTTCACACAAACCTAAACACTACATTAACCCTTGCATGTCCTAATGTTGTGCCCTACTTTTCCACTTTTGGTACACTTTCCTTTGGTGTGTTTCTTCGACAACCTTCCTGAGTGTGTCATGTCCTCCACTTCCGACACAGACCTCTTCCTTACCTTCTTGGGCCTTCCCACTTGCTTATGATGATCTGGTGGTGTGAGGGTGGTAGGAACTAGAGACTTAGCCCATAAAGACCTTCCGTTTATAGGGTTCACCTTAAAATGATAAACCTGCTTCCACCTTGCCAAAGTGTAGATGGGATTAACCCAGCTCTCGAATGCACCAACCCTTTGCCCATCAGAAGCCATATTCCATATTGCTGCAACAGCGTGCCTACACGGCATACCTGTAAATTAAATGGATTAGTAAATTGCGTATACAACTAACAACTTGACTAATACAATAGCATACCTGTGATTTCCCAACCTCTGCAAGCACATGTCCTTTTAGCCAAATCCACAACTCTTACATGATTTGGTTTACCACTAACTGAGATCCCCTCCATTCCACTGTACTTGATAGTGTGCAGCATCTTTCTTGATGTTCTCTAGCTTTAATGCAGCATACGGTGTAAGCAGCCCTTCAGTTTTCTCTATCACCTTCAAAACATTTACAATCGTTCTCATCAAGTACTCCCTAATGTATTCAAGAGCTGAGATGATGGGCATATCTCTTCCATCCACAATCTTACCATTATAAACCTCACACTTGTTATTCAGTAGCACATCAGATAATGCCCTGCCTGTGGATACATATACTAGTCACTAACACATCAAACAGATGTTATACACAACAATAGACAAGCATACACACCATACCAGAGAAGTATGACCTAGTCCAGTGTAGTGATGGAATTTTTAACATCCACAGACGTGCCATCCTATTGAATGCCTTCAACTCATCCATTGCAATTTTAAACTCAGGAATAGTAGTGACACCAGCACACTTCCAAAGCATATCCTTGTACAAATTCCCTTTAAAACTCACTTTCATATTCTCATGAATACGCCTCAAACAATATATGTGCTCAACACATAGATACAACTTGTTAACAGCTTGTAGAATGCCCTGTTCAAGTAAAACAGTAAGTACATAATACAAGTCATTGGCTAACAATTCAACTCAAATATAATACAAAAGAAAAGTATACCTTCTGTCTATCAGAGACAAATGTGAAGTTTGAGTTTCTCTGTAATTCCAATTCATCCCCTAACAGTTCTAGAAACCGCGTCCATGAGTTGATGTTTTCAGCCTCTACAATTGCATAGCACACAAGATAGATACCATTGTTAGTGTCAATACCTACTATAGTTAGAACATGACCTGGGAAAGGTCCCTTTATGAATGCACCATCCAGGCCTAATAGATCCCTCCCTATTGCTTTAAAACCTTGCTTCAAGGCTCCCAAACATACATATATCCTTTTAAATTTCCTTGTTGGTTGACTAGGATTTGTTGGTGGTTCTACCTGTATCTTGACAAGAGTACCTGGATTCTTATCCTGGAGTTCAATAGCATAATCCCTTAACAAAGCATACTGTGAGGCATAGTCTCCCTCAACTTATTTCTTTGCTTTAGCCTTTGCCCTGTAAGCCCTCATCCGAGAAACCTATAGAGTGTATCTCCTTTGAAACTGGTCTTGCACAGCTTTAACTGGAATATCAAGATTTTCTTCTATTTGATCTATCATTTGTTCGGATAAGAAACTATCAGTGCAGGCCCTAACTCTTCTTGTTTGGAGGCATTTATGTTCATCAATTAAAGTCTTCACCATCCAAGATTCTGTTACACTCACTTTAGATATCAACAAAGTCCAAGGACATAAATATTCTGTTGTTTTTGTCATTTTCCCCCTTCCACCAACATTTACCACAACTGCCCCCTCCTCTTTGTTGTTATTCACTTTTGAACCCTTCACCTTTTCTTTGCTTTTATCCTTCACCTTTTCTTTGCCTTTATCCTTCACCTTTTCCTTTCCTTTACCCTTCACCTTTCCTTTCCTTTACCCTTAACCTTTTCATGCCCCTTACCCTTCACCTTTTCCTGCCCTTTACCCTTGTCTATATGGACACCATTTTCATCTACATCAAAATCAGGTAGAAGGCCATGACATTCTGCCCTAAGCCTAGTTGTATCATCCTTCACAATTCTAATACACCTTCTAGTTTCCACAGAATGCTTCTTAATGAGCTTATTCCCTTCTTGTTTAGTAGCAAAAACCTGGCCTAAGTAAAAATGTGCAATATTTTCATTTTCCCTTCTAATGCTTCTTAAGTTGTGTCTCCTAATGCTAGTCTCCACATTGTCACACCTTGGCTTTGCGGAAGCGTGGTTAATTTGGTGTGACTTCTTAATACCATAGCTTAATCATAACAAAGCTATATGAAAATAAAACCATGCAAGATCATCCATTGAATTAAGTTTTAAAACGTAAGTAACACAACATTGTCTTAAGGCGTTGACTCATGCAACGGACACTACAACCTGATAACACAAAAACATTGTTTGAAAGACACAACACCAACATGAAATAAACGCAGTTTAAGGACTGTGACTCGTCCAGGTAAAAGTCACATCCCCTAAACTTGGATGACCTCATATCTCTTATGCAGCGGGAAAACGTAGCATACCGTGCCAGATCTTTAGTTCCCTGAAATACATGTAAGTTGGAAAAATCAACAATAATGTTGAGCGAGTTCATGTGTAAGTGAGTAATAAAACCTTTGTAAAATGTCTGTATGTATGAAAATTCCTGGTATGTAGCAATAAGGAAAAAGAGATCAATTAATGTGTAGCTAATACATTAATAAGTGAAATGGCCTAGGAAGCACTCAAACCTGTAACGCGTATTTCATACCGGTCCTTCCGGCGGAACGACATAGTCACCACATGCAGCCACACGCTGGCTCATGTGTGGGGCTCGCAACACCCGATAGATCTATCACTCATGCCTCTCGGTCCTTATACAAAGATTAATGGTCTTACGATAATAGCCTACCCATTCACATGATCTAGGTAATAACCCTACTTACGCTAAACATACCATGTATAAAAGTGCTCGTAATCATAGTAACATGTATTTCACCCCCGCAGTTTAGAAACTGAAAACAGTTAAGAGAAAAGGGGGACATGAACTCACCGAAATGCGTCTCTAAAAAGTATCTCCCAGTCAACCTGCTGTGCAACGACCTACACGTACTAACTTCTATTAGACGGACGACCGTGCCTTAGCTTAAGGGTTAATGTCTTTGAGAAATAGTTAGGCAACTATTTCGTAATTACACTTCGGAATTATTTGGTAAATATATTCCTTCCCAAGGATGGGGGTTTTAATACATGTGCGTTTATACAATTCCAAGACTTTATTATTAAGTCCCACTTAATAAATATACTCTAATTCATTTGTCCAAAATATTCTATCTCCAAAATATAAATATCTTTCCCAAAATATTATATTTTATTTCATTTGTCTAAAATACTCTACTTCCAAAATATAAATATTTTCCCCAAAAATATTATATTTTATTTCATTTGTCTAAAATACTCTACTTCCAAAATATAAATATTTTTTCCCAAAAATATTATATTTATCCCATATAATTTTTCCCCAAAATAACACTCGTCAAAATACACATTTATGAGTATTTTCTAAATATGCGTGAGTTATGTTTAAGGATCGGGTGGTATTAATAATACCGTTGTAACTCATTTATTGTGAAGGCGTTCGTATTATTTTGGAGTTGTTAACATTCGGTAATATTATTTTTACTCTAAAAATAATATTTAGATAGTGTGCAAAATAATCACAAAAATTTACTCAAGTGTTGTTATGAAAATATATATTCTAAATATATATATTTTAGCAAGTTTATTTTGTGAAAATCCCACCTTCGACACTTAAAAAGTTTTGTAATAAAAATCGTGGCGAAAGTTATTCGGGAAAACAAGTTAAAAATATAGTCATAACACTTGTGATAAAAATATTTACAAGTGTTAGATTTTTGGAAAAATTTCGCCAGAGTTTCCCCTGTAACTGGAGGTGGCCACGCTTTCAAGCGTATCATTTTCTTTTAAAATTCAAATCAACAATTTTCTCAATCAACAATAAACAATATTCAAACCATCAAACTAGTCAAAATAGATATAAATCGCAATAATACATGAACTTGTGATTTATCCAAAATGTGTAGTAACTTTCCATTACTTTTAGCGGATCTTTGTATAAATCAACTCGGTTTCTTGAGAGTCTCGTTTTTAAAGAAAATAGATTTCCACAACTTCTTGTCAACATTCACAAAAATAGTTCTTTTGTCAAAACTTTGTGTTACACAAGTGTCTACACACTTGTGTGTTTACAAAAATCACTCTTGTTCATGTAAAACCCGGTTTAGAAAATATGATTTCTTTTGACGCTTGGTCCTTTGAAAATACCACTTGTAGATCCGTAGATCTACTAGTTTACAAGTCTATTTCATAAGAAAGATTGTCTTTACACAAGTTCATGTTTAATAGTAGTAGTGTTCTTCATCTAACCTCTTTCACACTAACATATTCTTGGTCATGTTTCATGAACATGACTTAACCGGGTTAGATGACGATCCGACCTACTACTAGCATAGATCATCACTAAATAAACATAATAAAACAAGTCTTACAAGTTTTACACAACTCTATTGTTTTTATCCAACATGTTTATCATCTCTGTACACTTTTAGCATGTAATCTTGTATGTTCATGATTTTTAACCGACAAAGTTCATTTTAACCACTTTAGAATGGATCAAGAAGGCGTTTAGAGTCACTTACTACTAGCTTGAGGCTAGGGAAGAAACTAGTAGAAAATCGAGTGGATAAAAGCAATGTAGCGAGGTCCTTGACAATCCAAGTGCACCGGGCTTCCTCGTATGTGATCCTCCACACTTGTGTGCACTTGAACTTGCAAGATCAAAATGGAAAGAGGGTGGTGGTGTGGCTATGGTTCTCGGCCGAAATGGGCAAGGGAGGGAGAGAAAAGTGGATTTTTGATGTGTGGGTTATGAATTGATTAGTGGACATATGCTTGTTCTTATAGGCAATTCTTTCCAAATTAACCAATGGTTCATGTGTCATCTAGATATTAAGCATGGACGACTAAAATAATCAATTTTTGTAAGTACTTGTCCCCTCATGGGACCGAACTTGGTTAAGGGGTTAGGGGTAATCGGTTAGATTTGAATGATGTAATTAGTATCTAGTTAGTTAGTTAGGAGGTTTAACCAATTACTAGTGTGTTTTATAACTAGATTAGTTAGGAGGTTTAACCAATTACTAGTGTGTTATAATTTATAACGGGTGTTAGGGTATTCGGGGACCCTAACTGGCTCAGAAAAAGAAAAACAATGTTGTTGACGATATTTTTATGTCCCGGGTAAAGTCTGGTTGTTCGGTTGGATACTGATCCGTTAAAGTGCTTAACAAGCATTTAAAGTGTCGTTATTATTATTCTTAGTGACACGAAGAATTCCCGACACCTTGGAAAGTGTCTAGTATTATTTTTCCGCGTTTTTGCACTTTACTAGTTTGCTAAAATGCTGAATTTTTATTTTAAAGTGCAGAATTTGTGTTTAAATCATATTTTTGGCACATCCGGTCACTGTATCTATCACCTAGTGACGCAGTTCTACAACCCTCATTCCCCTACACTCTCTACAGGTGTAGTAAACTATCTCTGGCTCATACAGGCCTTAGAGGCAGTGTCTGCCTGGTGCTGGCTATGTCCGCACGTTTACTGGGTTATCCGTTCATAGTGCTACTATGCTTTTGTGCATAAAGTTTGTCACTAAGGTTTTTGTGTAAGTAAATGGAGTGACAGCAAATAAAGTACGAGGCATGGTTATATATATTTCAGAAATCATGTAGAATTTTATTTACAATTGTAAGCAAGCACAGTAATTGAGCAGTAATTAAATATTAATTAATTCGTACGGGTACCTGATTTGGTGAGGGTTGTCACATTCTCCCCCCGTTAAAGAAATTTCGTCCCCGAAATTTGTACTACCTTAACTTCCTTATGGTTACGTCACACATGTATGCATATAAATAACATCGAGGTAGATAATTATTAAGCCGAATCAAACCTTACTCACATTTGGTGAGTCCAAGAATATATAACAACCCGTACCCTAGGGTTAAGAAGGTGGGTGCTCATGGCAGTTGATGTTAGAAGTACAAAACGTACTTTACGTATAGCCTAATGTATTCCAGCTAGGGGGGGGGTTCCACAAAGAGGAGCCTTGACTAAGAAGACTCTCAAACGATCGATCGCAATGTGCAAACGAGTTTTCACGAAACAGAGCGCCCGCTATATAAATTAAAAAAAAATCAACAACTCCAATGAAATGGCAAATTGATCTATCAACTCCCAAGTAGACGAGTGGTAAGGTTCAGTGCGTTGAACATTTTGAACTGCGAGAATACGCCGAATGAATACAAACGAATCTGGTGTATTCTTACCTTGATTTGTAGTTGCATCAGAAATGTTTAAATGACAAGTCAACAAAAGTTTATGTATTTTGCGTGAAACGGTTGACCATGATTAGCACAAGCTACAAGTTTGTAATGACACCACAAGGTATCACAACGACATGATTCCAAAGTAGCGGTGACTGAACAAATTCACCGAGTTTGAGACCAGATGAAGGTGTACCGAAACAAGCCGGAAGATGAAACTAAGTACTGCAAGACATTTGATTGATAACGAGAGGATCGTTAGGAGGTACAACATGATATGAAATGAATTTATGTGCCTTTGACTCAGCACGCAAGTGTGTTGAGAGTGCTTTAATTGTGGTTTTAAAAAAATGGATTTAGGGCAAGTTGTCAAATAATCAATTAAATCCGTGTACGAAGTGAGTAGTCAGATAAGCGCAAGCTTCAATTCTGAGAAAGTATCACTGTAAGGTGCCAAAATCTATCAACGATTTAGTGGAGTCATAGACCAAACAACTCTACTACGACTCGAAACAAAAGAATCTGTGCCAAAGTATTAGAATATGATGCTCTCAATACATCATATGGTGTCTCAAATCAAACATGTGAACTGGATAAGTTCAAGCAGTTGAACCTAGTTTCAACGTAACCAAACAATAAACGTACATATCAACAAGGAAATCTTGGCATGATAGCAAACATGTAACTTGAAAGAAGGTGGTTTCAAAGAAAAGTGTGTTGACTTGATAACAACAGAGTCATCAATAACAAAAATGTAGGTTATTCGAATCACAACTAGTAATTAGATTTGACTACGTAATATCTGAACATTCATGAAGCGTTTATTCGAAATGAAACCGCATGCGTAGCAAATGGTGCATGGGTTATATATAGGTTTTCAAGTTATGAAGCGATGCGTTCTTACCAAAACGAAGAAGTGACCAAATATACGAAGCAAACGTGCGTTCGCTCTCAGCGAAGGAAAACAACGTGATGCAACTACTTGAGGGGAGTAGAAATGCAAATTTCTACTTGTTAGAAGTGAAAGTGAAGACTTCAACGGAAGAAAATTTAAGTACTTTCGGTTTCGTTAACTGCAATGACAAGTTGGTCAAGTTAATGATGTTTGATTGAGTTGACAGATATGGTTCCTAGATGTAAGGCTTCTTGTTTCTCCGGATTCTACATCCCTTGTGGATCTGGTTTATACACTGTGTAGGAAGCTCTATTTTGGTTATGTCTAAGCACAGTCATTGTCCCATAATTTCATCCTGGTATACTCCCTGAATTTCTCCGCTAACGATGTTCGATCGTCGATCAGTCGTGTAGTAGTAGTTGGGTCCTCATAGTCAGTTATGTAAGAGGTTCGTTAATCCTTAGCAAGAGTCACTGACTCTGGTGGGTTAGCTCGTTCGGCTCCTGGTAGTTGACGTTTACTTGAAAATCATCATCCTTCTTTTTGACGAGCAGAAATGGGGTTACCCAACAGGGAGTCTTGGTCTGTTATCTTCCTTCTCTAGCAACCACTGAGGTTACATTGGCAATCCCTGCATCTCCGAAGGAGTATGTCGCTAAAGTGCATCAACAGCAGACGCTGCGTCTGGAATTAAATTGATGCGAAATTCAACTTGTCGTTGAGGAGATAATTCTGGCTAGTCTTCGAGGAAGACTTCAGGATATTCTCCGATCACGGGGGTATCTTCGAGTTTTGGTTCTTCGGCTCCCTTGTCCCCGACATGAGCCGGAGAACAACACATCCTTCCTACAACATCTTTCATGCCTTCAAACAATTCGTGATCTGTGGAGGTGTATCCTGCTTCGTGAGTCCCAATCGTTTCTTCGTTCGTCATTTGGTTGCGAACATCAATCTTTGTTCGATCGCTTGGCAACTAACCCATCCCAGTTACCACGTTGCAGCTTCCCAACTCAACTGGCAATAGATCTAGCGTAAACCTACGCTCTCCAAGTTCTCTCTTGCCAATTCCACCTACTTCGTTGGCTTCCACTAGCTTCACGTTAGCTAGTACTATCATGTGCGGGTTATTTATCTTACTTGCTACTAAACCAAGTATACTCTTACTCTAGAGATACGAAGCTAAAATTTGCAGCAGTATCAAGTAGCGCAAATGCATAGCATTGAGTAATATGGGACGTACCGATATCCATGCTTGGATTCCTGGCGTGCTTCCCAAGCCCGGTGTTAGACATCTTTCCCATAATTTCGTTTAATCTCCCTTGGGCAATCTTTCCTATAGTGCCTCATATCCCCGCAGTTGTAACATCCCTTATCTTTTCCTTTTCCTTTCTTTCCACGCTTCGTCTCACGCCAACACGTTTCCCTGTTGTGTCCCACTTTGCCACAGTTGTCACACTTCCCATTTTTACATCGCCCAGTATGATGGCGTCGGCACCTGTCGCATTTAGGTAGTTTACCCATGTACTCTTTTCTCTTTTTGGCCTTGTTGTCGCTACTCATTTGGGTACCCTGTTTGAAATTTGCTAACTTTCTCTTGTTATCCCCAGATGACTCTACATGAGTCTCCTTCTTCTCCTCAGAGGTTGAAAATTTGTTCATCCTGATTGCCTCTTCAGTCAAGGCCACACTTAGATTGATGGCCTCAGCGATCGTTGCAGGCGTTGATGTTGTCACCATGCTCATGATTTGAGGTGCCAATCCCCAAATGAAACGCTCAATCTTCTTAAACTCTGGATCTACCATGTATGGAACAATACGCGACAGAACTTGGAACTTCTCCACGTACTCAGCTATTTTTGGACCTTCCATCTTCAAGTTCCAGAACTCAGTTTCCACCTTCTGGCTTTCTGTTCTTGAGCAGTACTTTTTATGCATTAGCTCTTTCAGTTCGTCCCATGATAAGGCATATGCAGCAGCCTCGCCCATCGTCTGAACCTGGAGTTTCCACCATGACAGAGCCCCATCTCGGAACAGCCCGAAAATGTACGTGACCTGATCCTCTGGGCGCATTTGCTCGCACGCAAATCAGAATCCGTCTTCTCAATCCAGCGCATGAAAGCTACGGCACCCCCAGTGCCGTCGAAATGTAGGGGCTGGCAGCCCAAGAACTGCTTGAAGATGCAGCCGTTGGTTGGTTTATTTCCGGAGCGAAAGGCCTCGTAATGTGCGATGAACTGTAAGAGGCATTCTTGAAATTCCGCCTCTGTCGTTGGCAGAGGGTTGTTGGTATCGGTGTTCCCTCGAGTCGACATCTTCCTAGAAGAAAGTCGGTTAGGTCGGGTCTTAGTAAGGACACGAGCATACAAGTCTCTATTTAACGAATAAGACCTCAGAGGTATATTACGTTTACGTAAATACGCAGTTGTTTAACAATTAATCAAATATCATCACAGTTATAGCACAACTTGCAAATAGGAACGTAGCAAGTAAACATGTGGTATTATAGTTATAGCACAAATATGTAGATCATCAACGTGCTTAGTGAGAGCATAGCGACGATATTTTTCATCAGTCATTAGTCATAAGTATTGTCGCATGTTTAAAGATGATCGGGCTTTCATTATCCTCCGGCCACAATCATTGTGTCTTACAACATGCATCACAACAGAAGGGACACAGGGTCACCCTACCCTTGTCCAACAAGTATATCAGTGCATCACAATTACGTAGTCAGAAGTGGTCCCAAAAGTTTCCGCAATCCCGGCTTATCATCAGTGTCTTTACCCAAGTGTAATGCAATCCGCATAATCCAGAAACCAACTATACTGGTGACTGAGGTGGAGGAGGAAAGAAAAGTAAACTGTTAACATGCGTGAGTCCCTCCTCGAGCTTGTATATATGTTGAAGTAATTATCTGCTCTCCCGCTCAGTTGTATAGAAATGAGCATCAGGATCCTGGGAATGGTGAAAGAGCAAATGTCAAGAACACAAAGGAGTCTTGATGTATGCGGCGGATCAAAGCATGCTGGTGATAGACAGGCTGGAGAACGTGGTATTTTGCATAAACTTTTCAGACAATATGTGGTCTTGTGATGTAGACACTCAAGTCATGTTTTCGGTTATGTAATGTTTCGCAATTGAAGTTGCCAATTGTGGCGTCAGCTCAAGCTCCAACATTTTGTGACTCATACCCTTAACTGTAGTTGATGTTACAGGAGCAACTCATCTTGCGTGTGGCCTTTGTAATGTAAGGGTCTAACTTCAGCACAGTGTACAATAGGAATCATCGAGATGGCTCGTCCGACGTTGTAGAGGTGAATGTAGCAAATGGTGCGACATGTGCAGTTGGGAATACGCTGTTGTAGCAGATGAATCATTATGCGGGTGCTGACCTGAAGTACCTCCCCAAGGTGCGGTTATATTCTGAAAGGAAGCTATAAGCATCTTGGCGCAATGGACGTTGGTCTTCATAGGGGAAAGGAGCAATGTCAGCGGTTGCGGGTGTAAAAACGAACATCTCTCAAATGGGGAGATTGGCCGTTGCAGGTAGATATAAAGGGTGCAATGTATGGCAGACCAAAAAGAAACAGGATCGTGATCACGTAAAGGTGTAGGTTCAGCAGGCGCAACATCAAGCTAACCCAAATGGTGTAGCAGCTGGCTTGAGTGCAGGCTCCGGGTCATGTAACGGTGTTGTGAGTATCATCGGTGAGTGTGGGATCAAAGATGCTTCCATAGGAACTGAAACAGGGGCTGAAACAGGAGCCACATGGGGGGTGTAATAGGTACCATGAAAGGTGGGTAGTCATTGTCATCATCTATCCACCCATCTCGGGTGTTCGCGAGTCGATGACCAAAAAGGTGCATAATCGAACTGCACGGGCACAGGGTCAGGAAGAGGGGCGACAACAACAGGCTCAGCGGGTATATCAGCAATGTGAGGGGCATCAATATGCGCAACAACAGCATGATCATCCTCCAACTGTGGAGCAACAATAGGATGATCATTGACAGGTACGTCATCAACCAAGGGAGCAACAACTGGTGCATCGGCATGATCAAGGTCATGCTCTGAGGCAAGGACAGGAGCATCAACTGGCTCAGGGGCCACAGCAGGCTCTAAATCATCAACTCCATCTTGAAATCAGCGGGATCAGCAAACATAGGGTCAACAGGGGCTACGGGATCCACCATGGGCTGATCTAGTTGAATAAACTCAATGTCACGATCGGGATCAAAGCCCGGTGGGAAAACAGGATCCGAATCGCCATCAACGTCATGACCAAACTCAAAGCTAGGTGCAGGTGCAGCGGATGATGCCATATCAGGGTTCGTGTCGTGCGAATGATGCTGCATTCCCAGCGCACGTGAAGGTGCAGATGCTACAAACTCAAAGGAATCTGGGACAGGTGAATGGATGGGTGCCTCATCCGCAGAAGCATCAGCGAGAAGTAGGAGATCACCGGCAGCAATAAGGGCCTCGCCCTCCATGTCATCCCCGAGTGGGTCCTCATCAAACAAGTCGACGTCGTCGTCAGCGCCTACGTCAAGGGGCATATCAACAATAGGGTAAGCGGAAGGGGTATAGGGGCATGGATCACCGCGAGCGGCGAATCCCTAGTGATAGGGCCATCAGCGGGCTCAGCCACGTCATTGGGCAGCGCAAATGGCTGGAAATCATCATTGTCCGTGCTGGTAGTATCTGAGGTATTCGCCTCGTGCTCTGATGAGACTATGCCGTCTGATACTATGGGCATGGGGTCGGTGGTGTCCGACTCTCCAGGGCCGGATGAAGGCAGGTCGTCTGTAATACGAACACGCATATGCACAAATAATCAATCACATAGTCAAATAAACATATAAGCCACCAATACGCAATCAAATAGTTCTCCTAGTCCCACTAGCCTCCCAGCCTCCCAGACTGATTTTCCTAGTCCCACTAGCCTCCCAGCCTCCCAGACTGCTCTTCCTAGTCCCACTAGCCTCCCAGCCTCCCAGACTGCTCTTCCTAGTCCCACTAGCCTCCCAGCTTCCCAGACTGCTCTTCCTAGTCCCACTAGACAACTACCTCGGTTTCCCAGACCGAGCCTCGGCTTCCCAGACCGAGCCTCAGCCTCCCAGACTGAGCCTATTAATAATAAATAAAATGTGCTCAACATTTGTTTGTAAAAACGTTTTGGATCTGGACTTAAGTGGTATGCAATGTAAAAATGTTTTCGTGAGAGCCCTAGTGATCATAGTCTAGACTCGAGAAAGAATCCTAGCTCGCTATGATCAGAGCTCTGATACCAAGCTGTCACACCCTGGCTTTGCGGAAGCGTGGTTAATTTGGTGTGACTTCTTAATACCATAGCTTAATCATAACAAAGCTATATGAAAATAAAACCATGCAAGATCATCCATTGAATTAAGTTTTAAAACGTAAGTAACACAACATTGTCTTAAGGCGTTGACTCATGCAACGGACACTACAACCTGATAACACAAAAACACTATTTGAAAGACACAACACCAACATGAAATAAACGCAGTTTAAGGACTATGACTCGTCCAGGTAAAAGTCACATCCCCTAAACTTGGATGACCTCATATCTCTTATGCAGCGGGAAAGCGTAGCATACCGTGCCAGATCTTTAGTTCCCTGAAATACATGTAAGTTGGAAAAATCAACAATAATGTTGAGCGAGTTCATGTGTAAGTGAGTAATAAAACCTTTGTAAAATGTCTGTATGTATGAAAATTCCGGGTATGTAGCAATAAGGAAAAATAGATCAATTAATGTGTAGCTAATACATTAATAAGTGAAATGGCCTAGGAAGCACTCAAACCTGTAACGCGTATTTCATACCGGTCCTTCCGGCGGAACGCATAGTCACCACATGCAGCCACACGCTGGCTCATGTGTGGGGCTCGCAACACCCGATAGATCTATCACTCATGCCTCTCGGTCCTTATACAAGGATTAATGGTCTTACGATAATAGCCTACCCATTCACATGATCTAGGTAATAACCCTCCTTACGCTAAACATACCATGTATAAAAGTGCTCGTAATCATAGTAACATGTATTTCACCCCCGCAGTTTAGAAACTGAAAACAGTTAAGAGAAAAGGGGGACATGAACTCACCGAAGTGCGTCTCTAAAAAGTATCTCCCAGTCAACCTGCTGTGCAACGACCTACACGTACTAACTTCTATTAGACGGACGACCGTGCCTTAGCTTAAGGGTTAATGTCTTTGAGAAATAGTTAGGCAACTATTTCGTAATTACACTTCGGAATTATTTGGTAAATATATTCCTTCCCAAGGATGTGGGTTTTAATACATGTGCGTTTATACAATTCCAAGACTTTATTATTAAGTCCCACTTAATAAATATACTCTAATTCATTTGTCCAAAATATTCTATCTCCAGAATATAAATATATTTCCCAAAATATTATATTTTATTTCATTTGTCTAAAATACTCTACTTCCAAAATATAAATATATTTCCCAAAAATATTATATTTTATTTCATTTGTCTAAAATACTCTACTTCCAAAATATAAATATTTTTCCCAAAAATATTATATTTATTCCATATATTTTTTCCCCAAAATAACACTCGTCAAAATACACACTTATGAGTATTTTCTAAAAATGCGTGAGTTATGTTTAAGGATCGGGTGGTATTAATAATACCGTTGTAACTCATTTATTGTGAAGGCGTTCGTATTATTTTGGAGTTGTTAACATTCGGTAATATTATTTTTACTCTAAAAATAATATTTAGATAGTTTGCAAAATAATCACAAAAATTTACGCAAGTGTTGTTATGAAAATATATATTCTAAATATATATATTTTAGCAAGTTTATTTTTGTGAAAATCCCACCCCCGACACTTAAAAAGTTTTGTAATAAAAATCGTGGCGAAAGTTATTCGGGAAAACAAGTTAAAAATATAGTCATAACACTTGTGATAAAAATATTTACAAGTGTTAGATTTTTGAAAAAATTTCGCCATAGTTTCCCCTGTAACTGGAGGTGGCCACGCTTTCAAGCGTATCATTTTCTTTTAAAATTCAAATCACCAATTTTCTCAATCAACAATAAACAATATTCAAACCATCAAACTAGTCAAAATAGATATAAATCGCAATAATACATGAACTTGTGGTTTATCCAACATGTTTATCATCTCTGTACACTTTTAGCATGTAATCTTGTATGTTCATGATTTTTAACCGACAAAGTTCATTTTAACCACTTTAGAATGGATCAAGAAGGCGTTTAGAGTCACTTACTACTAGCTTGAGGCTAGGGAAGAGACTAGTCGAAAAACGAGTGGATAAAAGCAATGTAGCGAGGTCCTTGACAATCCGAGTGCACCGGGCTTCCTCGTATGCGATCCTCCACACTTGTGTGCACTTGAACTTGCAAGATCAAAATGGAAAGAGGGTGGTGGTGTGGCTATGGTTCTCGGCCGAAATGGGCAAAGGAGGGAGAGAAAAGTGGATTTTTGATGTGTGGGTTATGAATTGATTAGTGGACATATGCTTGTTCTTATAGGCAATTCTTTCCAAATTAACCCCATTCCCCAAGAGAAAGAAGGCCATGACTCTCGGGTGTACCTACAAAGAATTTCTAGCATGTAAACCAACCGAGTTCGCGGGCAGTGAAAGTGCCATGGCTGCTCTACGATGGTTGGAAAAGACAGAAGCTGTTCTTACAATCAGCAAGTGTGCCGAAGAGGATAAGGTGATGTATGCATCTAATCTCTTTAAGGAAGAAGCCTTAGAATGGTGGAATACAATTCTTCAGGCAAAAGGAAGGGCCATGGCTTATGCCATAAACTGGGAAAAATTCAAGGAAATAGTAGAAAGAAAATTTTGTCCTCCTTATGAAAAGGAAAGAATAACTAACAAGTTCCTAAATCATAAAATGATAGATGTGAATTGTCGTGAATATACGACAACATTCTTCGAATATGCAAGAATGGTACCAACCAACTCTGGCTTCGCCAGAACCCGTACTAATTTCTCGTTATATTTGGGGATTAGTTAGCGAAATCCGAGACATAGTCAAAGCCGTTAGACCACAGACTATTGAGGAAGCAGTTGAACTAGCTAACATGCTGACAGATGGACTAATCCGCATAAGAGAAGAAAACAAGAAGAAAGAATTAGCCCAGAAAATTTTCCAAGAATTCAAGAAGAAAGAAACTGAACCGTCATTGGAGCAACCTATCTGCAGAAACTGTAACAAAACGCATTCAGGACGATGTCGTTTTAGGAAAACACCATACTGTGACTTCTGCAAGATGACTGGGCATATAGAGGAAGAGTGTAGAAGGAAAACTAACGTCTGTTACAATTGCGGGGAAACAGGACACATCAAACCATATTGCCCGAAACTAACCAAAGCATCTGACAACAAGGCTAGAACAACAGACGGAGCTAAGAAGAACGCGCGAGCATACGTACTTACTACACAAGAAGCAGAGATGATTCCAGACGTAGTCACTAATATATAATATCTAAGTTAAGTTATTATTTGACCCTAGTACAAATAAAAGTTCATAAATAAATACATTCCGTCAAATATTTCATCCATTTCCGATCCATAACAGACTTGTTTGGTTTTCACTTTCACTGAATCATTTATTAGGTTACGATCACCTCATGGTGACGTTTTCACAAATTCGAAGCTTGTGCTAATCTCATTACACCTCTTACATACGGGTTTAATTATTATTTAAAATCCGCTTTGATAGCTTATCTTATCAAAAGCAATCTTAACACAATCGTGTGCTAAGATAATGATGCACAAATTCATTTCATATTTCAGTGTATCTCTTAATGATTTTTATATCAGCAATCAAGCGTTTCGTAATCTTTATTGCTTTATCATCTTTGATCGAACAATATTATTTCATTATTTCCATTTCAATTCAAAAATCCTACTAGATTTATTTGAAACATTCGGATTTACTTCATTTGATTTACATCATGGTGAAACTCGTTTCATTCACCGCTACTATTTCAATCACTATGACACCTTGTGGCGTCATAATAAATTTCTAGCTTGAGCTATTTCCAAAAACACTCCTAATATACGAATTTTAATTTTTGGTTCATATTCTTAACCAGTCTTAATACAACTATGTGTTAAGATAAAAGTACACAAATTCGTATCATATTCCGGTGTACTTCTTAAACGTTTCTTTCATCATGTATCGAAAATTCTATAATATTTCATTTGGTCTTTTCATTATAAATTGAAACTCCTATTTGAAATGAATATCCAAGTTTTCTTCATTTAAACTTTCAGTTGATTATTCGGTGAAAATGTTCGAACACCGTAATTATTGAAATTATTCCAATCATTACGACACCTTGCGGTGTCATTATAAACTTGTAGCTTATCATAAACATCTGAATCATTCAAAACCCACGTATATCTTTCGTTTGACTCATCATTTGAAAGTAGTCTTGATACAATTGTATATTAAGACAATGATACACTAAACTCTGTTATATTTCGGTGTATCCTTGCAAATTCAATAATGTCAACACACTGATTTTTCTCCTAATATGATTCGATAATTAACAATCATCTTCGTTCTGACCTTATTGATTCTGAGTCTTCCCCAGTTGCCAATCAAAGTAAGTTTTCTTTTGACCATGAATTTTATTCTAAAAAGTAATTCACTAATTGTAAACAGATATCTATTTGATCATATATCTGTTGGCTTGAACCTAGTCCCATTCGAAACTATATCATTTCATCTCATTCGGTTGTCATCGATTTCTTGAACTATTTCAGTTGAACTTTTTGAACCCTACTTATACAACTAGTATTCACAAAATTTTATTCTGTGTCATTTACCTTAAGAATCTAGTTTTATTGACTAAATTATGACATAAATCTAATAGAAATATCATAACCCAAATCTCGAGGACGAGATTTTTATTAAGGTGGGGAGGATGTAACAACCCTCGTCAAAACCACTATTTATTATATTATTTTATTCAATAGGAAAACCTAATTAAGACACCCAAGTAATTCTACACAAACCCTGAAAGTTTCAGAACAATCGGAATCAGGATCAGGACCCCTAAAACTCAAGGGGGTAAAACCTAGTTGACGATTATCTTAATAAATCGTTGTTTGAATTCTATTGGCCAAAACTGTTGACTTATCAGGGCTAGTCCCGTGGGGAGCAAGCCAAAGAATTATAGGTGTCCCTTACGGACCGTAAGGGCTCAGGCTTACGGTCCGTAAGCAGGAGCAAATTCGTGTATAAATAGGAGGCTTCGGGACTTGCTTCTGGGCACAAAAACGACGCTCAAATTCCAAATTGACGTCGAGTTATACTTCTTCTACTACCCAAAACACACACACCTCGAAACGCTGCCGCAATCAGGGTAATAACTCAATCGCTATTACGATTCAACGTCCGATCGATTGTAACTATCCAACGATTGTCCGGGTGCTGCTCAAATTGAGCTTATACTTTGTTATTCATCGTGATTTCGACTTGAATATTTGAGTGATGTTCGAATTCAGACTATGCTCTGTTATTCGTTGCAAAACCGATTGAATTGTTAAGTATTGCACTTGTTAATCGTTGTGAGGGTTTAATCTCGTGAATTGTCGTAACTGCTGTATTAGTTACAACCCCGTTTGTGTGAATTGTTATTAGGTTAATCAGTAGGCTAGACTCTGCCCAAATCGAATCAGCAATATATCAAGGCTTATCTGTAGACTAAACTTTGCCCGTAGAAATCTGCAATGTGAGTTCATTTCTCTTTTCTCACTGTTTGTGAGTCCATACTCTTTTATCACATTTTTATCACCTTTTTGTGATACAATTATATTACAAATGCTTTCTAAAAATCCTAAATGGTTACCAGTTATACTTACAGTGATTAAATTATTATATTTTATAATAACTGCTGGTATGGGAAGTTTTATACATTAATTGATCCTCTTTATGATTAGCCAGAAAGTTAGCTAATAATAGCATGACCACAATTATAACTAATATTATCTTAACATTAAATTATTAATAAATTTAATATATGTTTAAGAATAAAATCTAAAAGGTGGATACCATAATAAAGTCAAGTATAATGTATTTTATTTGTGGTCAGGTTACTATATCATGATATTACAATTAGTGAATTGACATGTTGGATAAGTTATAATAGTTGACATAAAATGTCATTATTCTGGATTACATGCTTTTGTGCCATAAATAATATATTTGACAAAGTAATGTCATAGGACATCATCATGTCCAGCGTCACTAGTTGAAAGAATGATCAACAGTGATATGACCAAAGACACTAGTTGAGAGAATGATCAACAGTGTTATAATTAGAATCACTAGTTGAAAGAATGATTAACAGTGATATAACCAGAGTCACTAGTTGAAAGAATGATCAACAGTGATATGACCCCGTCACAGGAATCGCCTAACGACAGATAAATTGAATAATAGTAAAGTATAGTTATTTGATAAATTCACTATTGGACGAAAGTAAGCCAATAAGTGATATTATTGCTGTTATATTGGAACTGCCATCATGTGACAAAATACTGATTGAGTGGGGTAAATACAAATAAATATAAAAACTTTAATACTGTAAGGTATAACAATATATTTTATAAAAATGGAATGATCTCACTCAGTATTTTCCACTGACAAAACCTTTTTCAAACATGTCTCAGGTAATTACCATCGATTGGAATAAAGGCTAGATACGGCACTGAAAGGCATCAAGAAGTGGTTTATTTTAATCAAATTAAGAAATATTGTTTTATAAAGTAAAATTTATCTTTATTAAAGCTACCATTGTAAAACAGGGGTTTATCCCATTTAAATCAAATCCGGTGTTTTATAAACTCTGATATTTTTCCTAACTCACGGTCCTGATGAAAATTCCGCTGCAACGTTTTTCAAAAATAACCACCGGTACCACTGGACTGCTCACGGCACCGATTCCGGCCAGGATGGGGTCGGGGGTCGTGACAGAAGGTGGTATCAGAGCTAAGCCACTACTTTAAGCCTTTAAGTGTTGTGATAATAATATTTAAACTTAAATAAAAGAGTTAGGAGATTGCTATTAACTGGTAGCACATCTGATAACATTCGAAGGTTGAATAAGAAAAGATGCCTTAGTATAAGTTAAGCCACTTGTTTAAGCTATTTAGGTGTTCTTTAATACCTAAACAATAAAGTTAAGAAACTAATACAAATTAACTTATGTGTTGTACATGAATATGTATATGTCAATATGCACATATAATATCCTGGAGATATTATTTTGTTTTAATTATTCTGTGATTTTAATAAGTGAAAATATTTGCAATCCAGATGTCAAATGAAGAAGCTCATACTAATAATGAAAATCCTTTGGATAAAAATGCTATAGAAAATCTAATAGCTAATGCTTTACCTTTAATAATTAAAACTGTTAAAAATCCCGTAGAACCCACCAAAGTTACAAGTAGCAAGCATACCCGTGACGATAGTTTTAACCATAGTGACAATAGTGGTAATAATGATATTACCAAAACCCCATTCCCCAAGAGAAAGAAGGCCATGACTCTCGGGTGTACCTACAAAGAATTTCTAGCATGTAAACCAACCGAGTTCGCGGGCAGTGAAAGTGCCACGGCTGCTCTACGATGGTTGGAAAAGACAGAAGCTGTTCTTACAATCAGCAAGTGTGCTGAAGAGGATAAGGTGATGTATGCATCTAATCTCTTTAAGGAAGAAGCCTTAGAATGGTGGAATACAATTCTTCAGGCAAAAGGAAGGGCCATGGCTTATGCCATAAACTGGGAAAAATTCAAGGAAATGGTAGAAAGAAAATTTTGTCCTCCTTATGAAAAAGGAAAGAATAACTAACAAGTTCCTAAATCATAAAATGATAGATGTGAATTGTCGTGAATATACGACAACATTCTTCGAATATGCAAGAATGGTACCAACCAACTCTGGCTTCGCCAGAACCCGTACTAATTTCTCGTTATATTTGGGGATTAGTTAGCGAAATCCGAGACATAGTCAAAGCCGTTAGACCACAGACTATTGAGGAAGCAGTTGAACTAGCTAACATGCTGACAGATGGACTAATCCGCACAAGAGAAGAAAACAAGAAGAAAGAATTAGCCCAGAAAATTTTCCAAGAATTCAAGAAGAAAGAAACTGAACCGTCATTGGAGCAACCTATCTGCAGAAACTGTAACAAAACGCATTCAGGACGATGTCGTTTTAGGAAAACACCTTACTGTGACTTCTGCAAGATGACTGGGCATATAGAGGAAGAGTGTAGAAGGAAAACTAACGTCTGTTACAATTGAGGGGAAACAGGACACATCAAACCATATTGCCCGAAACTAACCAAAGCATCTGACAACAAGGCTAGAACAACAGACGGAGCTAAGAAGAACGCGCGAGCATACGTACTTACTACACAAGAAGCAGAGATGATTCCAGACGTAGTCACTAATATATAATATCTAAGTTAAGTTATTATTTGACCCTAGTACAAATAAAAGTTCATAAATAAATACATTCCGTCAAATATTTCATCCATTTCCGATCCATAACAGACTTGTTTGGTTTTCACTTTCACTGAATCATTTATTTGGTTACGATCACCTCATGGTGACGTTTTCACAAATTCGAAGCTTGTGCTAATCTCATTACACCTCTTACATACGGGTTTAATTATTATTTAAAATCCGCTTTGATAGCTTATCTTATCAAAAGCAATCTTAACACAATCGTGTGCTAAGATAATGATGCACAAATTCATTTCATATTTCAGTGTATCTCTTAATGATTTTTATATCAGCAATCAAGCGTTTCGTAATCTTTATTGCTTTATCATCTTTGATCGAAAAATATTATTTCATTATTTCCATTTCAATTCAAAAATCCTACTAGATTTATTTGAAACATTCGGATTTACTTCATTTGATTTACATCATGGTGAAACTCGTTTCATTCACCGCTACTATTTCAATCACTATGACACCTTGTGGCGTCATAATAAATTTGTAGCTTGAGCTATTTCCAAAAAAACTCCTAATATACGAATTTTAATTTTTGGTTCATATTCTTAACCAGTCTTAATACAACTATGTGTTCAGATAAAAGTACACAAATTCGTATCATATTCCGGTGTACTTCTTAAACGTTTCTTTCATCATGTATCGAAAATTCTATAATATTTCATTTGGTCTTTTCATTATAAATTGTAACTCCTATTTGAAATGAATATCCAAGTTTTCTTCATTTAAACTTTCAGTTGATTATTCGGTGAAATTGTTCGAACACCGTAATTATTGAAATTATTCCAATCATTACGACACCTTGCGGAGTCATTATAAACTTGTAGCTTATCATAAACATCTGAATCATTCAAAACCCACGTATATCTTTCGTTTGACTCATCATTTGAAAGTAGTCTTGATACAATTGTATATTAAGACAATGATACACTAAACTCTGTTATATTTCGGTGTATCCTTGCAAATTCAATAATGTCAACACACTGATTTTTCTCCTAATATGATTCGATAATTAACAATCATCTTCGTTCTGACCTTATTGATTCTGAGTCTTCCCCAGTTGCCAATCAAAGTAAGTTTTCTTTTGACCATGAATTTTATTCTAAAAAGTAATTCACTAATTGTAAACAGATATCTATTTGATCATATATCTGTTGGCTTGAACCTAGTCCCATTCGAAACTATATCATTTCATCTCATTCGGTTGTCATCGATTTCTTGAACTATTTCAGTTGAACTTTTTGAACCCTACTTATACAACTAGTATTCACAAAATTTTATTCTGTGTCATTTACCTTAAGAATCTAGTTTTATTGACTAAATTATGACATAAATCTAATAGAAATATCATAACCCAAATCTCGAGGACGAGATTTTTATTAAGGTGGGGAGGATGTAACAACCCTCGTCAAAACCACTATTTATTATATTATTTTATTCAATAGGAAAACCTAATTAAGACACCCAAGTAATTCTACACAAACCCTGAAAGTTTCAGAACAATCGGAATCAGGATCAGGACCCCTAAAACTCAAGGGGGGTAAAACCTAGTTGACGATTATCTTAATAAATCGTTGTTTGAATTCTATTGGCCAAAACTGTTGACTTATCAGGGCTAGTCCCGTGGGGAGCAAGCCAAAGAATTATAGGTGTCCCTTACGGACCGTAAGGGCTCAGGCTTACGATCCGTAAGCAGGAGCAAATTCGTGTATAAATAGCAGGCTTCGGGACTTGCTTCTGGGCACAAAAACGACGCTCAAATTCCAAATTGACGTCGAGTTATACTTCTTCTACTACCCAAAACACACACACCTCGAAACGCTGCCGCAATCAGGGTAATAACTCGATCGCTATTACGATTCAACGTCCGATCGATTGTAACTATCCAACGATTGTCCGGGTGCTGCTCAAATTGAGCTTATACTTTGTTATTCATCGTGATTTCGACTTGAATATTTGAGTGCTGTTCGAATTCGGACTATGCTCTGTTATTCGTTGCAAAACCGATTGAATTGTTAAGTATTGCACTTGTTAATCGTTGTGAGGGTTTAATCTCGTGAATTGTCGTAACTGCTGTATTAGTTACAACCCCGTTTGTGTGAATTGTTATTAGGTTAATCAGTAGGCTAGACTCTGCCCAAATTGAATCAGCAATATATCAAGGCTTATCTGTAGACTAAACTTTGCCCGTAGAAATCTGCAATGTGAGTTCATTTCTCTTTTCTCACCGTTTGTGAGTCCATACTCTTTTATCACATTTTTATCACCTTTTTGTGATACAATTATATTACAAATGCTTTCTAAAAATCCTAAATGGTTACCAGTTATACTTACAGTGATTAAATTATTATATTTTATAATAACTGCTGGTATGGGAAGTTTTATACATTAATTGATCCTCTTTATGATTAGCCAGAAAGTTAGCTAATAATAGCATGACCACAATTATAACTAATATTATCTTAACATTAAATTATTAATAAAGTTAATATATGTTTAAGAATAAAATCTAAAAGGTGGATACCATAATAAAGTCAAGTATAATGTATTTTATTTGTTGTCAGGTTACTATATCATGATATTACAATTAGTGAATTGACATATTGGATAAGTTATAATAGTTGACATAAAATGTCATTATTCTGGATTACATGCTTTTGTGCCATAAATAATATATTTGACAAAGTAATGTCATAGGACATCATCATGTCCAGCGTCACTAGTTGAAAGAATGATCAACAGTGATATGACCAAAGACACTAGTTGAGAGAATGATCAACAGTGTTATAATTAGAATCACTAGTTGAAAGAATAATCAACAGTGATATAACCAGAGTCACTAGTTGAAAGAATGATCAACAGTGATATGACCCCGTCACAAGAATCGCCTAACGACAGATAAATTGAATAATAGTAAAGTATAGTTATTTGATGAATTCACTATTGGACGAAAGTAAGCCAATGAGTGATATTATTGCTGTTATATTGGAACTGCCATCATGTGACAAAATACTGATTGTGTGGGGTAAATACAAATAAATATAAAAACTTTAATACTGTAAGGTATAACAATATATTTTATAAAAATGGAATGATCTCACTCAGTATTTTCCACTGACAAAACCTTTTTCAAACATGTCTCAGGTAATTACCATCGATTGGAATAAAGGCTAGATACGGCACTGAAAGGCATCAAGAAGTGGTTTATTTTAATCAAATTAAGAAATATTGTTTTATAAAATAAAATTTACCTTTATTAAAGCTACCATTGTAAAACAGGGGTTTATCCCATTTAAATCAAATCCGGTGTTTTATAAACTCTGATATTTTTCCTAACTCACGGTCCTGATGAAAATTCCGCTGCAACGTTTTTCAAAAATAACCACCGGTACCGGTGGACTGCTCACGGCACCGATTCCGACCAGGATGGGGTCGGGGGTCGTGACATACTACTAGCATAGACATCACTAAATAAACATAATAAAACAAGTCTTACAAGTTTTACACAACTCTATTGTTTTTATCCAACATGTTTATCATCTTTGTACACTTTTAGCATGTAATCTTGTATGTTCATGATTTTTAACCGACAAAGTTCATTTTAACCACTTTAGAATGGATCAAGAAGGCGTTTAGAGTCACTTACTACTAGCTCGAGGCTAGGGAAGAAACTAGTCGAAAAACGAGTGGATAAAAGCAATGTAGCGAGGTCCTTGACAATCCGAGTGCACCGGGCTTCCTCGTATGCGATCCTACACACTTGTGTGCACTTGAACTTGCAAGATCAAAATCGAAAGAGGGTGGTGGTGTGGCTATGGTTCTCGGCCGAAATGGGCAAGGGAGGGCGAGAAAAGTGGATTTTTGATGTGTGGGTTATGAATTGATTAGTGGACATATGCTTGTTCTTATAGGCAATTCTTTCCAAATTAACCAATGGTTCATGCGTCATCTAGATATTAAGCATGGATGATTAAAATACTCAATTTTTGTAAGTACTTGTCCCCTCATGGGACCGAACTTGGTTAAGGGGTTAGGGGTAATCGGTTAGATTTGAATGATGTAATTAGTATCTAGTTAGTTAGTTAGGGGGTTTAACCCATTACTAGTGTGTTATAATTTATAACGGGTGTTAGGGTATTCGGGGACCCTAACTGGCTCAGAAAAAGAAAAACAATGTTGTTGACGATATTTTTATGTCCCGGGTAAAGTCTGGTTGTTCGGTTGGATACTGATCCGTTAAAGTGCTTAACAAGCATTTAAAGTGTCGTTATTATTATTCTTAGTGACACGAAGAATTCCCGACACTTTGGAAAGTGTCTAGTATTATTTTTCCGCGTTTTTGCACTTTACTAGTTTGCTAAAATGTTGAATTTTTATTTTAAAGTGCAGAATTTGTGTTTAAATCATATTTTTGGCACATCCGGTCACTGTATCTATCACCTAGTGACGCAGTTCTACAACCCTCATTCCCCTACACTCTCTACAGGTGTAGTAAACTATCTCTGGCTCACACAAGCCTTAGAGGCAGTGTCTGCCTGGTGCTGGCTATGTCCGCACGTTTACTGGGTTATCCGTTCATAGTGCTACTGTGCTTTTGTGCATAAAGTTTGTCACTAAGGTTTTTGTGTAAGTAAATGGAGTGACAGCAAATAAAGTACGAGGCATGGTTATATATATTTCAGAAATCATGTAGAAGTTTGTTTACAATTGTAAGCAAGCACAGTAATTGAGCAGTAATTAAATATTAATTAATTCGTACGGGTACCTGATTTGGTGAGGGTTGTCACACACATCATCAGAGTCTGTCCCACTTTGGAAGTTGTCATTGTCTAACACTTCATCCCCCAAATCTTTATCTTGGTGATTAGTGATATTGTCTTCTGCTTCTAAGTCAACATTCAACCTATAATCAGTCATATCAACTTCATGATCATCCATAGCATTTTCCTCATCAAATATGAAATCACTGTCATCTTCCTGCTCTTCTTCCTGATCATCTTCCTGCTCTCCTTCCTGATCATCTTCCTGCTCTTCTTCCTGATCATTACCTATGCCATTATAAACCATATTATCCTGTACATTGCCTTGCTCATTATCACCTAAGCCCTTATCTATGCCATCATCAACCAAATTATCACCTAAGTCATATGAAAACACATCATCAAAGTCCAACTCAGCAGTGTCTACTTCATCACTTGCACTAGATTGAACATTAACTGTACTTGGCTGCCCAGCCTCACCTGAATGACCAAACACCCCACTACTTGACTGACCAACCCCACTAGATCCACCCACACTTTTAAAGACCAATCCTACTGGAACAAGAGCATAATGTCCATCATCATCAATCTCCTCAATAGTGAGTTGTCTTTGTATTCTGGTTGGTGAGGGGAAGTGTTCCTTTATGTTCTTTATCCCATGGGTGGTATACATATCAATGACCTTATGTTCTTCTACATGACCAATTAACCTTAAAACATCATGGTCACAACTTAGGTCTTCAAGACCATTGTCCAAATCTTTTTCAGGATGACAATAATGGTATATTATATGTTCATTACCGGCATAGCCTAACATGTTAACCATTAATGAAACCTCGTGCACTGAGAACAAGTCAATGTCAATAAGGTCAACGTAGTTAATCTTACCACCAACATAACTTCGACCTGGAGATTTTGTTAACCTTCCACCATGATGAATCTTGAGTGTGAAAAGATTAGGGAAACCATTTGCATTGTTCAACAGGTTTTGATCATCATCAGTATTGTTACAATGAATACAGTGATGAACACATAACAAAACAACAAAGTCAGGGTACATTACCGTATAGAAGTAACACTTGTTCGTGATCAAGCTCTTCGCATATGAACCATCCCTCCGATTGAGACATTGCAATTGATCGTCGCTGATAAACCTAAGGGACAAGTTGCGATTTCAGGGGAATGAATGAGGGGTGATTAGGGTTAAATGGGGGTTTTAAATTGGGGAGAAACAGTTGGTAGGTGAAAGGACATTAATGCCCTCACGTGGGTCCCATGTGACTAAAGTTAACTGAGAATTTTAACTTGGTTTGGGGTAAAAGATATACCATGTTAGGATTTGACAACATTAAGTATGATTAATGTAAAAGACAAAGGACATGATTTGCAATAACATACATACATAAAGGAAGAGTTTTGTAATTTACTCTAAAATTTTGTGTAATTAATTTACGACTTGAAATTCAGGGGCAGGCCTAGCTTGTTAATAAGGGTAGCCCCCGCTACATTTTGACGCTCCGACAGTAGTGTAAATTAAAAAAAAATTGACATTTTTTCGATTTCGTTACTCCTTTTTTTTTCTTGAAACGTTGCCCCTATAAGATTTTTCTAGATCCACCACTGACTTGAATATTAGATAACGCAAATAACAAATAATGATATGGGTTAGGAGACTATCGAATCAGGAAACACACAACAAAGGTCAAGAAGAATTAACAAAACAAATTCATGGAGTAAGATACGGGTAAAAATGTAATTTTAAAATTATTATATAACAAAAGGAATAATAATTTTATAATTTTTTTTATAAAACATATAAAATAGGTGAATATGATATTATAGTTATTATAAATGTATATATTTGACATGTAAAGTTTTATTGGATGTATATATGATTTTAACAGGTTTATTGCAAGATTCACGATATATCCTTCCTTAATTTTAAGTTGTGTTGTAAAAATTGCGACTAGATGGTGACTAGTCGGTGATTAATCGCTAGTCGGTCAGTAACTGGGTAATTTTTCGTTAATCAGTCCATTAATCGCTAGTCGGGTCTAGTCGAACCTAGTTGGGCCTAGTCGGTCCTAATCGAACCTAGTCGGCCAGCCAAAAATCGGGAATCCAGCCAGATTCTGGCAAAAAAAACAGTATATTCTCGTCAAAGCCTCTAAATTTCGGACAGTTTCCAACTAAAGCATATAAATTCCAATAATTAATCTTGTATACTTAAAAAAATGAGTTGAGTAAGAGTTAAAACCTAGCTACTTAAAATATTTACCTATAAAAATGTATATATGTATACATAAAACTGAAAATTACATATAAAAAACGCGATCCGATTAATCCCGATTGAAGAAACACTGGATAAATGACTGTTTTGGTCAAAAATTACCGAAGCAATTAAGTGAACAAATTAGTTAAGTGAGGTTGTGTGCTAAGAGAATGTGTTCGAAAAATGTGTTAATTAAGTGGTTTGCGAAAACAGTTTCAGGATACGGCTCAGGATATTGAGCTGTATCTACGATCAAACAATGAGCAAAAAAGGTAAAAGGTGACACAGGATGTACGAGGAAAGCCCGTGATCAATCTAGATCGTCGGCACAAAACCTCGGAGCTGACAATCGCAGCTGCCTTGTTCTTATTGCTTTAACGTCAGGATACAGTGCAGGATATTGATCAGATCACTAGGTGTTACAATGTTTGTTGTGAAAGTGAAAGTTGCAAGAAAGAAAAGTGTGAGAGCAGTGAGTGCTTGTGTTGTGTCCTATTCGATCTGATTTATCCATTTATTTATAGCTAATAAACGAAAACAAAATCTCCTATAAGTATGGGATGCCTTCGAATATTCTTTATTAGCCGTTGGAGACCAAGTAAAGCGGGTTCAACGTCTTTCTTCGAACAACTTAGAGCGAGTCTTCCGGAGAAAAGGTCCTTATGAACGTTGCAAGCTTGGACTCGCGTTCCTGCATATAATTCGTTAGTGATCCTCAGGATACCATTCAGGATGTTACCAATATCCTGAATCAGCATCTCGAGCATGAACAGGTATCATATAATTAAGATATAACTTAGGATATTATCCAGAATATGGGCTCAGAATTTCACCCATAACAATGTCCGGAATCAAATTATCCAGGGGGTTAGGTTCTGCATAAAAGGGTGGTTCTCTCTCGTTTGGTTCGAAGGGACGGGTCTTCCTCTCCGGTGAACACTGCAAAACAGAACACCGTTAGCCTCGCCAAGGGGAGAAGGGAGGTTCTCTCCTTGACCCGACTCCGGCGTGAGAATAAGTATGTGTTTATGAAGAAGAAGAAGTATTGGTTAAGTGAGTGTAACTTGAAATCCATACCTGAATTACTCTCATATTTATAGCCGGGAGTTTGGGCGGGAAAACTCGTTGTTGAAATATTAACGGAAGATGCTAACTCCGTAAGCGCTTATTTTCCCTCCGTTAATTCTCTAGATCGGATTGTGAGAGCACACGGATCGCGATCTTAATCAAAGGCTGGGGAGCTGCCACGTGGAAAGTGGGTAAGTGGAGGTTACTTTCCAATTCCATGCCATCATCGTGATTTCTAGGGAGAACAGGGTGATGACACATGGCCCAGGCGGTTATAACCGTCTGGTGGTGCACGGTTGAGTCTTCTAGAAGATTATTGCCATAATCCGGTGTGACCCCTTACCGTGTGGTATCAGTGTAATAATAATATCCAAGTCTGGGTATTATTTAAGCTGAAGTATTTGCTGGGATTTTTATCCCTTTGCTATGGAGAAGTGGCGCAAGGATTTATGCATTTTCCTTTTAGCGCGCATGCATTGTCTGCTGTCTTTCTTCTAAACTCTTTGTAGGACTAGTGCGCGGCCGCGCAGGGTCTAAAGAGGGTTAAAAGACGAGGTTGTGGTATGGTCCCAAGTACTTGATATGAGGTTTTTGAGACCTTACCCCTTCAAGTCCCCCAGTCTAGTGTTGCTCTTATGCAAAATAAGTAGAGCACTGGACTATATGGGAGAAATGCTTTGCTATAGGGCTTTTTGGGCGCGAAAGTGGGGAATCTTCTTTGAGAAGATACACTTTGCTTATTATGCTGATTTTGAAAATCTTTGACTTTGGGGAAAGGTTTTTACCTTTGTTTATTCTGAATTGTTGCTTATCTTGGGCGAAGAGTTTGTGCAATTATGGGCTGATGATTGCTTACGTCATCTTTTGAAAATATAATTCGTGTTGCCTCTTCGTCTTCTATCTGACTGTAGCTCTAGGAATGCGTGTCGACCCTGCCAGAGGGTTTTAAATGGGATGTGACGTTTGCAGTGGCAACGCCGTTGCGAAGTCAGTTGATCTGACACTTAATCATCACAGTTCTCTTCTCGATGCTGGCACTGCTCTTTTTCGATATATATATATATATATATATATATATATATATATATATATATATATATATATATATATATATATATTCGTATTTGGGTATTACATTCTTTTCCCAATTTTGGAAGAGATGGAGAATAGGCGACCGACTCGATGGAGGAGGCTCTCGGAAGTTTTGAAAGTTCTTGAAGCTGCAGACGCTCTGCTTTTGCTTTCCAATCCGTTGACTGATCTTAGTGTCGAAGATGAAGGTGTTATCGATGCAAATCGCCGGGATGCTTCGGAGGATCGAATCCGTCTTCGTCTTGCAGATGACAACCACGGTGGGGTTACCCGACTGTCTGCACATACAGTGACTCGCTTATTTCCGGTTGATCGGAGGGGAGGTTATTCGATTGTCTACCGGCGGCGTCCCCGTGCCGTTTCTCCGGTTGTGGTATCTGAGGATGATGAAGATGCTAACCCATGGATTGTTGATCCTCGTCCCTTGTCCAAGTATGGTGAAGTTCTTCATACTCCTTATGGGGTGCTAGATCAACTTTCTTAGGTTGTTTTTATTTTGTAACTAGTACTTTTTTTTTTTTTGAAGAAACACTGCTGTGTTCTTTGTAAATGGTTTGTTTAGAGTGCTTTGTTGCACTAATGATATTTTTGATGCACTTCTGTGCATATCTGTTTGGATGGTTTATAAGTTGTGTTTGGATTACAATATGTTGCATATGTTTAATTACTTTGTTTAGGTAGAGCGAATGAGAATGGTATTGTGCTCATGTGTGAACGTATGTCAAAAATGTGCGCAAGGTTGTGCTTTTTTAGACTGTTCATGAGGCGTACAATGTTCACCATATTGTTTTCGCGTAAACCAAAAGAATTATATGCAATTTGTAACAAACAATAACATGTGTAAGGATAACTGTTGCATTGATAAGGCGTAGAGCGAATTGTACAAAGTAAAATAGGAAAAATACATTGCCTGTATAGGTTTGACTTGCTGAATAGCTCGGCTATATATAACACATGCGCAATTGTTCCGCGTTCCAGGTGTGAGGGACTAACGTTCCGTCGATTCTTTTTAGAGTGTATGCCCCTTTGCCTAGGACTTCGTTGATAATGTATGGCCCTTGCCATTTTGGCGCAAGGTTGCCCGGTTTTTCCGCATTGGAAGCTTCGTTGTCGTGCAATATGAAGTCTCCTGGAATGAAAGTACACACACGTACGCGCGCGTTGTAGTACTTTTCCAGTTTGGATTTGTATCTTGCTTCTGTTATGGCGGCGTTTTTGCGCCTTTCTTCAAGAAGGTCTAAATCCATTCTTTGCTCTTTCGCATTGTGTTGCTTCTCCATGGCAAGCATGCGCGGCGATGGAAGGCCAATTTCAGCTGGGATTACCGCCTCTGATCCGTACACAAGGCTGAACGGGGTTTCTCCCGTACTGGTTTTTGGCATGGTACGATGAGACCATAATATGCTAGGGAGCTCATCGACCCATCCTCTGCGCGCCGTCCCGAGTCTTGCTTTTATGCCGTCAACTATTTGTTTGTGACACTTTCAACTTGCCCATTTGCCTGTGGATGCGCCACAGAGGCAAAGTTGTGTTCAATCTTCATGTCCTTGAACCACTTCTGAAGATCTTCCGAAGCGAAGTTGGTGCCGTTGTCGGAAATGATGCGTAATGGTAATCCGAATCTGCAAATAATATGTTCCCATATAAATTTGCGGATCACCATTGCTGTGGTTGTAGCTAACGCCTTGGCCTCAACCCACTTTGTGAAATAGTCTACTGCCACAATAATGAACTTTACTGCGCCGGGTGCATTAGGGAATGGACCAACAAGATCGATGCCCCATTGTTGGAAGGGCCAGGCGGAGGTGACCGGTACGAGTGGATTCTTTGGATGAAGGGTTTTTGGCGCATCGCGTTGACAAGCGGCGCATTTTCGTAATAATTCTACTACGTCCACATGCATCCCTGGCCAATAGTAGCCAGCGCTCATGATTTTTGCTACTACCATGCACGGTCCAGCGTGTATCCCACATAAGCCTTCGTGGATTTCTCTAACCAAGTACTGCGCATCTGTTCTGTCGACACAGCGTAGGAGTGGTCCCTAAATGACTTTCGATACAGAATTCCATCTGCCATTTCGTAATTTATTGCTTGTTTTAGACCTTCCTAGATTCCGCTTTCCCCTCTGGAAGTTTTCCGTCTTGAAGGTACATGATGATCGGGGACATCCAGGATGGGTTGCCGACCTCGACGATGTTTACTTGCTTAAGAAGAACAGAAGGATTGGATAATACCTCGATGCGCACCTCTTTTGCTAGATGTCTGAAGCCGGTGGCAGCCAATTTGCTTAGTGCATCCGCATGCTTGTTTTCGCTTCTGTTTATGTGATTTATTTTGAACGTTTGGAATTGGCTGATTAGTTTCCGCGCTTGTTCCAGATATAACGCCATAGCTTCACCTTTCGCATCGTAGTGCCCATTAACTTGCTCGGCCACCAGTTTTGAATCAACGTTAGCTTCAAGATTTTTCGCTCCCATTTTAAGCGCTAAACGGAGGCCTGCTAGAAACGCTTCATATTCTGCCTCGTTGTTTGTGATTCGGAAATCTAAGCGTATCGCATATGTAAGCTCGTGATCGTCTGGGCTGATCAATCGGAGGCCTGCGCCTGCTCCATCGTCATTAGAAGCCCCGTCTGTGTGCAGAGACCAGACCCTGTCGTCAAAAATGGGAACAGGGTTCTGGATTGCTTCACATTCCTGCACTTTGTCTATGGGAACTTCTGTGGCGAAGTCTGCTAAAACTTACCCTTTGATTGCTGGACGTGGTCTATATAAGATATTGTATCATCCCAGTTCTATGGCCCACTTAGCCAGTCTCCCCGCGACATCGGGTTTGGATAAAATCTACCCCAAGTGATAGTTAGTGAGAACTGTAGTAACGTGACCTGAGAAGTACCGGCGAAGTCGTCGAGATGCATGTACTAGCGCGAGGACCAGTTTCTCTATCATTGAGTAGCGCGTCTCTGGGCCAGTGAGCATCTTGCTGATGTAATAGATTGGGGTCTGGACGTTTTCTCTTTCTACCATCAACACTGCGCCGACTGCTACCTCTACTGTGGACAAATACAGAATCAGCGGTTCTTTTTCTCGTGGCGCTGTTAGTGTTGGTAGCTGAATTAAACACTCCTTCATTTGCTTGAAGGCCGTTTCTGCTTCTGGTGTCCACTGGAAGTGACTTTTCTTGGCACAATTGCGCAGTGTGCTAATGAACGGGTAAGACTTTGCAGCATGATTTGCCAAGAACCTGTTCAAGGCTGCTAATCGTCCCGCGAGTCTTTGCATTTCTTCTACTGTTGCAGGTGACGGTATCAGCTGGATGGCTTGCACCTTCTCCGGGTTAACTTTAAAGATGTCCCTTGTTACTATGAAACCCAAAAATTTTCCTTCTTCCATCCCAAAAGAACATTTTGTTGGGTTGAGCTTTAAGTTGACGCTGCGTAATGAATTGAACGTACGCTGAATATTTTCGAGCATGGTTTTTTCTTCGTGGCTCATGATGACGAGGTCATCCATGTATACTTCAACTGTTTTCCCGATGTCTTCTCCAAAAATCGTATCCATTAATCTCTGGTAAGTAGCCCCGGCATTACGCAACCCGAAGGGCATTTTTGTGTAGCAAAAGATACCTTTTTCGGTTCGGAAGGCTGTCTTGTCTTCATCTTCCTCTTTCATTAAGACCTGATGGTAGCCTTTGTAACAATTGAGAAAACACTTCCATCTGAAGGATGCCAAAGAGTCAATTTTTTTTGTCAATTCTGGAAGCGCGTGGCAATCTTTTGGGCACCCTTTATTCAGGTCTTTGAAGTCGACGCACATTCTCCACCCACCGTTGTGTTTTTGAACCATGACTGGGTTAGCGACCCAGGTATGGTACTGTACCTCGCGCAGGATTCCGGAATTGAGCAATTCTGTGACCTGTTCGTTCATTGCTTACGCTTTTTCTGCGCTGAGACTACGTCTTCCCTGCGCGACAAGCTCTACTGAAGGTTTGACATTCTGACAGTGTTGCGCTATTTCTCGCAGAACTCCAGTCATGTCTGCTGGGCACCAGGCGAATATGTCTTTATTGTTCGAAAGCAATTCCTTCAATTGTATTCGTATTGCCGGTGAGATGGCGTGCCCTAGTAAGATTGTCTGTTCTGGATATTCTTCGTTGAGGACCCATTTTTCTGGCTCATTTGGCGCTGAGGGTTTGGCCACTTTTGTTGGTAGCTCATCATCCACGTACATAACCTCCTTACTTGAATACAGAATTGCTACTCCAGTTTTCGTTGGAAACCCGCAAGCAGCATATGGAATGGAAGTAATCATGCTGAATTCTCTTTGTGATCTTCTTCCTAGCAAAACATCGTGGCGCGATGTTGCCGGCATGACCATGAAATTTACTGTGACTGTGCGCGAATGCTCGCCATCTGATAGATTCACAGGGAATGCAATTTGTCCTAATGGAAATACAGCTTCGTTGCAAAATCCGGTGAGAGGGAAATCGACCGGGTCTAGACATGCTTTGTCTTCTGGATCGAGCTGCTTGAAACACTGTTCAGATTATATCCATCGAGCTTCCTAGATCTATGAACATGTAATCGGTTCTGTGATGGCCGAAGATACCAGTGATAATTACTGGCCGTTCTTCCTGAGGTCCTCCAGGAACAACAGGAAATATAACTTGTTGTTCTCTCCAATGTTGACTATGGCTTGTTTGTTTGGCCTTCGTGAGAGGCCTCCTTGCACCATGTTTATCTGTTTGGATCCGGCTTTTTTGGTATCTTCTGATTTTTGAATCATCTCGTCATGACTACCAGATTGGATGTACCACTGATCAGGTGTCTGTGGGTCCAATACTGTAGTGTCAAATTTCTCTGTACCTTCTTTCAGAGTATTAGATCTGACATTCGGTAACTCAGATCCGTCGATTTGTTTGAAAACTTGGTTCATAGCAATCTGGAATCTGCCGAACCAGTATTCCGGAGTTCTTTCTAAGAGTTGATCTGAACGGTTATGAACTCCTGTTTGTACTATGGAGTCATTTCCTTCTGAATGACTGTTGTTGCTTTCTTTAACTCCCATGATTCCGTCGATCTGGACATCTTGGGCTGAAAAACCCTTGAATTCAGATCGAGGACTTGATGGGTGGAATGATAAATTCTCTACCATTGAAAACAGAGAATGACGGAAAACAAATCCAAACGAGAAAAAACAGATGAAACAGAGAAATCGGTGGGCGCCAATGAAGAAACACTGGATAAATGTCCGAAATCAAATTATCCAGGGGGTTAGGTTCTGCATAAAAGGGTGGTTCTCTCTCTTTTGATTCGAAGGGACAGGTCTTCCTCTCTAGTGAACACTGCAAAACAAAACACCGTTAGCCTCGCCAAGGGGAGAAGGGAGGTTCTCTCCTTGACCCGACTCCGGCATGAGAATAAGTATGTGTTTATGAAGAAGAAGAAGTATTGGTTAAGTGAGTGTAACTTGAAATCCATACCTGAATTACTCTCATATTTATAGCCGGGAGTTTGGGCGGGAAAACTCCTTGTTGAAATATTAACGGAAGATGCTAACTCCGTAAGCGGTTATTTTCCCTCCGTTAATTCTCTAGATCGGATTGTGAGAGCACATGGATCGCGATCTTAATCAAAGGCTGGGGAGCTGCCACGTGGAAAGTGGGTAAGTGGAGGTTTCTCTCCAATTCCATGCCATCATCGTGATTTCTAGGGAGAACAGGGTGATGACACGTGGCCCAGACGGTTATAACCGTCTGGTGGTGCACGATTATTATTGCCATAATCCGATGTGACCCCTTACCGTGTGGTATCAGTGTAAATAATAATATCCAAGTCTGAGTATTATTTAAGCGGAAGTATTTGCTGGGATTTTTATCCCTTTGCTATGGAGAAGCGGCGCAAGGATTTATGCATTTCCCTTTTAGCGCGCATGCATTGTCTGCTGTCTTTCTTCTAAACTCTTTATAGGACTAGTGCGCGGCCGTGCAGGGTCTAAAGAGGGTTAAAAGACGAGGTTTTGGTATGGTCCCAAGTACTTGATATGAGGTTTTTGGGACCTTATCCCTTCACCGATTTATCTTGAGTAATCCCGAGTAGTCGCTAGTCCCCACCTCACCGGCCGACTAGCGACCAGCGAGTTCTCCAACCTTGATTTTAAGTAGTTAATCGTAGGAACTATATTAACATTTGTACCTGTTGTTTTAATGTCTAAGCCACCCAGTGTCCCTCCTACTAAATCTCATCAACACTGTATAGATATGCTTATTATGGTTCTTGTGATTCTCACGCACCCTTATGTGTGTATAGAAAAATAAACTTTATGTAGAAAATTCTAGAAAAAAGTGTGAGTATGCGCGTACATGGATTAGGATCAAAATAAAAATCCATCTATACTTTCTATAAAAGGAGAAATCCCAATGACATAAGAAAAGCTGACGTGTCAGCAGGAGAGGCTGTCCAACAATGCTTTTCTTATGTCATTATTACATCATAAAGCCTAATATATAAACCACTTTAAAATACATTTAATTTAATTTCAAAGCACTGCCTTGTGTATACAAATGTTAAAGGTCTGGCCCACATTCCAAAGGGCAAACCACTGCCCATCTACAAGAAAGTAGCAGATGGTTCCTTTGGCAAACGTATACGTTAGCAGATGTTTTGAAATTACGGGTAATTTGAAATTCAAAATGCATGGGGATATGAAATTTTCAATTAATGCATGTCATTCACTCACTTCTGTCAATCATCTTCTTATATAAACTGATTTATATTCTCATTTTACTCTTCATATTTACATTCTCATGTTCTCTTCTTTTGTATTTTCAAGCCACATTTCTAATGTATCTCTCCCTCAAATCCCTTCTTCTCAATACTCGACATTTGTTCATAAAGGATAAGAGAAAACGAAAGCTCTCTCTGACCCACTTTCAGAACAAATTTTGGGGATATGTGGTTTGCCTTGATGATGGTAATGTGATATATATGATTATGCTTGTTTTTGTTTTTGTTTTTGATTTTCTACTAAAGTTTTTTTATCTGAGTTGTGACTAAATGATGATTGTGAATGATCTGAGCAGATGATGATGATGATTGTTCTACGGTTGTTTCCAGCATCATTGTTCCAACATCGTTTAAAGAATGTTTTTTTTGCTACTCTAATTTTGAAATTTTGAATTTTTAATTTTGAAGTGATATACTCTAATTCTCGCTTTATATTTCATTCTAATCACAATTATTTGAAATTCATACAATCTGTTGCGGGTTATTATAGGTTTGTATTAAAAGAAGCATAAAGTTAAATTAAACAGAAAGAAAGATTATTAAATGTACATTTAAAATGACTTTGGGCAGATGATGATGATGTAGAACCCACAGTAGTTCCTACTAAACGCAAGAAAGAATCTGCTACTGCTGTAAGATAAGATTTTATCTTACTAGAGCAATGGTCTTTCCTGCCTTTTTTGTATTAAAAGAAGCATAAAGTTTGGTTTAAAGCAGCTCTTTATGAAGCAAGTTAAGGATTAAGTATATGAGGATATGGCTACTTTTCAACAGCTGAAGAAGTGTTTTCATGTAATGCATCTTGGTCTGTTCACAAGAGACCAGGTTTCCAGAAACCTGATGTTGATGCATTCAGTACTTCCGTGGAGTTCATGGCGATTGTCGAAGATATACATTGAGAAGTTCGGTACTCGATGGAGTTTAAGCTAAAAGCACTAAATTTTTTATGTTAGATTCGTAAATTTCTTGGTGTTGTTGTTAGATTTTAAAGTTTCGTTGTTCAGTACTCGATGTAATTGTTGATCTTTTAATCTTCATAATGTTTGTGGAGCATTTTATTTTTACTAATTTTAAGCTGAATAAGTATTATTATGTAATTTTTAATATCATCTGATTATTGCAGATCGGTACTTTTGATGTAGAAGTGAAATTGTCTCTGAGTTTAATTAGATTATGTTGATGTTGTATCAATTTCTGTTAGTGTATAGATCTATCAAAGTTAAAGTTTGCCAAAAGAGAACATCTGCTGTAAATCATCATCTACTGATCTAACAGTTGTTTGACTTGCTACTGTTGCCAACATCTGTTGTTGCCTAATAGAGCTTTTCGAATAATTTCCTCCTCTCAATTGTAAATACTGATGCATCTCCTACTTTAACTCTTTGTCAAGGGTAAAGTTTGCCCAAAGAGAACATCTGTTTAGTGGTGATCTGTTGTTGACTTGCTAATGTTGGCAATACCTGTTGTGGGCTAATGAATGTTCGCAATATCTTTGTATTGCTGGTCTTTAAATGAATAGATTTTTTATCTGAGTTAAAATACATTTAATTTCAAACTACTGCTCTATATTTAAATGTCAAAGGTCTGGCCCACATTCAAGAGGGCAAACTTCTGCCCATCGCCAAGAAAGTATAACTTAGCAGATGTTTCCTTTGGCAAACATATACCTTAGCAGTGGTTTTGAAATTGCCGGTAATTTCAAATTCAAAATACCTGGGGATATGTACTTTGCAATTAATGCACGTCACTCACTCAGTTCTGTCTTATGGTAAATGAAGAGGTTAATTGTAATTATAATAATGTGTTTAATTTTATATTTTTTCCATGGAAATGCATTAAAAGCCTAACGAGTGTCGCATCATATTCTTTCGTCTGACGATGTATTTAGTCATAACCGCCTTCATTGGGTATATAAAATACATTGGGCAGAGGTTTTGATCATTACCGTTTTCATCCATCTATCAATCATCTTCAAAAGTTTTTTTGTTTATCATTATCATTACAATTTCTTTTACTTTCAAAGACGCATTGGTTCACCGCAAAATGGAAAACATTGGGTTTCAAGTGATTGTTGACGAAATTTTCACAAGGCTCTCTGCAGAAGATATTGGTCGTTTCAAATGTCTTTCCCAGAATTTTTATAGGGAATTGTCAAGTCATGGATTTCAGATGATGCATGCTTTCCGAAGTGGAGATTCACTACAAAAGAAACTACTCTCCTTTAAAGACACGTCAATTGTCGTTGACGGCGTAGTTGCTAGTAATTTGGATGTTGTTAGAAGCAAAACCTTAAGTTTTCCTAACAATGTCCACCCTAGCTTCTTACGTATTCTATCATCATTTAATGGTTTGTTGTTAGTTTGCAATGAAGGGATTTGCTGTGAGCTGATTCTTTGGAATCCAACTACCATGCGCTATAAGGTTTTGTTTGATGACTACTTCAATTAATATCATGATTGAAACTCTGATACTGGTGGAATTTATTTTGATCAATTCAATGATCTGAAAGTGTTGAACATCAGATGTTACCGTAATGTAGATGCTGCTCGTGTTTACTCACGTCTTCGTGAGTCATGGAGAACAACAAATTTCGGTAGCGTAAACAATTATGGTTCAAGTGGTTATTCATGGTCTACAGGAGTTTATGCTGATAAAACCATATATTTTATGGTTTCAAATTATTAGTATCCACTAGGTGAGAGGAACATCGTTGCTTTTGATGTTCTGAGTGAGACTTTCAGAATGCTTCGTTTTCCAGAGAGTATTGTAGTCAATCCTTGCCAAGGGCATTTTCTGACCATCGCAAAGAGGCTGCATTTGATTGTTATTGGAAAGTCTGCTGAGCTAACTACTGATTTGCTCAGATATGAAGAAGAAGGTTGGATGAAGGTGTTTGTTTTCAATAATCCTCGTTTAGTTGATTATGTAGATAGGCGCGAAGGACTAATATAATTGAAGACAACAAGTGGCTGATAACAAGCATCTGGGGGGATATGGTTGAAGTTGAACTGAGCAACGAACTTCTGAAATACCTCCAACATGTTGACAATTACAATGGTCCGAAAGGAGCTTTACTTATGGAGACTACTGTTTCACCCATTGATTAGGAATTAGTATGTTGTATTTTATTGAATGTTGTTTGCTGTTTTGACACTTGTAGTTTTTATATAATTAGTTGTTTTAAAATTATTAACCATGTTTGTTATTTAAATTAAGTAAATGAATATTTATGTTTGAAACTGAAAAAGCTTGTAATATTGGCAAAGGTCTGTTTAAATGATCAAAGCTCTGTTATTGTGAACAGATGTTTGAAAATAAAACAGTAGTTAATACATCTGTTGACTTTGGTCAACAGATGGATGACTAAATGAATGTTGTTTCGCCCATTGATTAGAAATTAGTATGCAGTATTCTATTGATTGTTGTTTGTTATTTTGAACTTTGTTTATTATATAGTTACCTCTGTTTGACAGTTGTAGTTTTTATATAATTAGTTGTGCTAAAATTATTACCCATGTTTGTCATTTAAATTAAGCAAATAAATATTTAGGTTTGAGAGTGTAAAAGCTTGTAATATTGGCAAAGGTCAGTTTAAATGATCAAAGCTCTGTTATTGGGAACAGATGTTTGAAAATAAAACAGTGGTTGATACATATGTTGACTTTGGTCAACAGATGGATTTGAGAGTGTAAAAGCTTGTTATATTGGCAAAGGTCTGTTTAAATGATCAAATCTCTGTTATTGTGAATAGATGTTTGAAAATAAAACAGTAGTTGATACATCTGTTGACTTTGGCCAACAGATGGATCACTAAATGAATGTTGTTTCGCGCATTGATTAGAAATTAGTATGTTGTATTCTATTGATTTATGTTTGCTGTTTTGAACTTTGTTTATTATATAGTTACCTCTGTTTGACACTTGTAGTTTTTATATAATTAATTGTGTTAAAATTATTAACCATGTTTGTTATTTAAATTAAGTAAATAAATATTTAGGTTTGAGAGTGTAAAAGCTTGTAATATTGGCAAAGGTCTGTTTAAATGATCAAAGCTCTGTTATTGGGAACATATGTTTGAAAATAAAACAGTGGTTGATACATCTGTTGACTTTGGTCAACATATGGATTTGAGAGTGTAAAAGCTTGTAATATTGGCAAAGGTTTGTTTAAATGATCAAAGCTCTGTTATTGGGAACAGATGTTTGATAAAACAGTGGTTGATACATCTGTTGACTTTGGTCAACAGATGGATTTGAGAGTGTAAAAGCTTGTAATATTGGCAAAGGTCTGTTTAAATTATCAAAGCTCTGTTATTGTGAACAAATGTTTGAAATAAAACAGTAGTTGATACATCTGTTGGCTTTGGTCAACAGATGGATGACTAAATGAATGCTGTTTTGCGCATTGATTAGAAATTAGTATGCTGTATTCTGTTGATTGCTGTTTGCTGTTTTGAACTTTGTTTATTATATAGTTACATCTGTTTGACACTTGTAGTTTTTATATAATTAGTTATGTTAAAATTATTAACCTTGTTTGTTATTTAAATTAAGTAAATAAATATTTAGGTTTGAGAGTGTAAAAGCTTGTAATATTGGCAAAGGTCTGTTTAAATGATCAAAGCTCTGTTATTGGGAACAGATGTTTGAAAATAAAACAGTGGTTGATACATCTGTTGACTTTGGTCAACAGATGGATTTTAGAGTGTAAAAGCTTGTAATATTGGCAAAGGTCTGTTTAAATGATCAAAGCTCTATTATTGTGAACAGATGTTTGAAAATAAAACAGTAGTTGATACATCTGTTGACTTTGGTCAACAGATGGATGACTAAATGAATGCAGTTTCGCCAATTGATTAGAAATTAGTATGCTGTATTCTATTGATTGTTGTTTGTTGTTTTGAACTTTGTTTATTATATAGGTACCTCTGTTTGACACTTGTAGTTTTTATATAATTAGTTGTGTTAAAATTATTAACCATGTTTGTTATTTAAATTAAGTAAATAAATATATAGGTTTGAGAGTGTAAAAGCTTGTAATATTGGCAAAGGTCTGTTTAAATGATCAAAGCTCTGTTATTGGGAACAAATGTTTGAAAATAAAACAGTGGTTGATACATCTGTTATCTTTAGTCAACATATGGATTTGAGAGTGTAAAAGCTTGTAATATTGGCAAAGGTCTGTTTAAATGATCAAAGCTCTGTTATTGGGAACAGATGTTTGAAAATAAAACAGTGGTTGATGCATCTGTTGACTTGGGTCAACAGATGGATGAGCTTTGTATGTTGTTTCGCCCATTGATTAGGAATTAGTATGCTGTAAACCACTGTTTTCATTTTTAACACTGTAAACCACTGATATTGATTCATCAGTGGTTTCCTAACAACTGTCATCCATTATTCATCAGAGATTGTCACGTGGACAGTACTTAGCCGTCAGATCTTTTGTAACCGTTTCCACGTCAGCATTCACTTTTTCCACGTATAAAACCCTAATCAAAACCCCAAACAGGGTTTTCACTGTTGAGTCGAATTCAAAATTCCTTTCAAAAGCAGTTTTCACCAAATTCTCTCAAATCACTCATCTTCTTCCTTCGTTCTTAACCACCTTCGATTCATCATGGATCTTCCATTCAAAACCCGTCATAACTACCTGTGTACACTTGCAAAAACAAGTCAAACACAGATTTTCATTCCGTGATTGATGCACTTTCATCTTCAAAGTACAAAACTTTGTTGACCTACAATGAAACCATCTACCTGGATACCCAATGAGAGTTCTGGAAAAATGCAAAGCTTGAAACTAAGGACAAAAAGACCTTAGCTATTACTTCATCAATAAGGGGAATTCCAATTACCATCACACCTCAAACCATTTCAGAGGTTTTTGAAATCAATGATCTTACAAGTAAAAGCTCGTTCCCAAACACAGAGTACCAAACTGATTTCATTGAGAGAGGGTATGAAGAAGAAATGAAAAAAGATACTTTACAAAAGGGCAGTTTTCCACCTGCCATGAGGTTTTCATTCCATACCCTCCTCATGTGTGTGTCAAATAAAACAACAGCTTTTAATGAAATACCATTGAAAATCCAATACCTGATCTATGCTATCATGGCTGAAGAAAATTTTAACTACTTGATGTGATGTCGTGGTCACAATTAAATTTAATCCAATTACTACTAATAGCTAGCGGTATGTGGGTATCGAACACATGGAGTTTGTGGAATATGTGTTATTTAGAAGTGTATCTAAGTTAACTAAGATTAAACTAATTGCGATAAAAGTAAATTCAAGAGTTTGGATTGTTTGATTTTAAAACTAAGATTACTAATTAAATTGCGAATTGAGAATTGGTTTTGTAAACAATTTAGAGACCAATGACCATCCTAAGTTTCCGGTTTGCTTTGACATTCATGCTAATATTCAACTAGAAAAACCAACTGGGGTAGCCCTGTTGGCCACGACACCCACCTCTTCCCAGAGGTACCGAGTTCGAGTCTTGGGAGTGGCATATGTCGCCCAGGATAAGAACTCGGCATGGGGAATTCACCGCGGAGCTAGCTTGGTCGGGTAGCGGCTCCCGGAGTGGGATCACTCTGGCGGTTGGGAGGACCGTGCACTATCACCCCCCCTAATATTCAACTAGAAAGAACCACATAGACATGGTTCATGTGTTATTACTTGTCGTGATGAAAGGGAACTAAGTACTCGGATTCCTAGAACGCGAGGTTGTTACCCGATGACCAATTAATCAATACCCAATCCTAATCCCGCCCATGATATCTCGATTGCCAATGGCACCAAGAACGTATGGTTTAGAATAAGATTAACATACAAATTAACAATTTACGAATAAGCAAACAACACACCATAATAAACAAACCATCATAGCAAGTCTATTATTCTAGAAATAAGAATCAAAACACAAATGTCTTAGACAAACCTTCAACCTAGGATGATCACCATAAGTTTAGCCACTCATGACTTGGACAATCATCATCACATACATATCAATCTTCATAAGAATTAAAAACACTAACAAGATGTTTAGAAATTGTTTCAAGCTCTCAAGAACACCCAAAATTCGCCTCTAGACTGCTGGTAACCGAATGGGAATGATTGGATTTGAAAAGACACAATAAAACATCATAAATTAGGTCGGTTACACATTTCTCGCTGGCCTCCACCGTAAGCTACGGTGGCCACCGTAGCTTACGGTGGCTTGGAATGGCTTACGGTGGGTCTCTACTGCCTTACGGTGGAAGAAAAATGCTGGGGGCTACCGTAATTTACGGTAGCTACCGTAAGCTACGGTAGCCTTCAGCATGCAATTTTGTTTTCTTCATAACTTTTTCGTTTCAACTCCGTTTTCTTCACCGTTTTCCTCTATCATGTTATCTTCTTAATTCTTCCATACCAATAATTGATTTTTTTCATTTATTCTCTGTCTTTCAATCTCCAATCCAGTCGCGTCAATTCGAAGCTTTATTTCCACACTTTTAAGCCCCGAATGTACCTGAAACGCAAGCAACCATAGTTATCTAATTCAAGATAAATACATGGATAAATGCGGGATTAAATTATACTTTATAACCGTTAAGGGTTGTCCTACGGACTACCCGTCACTACTCTCATGAGATTTTCAATAATATGGTTAAGAATGTTAATAAAAAATCATTTTTATTGTTTCCAAGGTTTTTAAGTTTTTATCTTCAAAAGAAATTTTCAAAGGATAATGCAATGTGCTTATCCAAGGAAATCATATTCAAATAAACAGCCTAACTTCTGAAACATTCACAAGGCTGTTAAAACCTTCAAAAACCCAAACAGAGGTACCTGAGCAGAATTTAGCAGCAACAACTGCTCCTCAGGACCCTGCTGTTGAGCCCACTGCTCCTGGTGATCACAGCAACATAACCCCTGCTGTGAAACCCACACCAAAAATCACCAAAAAGAAAACTATCCAAAAGCCCCCCCAAACCCACCAAAAAGGTGACTCTGGAAGATGAGATCCTAGAGCTAACACCTGTGACAACACAAAAGTCACCTGAAACCACTGCTGCTACTTCCTCACAGCATATGGAAGAAAGATCTCAACCTGAGCCTAAAACTCCTCCTGCATCCTCTCAAAAGGATCAGGTTGTATCAACAGGGACACCACAATATGAAGCAATGGATTCACTTGAATCTATCTTCCACAGCCCAACTCCGGGGGAGAATTCTCTTTCTACCCCTATCCTCACTGCACAACTCCCACTATCAATGATACCTCTGTTGGATGCACTTGATATAGCTCAGACACAAATCAGTTCTTCTCAATCACATGTCAATGAGAATATACCACAACAAGTGACTGAGTCTGGTGTTTCTATCTCTTCTAACCCACCAACGGTTAAGGAGAGTACACTGCAGGAATTACAAGTAATTCCTGTCAGAAGTTCAAGGGGAGCAGCTACTACAGGTGTTGAACCCACTGGTTTACACCTGGACAGTAGTTTCATTAGTGAGACTCCCTTGAAGGCAATTTCTTCTTTGGGAACCATAGTGTCCACTGGTGTGTTTCCATTATACACTGGTGACCTTAAAATGGTAACTTCTGCTGAAGAAAGAAGTCCCCAGTTGTAACACTTGTCTAATTATTTAATATAAAACGCGCACTATTCAAAAACAAACTACGCAATTAACAAAACTTAATTAATAAGAAAAGATGTACATCATCTTAGTGCTTAACATAACCAACCGGCTATTTAAAATATTTGACAATCATTAGTGTTTACAAAACAATCATTGTTTAAGACAAGACTAGGTTAGCGCGGAAGCTACAAAATTTGGTGTTCGGTTCTTTATGTCCTTGCTTGATCGGCATCCGAAATCCTATGAGCATTACCTGAGGTCAAAACTGCACCAATTATTAGTTTTGACGATGTTATAATGAGCATATACGAGTTTTATTATCATGCACATAACAAAAAAACAAAAAATCTCAACTAATGGTCTGTCGCGCCATGCGCCAGACTCAGTTATAACCTTCGCGTGCCGCGGGCGGCCCCGCGTGTCGCGCTAGTGCCTAGTATCCCCGTCGCGTGGCGCGGGGGAGTATGTTTTCCAGCAGGTCCAGTTTCTGGACCTACACATTTGCCCAGCTCCGAATTTTTCCAAAAATCCCGACTTTAAACTTGCATAACTTTTTATTTACATGTCAGTTTTGTCCGATTCTTTTTCCTACGCACCCGTAATTAAATTACGGACCCGTTTATCAACACAAATTACATAAAAATTCAGTTTACGAACAACTAGCCTATAATTCCACTTTTTGATTATTCGACCCATTTATTTACAACTTCTACAACTTGTTTCATTATCCTCTCATGTGTTCAGCCATTTTACCCATTCCCGGTTTACCAACCGCAGCGTTTTGCTCCCCTTCCGAATATTACTTACGCAGCAACGTCATGCTTATTTTCAAGGATTTGAACATGCTTTTCTTAACAATTTGACAAGCATAATTCCTGAACTTTAATCCCCATACTGAGGGTTCGTTTTGCAACAAGTTTAGCGTATCCGCTTCATGGCTTACGCTTTAATTATAACCAATCAACGAGTGATGGTCACAGTTAGCCTATAATTTGGCTCTTTGTTTATTCGACCCGTTTGTTTAAAAGTTCTACAACTTGTATTATTACCCTCTCATGTTTTCAACCATTTTACCCATTCCCGGGTTTACCAACTATGGCGTTTCGCTCCCCTTCCGAGGATTACTTATGCAGCAACGTCATGCTTATTTTCAAGGATTTAAACATGCTTTTCTTAACAATTTGACAAGTGTAAATTTCTAAACGTTAGACCTAATACCAAGAGTTCAATTTTTGACAAGTTTAGCGTGTTCGCTTCACGGCTCACACATTCAGTATTATATAATTATTGAGTGATGACCCATTCACTGAAATATTTCAATTCGATATTGTTTTGACCCGTTAGGTTGTCTGATGGAAATCACCATATCAAGGATTTGTCTAGTGAGCTTCGTCACTTCAGCGACATAGCGAGTTTGCAATTTGCGCTAATTTCGTTTTCAACAAGTTAGAATTAATAAATAAACATAATGTAATGATACTACGGTTACATACTTACATAATTAATCAATGTTGGTCTCTAACCATAATTACCCATTCCCGGGCTTGTCAACCTTAGCGTATCGCTTCCATTCCATGGTTTGCGCTTTATAACTCAATTTAATGAATGATATTTGAGTCATTTAAAACACTACCAATTCAACTAATATTTGACCCGTTTGGTTTGTCGAGTGAGTTACGTCACTTCATTGGCATACCAAACGCCATCATTTTCACTATATCAATATTAAACATATCTACGACTAGGTCTATCTACATAAGTGTAACGAGACGACAGGTCACATACCTTTAAAGCGCTCCTTTCAATCGCGTGTCTTCACCGGCTTGTCCACTTGACGATCCGAATTCCTTTCCTATAGAGTTCAATCAATTATTATTTAGAACTCTTTCACAACATTTCACGCTTAATTTGCTATATCGTTCAAATATGCGTTTTTATCTCCAATTTGCAAAGTTACCTTTCTCTTAAGCATTTTAACAAACACTTTAAAAGCGTGGTTTTTAAATAACCATTATCAAGTTCATGTCTCAACTATTTAGCCGAACTTTTGTACCTTTTGCAAATTCTTTACTTCTAGCATGTATATTATTATCAGATTTGCTTCATGCAAACCGTTAACATCAGTTTTTCTGATTTCATTATTAAGATTCCCTATTAATCACAAAAACCCATTTAACACCTACATGGGTAAACATGAATATTCATAGTTTGAGAACCAATTTCACAAATTATTAGCTAGGGTTTACATCTAAACTTGTTTTTATTACAAGTTTCATCTAAACATCCCTATCAAGCTCCAATTTTCGACCTTTTATAATATACTTGGAATCTGAGTTGAATCAAAACAATATAATTTAGCATACCTTATGATCCCTTCAACGAGGTGATCACGAATTTGTGCTTGAAAATTGATTTAGAGCTGATTAGAACCTTCAATTTGAGGGAAAGCTGCATGAACTAGGGTTTGTGGGGAACCCTTATGTCGCCCCTGAGTTTGGATCGACCAGACACACTTCTGTTTCTGTGTTTGGTGTGATTTATTTTGTTTTATTGTTTTAAGTTTCTAATTTAACAAGTTTAGTCCCTCAACAATCACTTGGTTCTTATTTTAGGTATTTTAACCCACTTACATGTTACCACAAGACTCATAACTAACTGGGTTATTTATTTCCTAGTTAGCTTATTCTTGTTTATTTTATACTGTATAATTCTAATATAAAGTTTATATTTTCGGGGCGTTACAAGTCTACCCCCCTTAAAGAGGTTTCGTCCCCGAAACCTTCGTTAAGTAGTTCTTTGGTTATTTTTCATGCCTTATTTCTTTTAGTCAAAAGTTGTCATTTGCCTTCTCGCATGCATTTTCCGCATGTAAGTCCTCATGGACTTTATCTTGTGTCTTGTGTTTCTTATTTTATCACGTATTTGTCCCAATTGTCATTTGACCACCCAATATTATGAGCTTGCCCACATGTTTACGTTATACTAACTCTATATTGACAAGGGTTTTGCATAAATCCCACCACTAGTCTGACTTCGAACGGGCCCATCAGCTAGACTGATTATTCACCGTCACTTAATGCCCTGTTAATTTCGGGTCTACCCCTCTTTCCCATAGTCGAATTTAAGTAAGTTTATGATCTTCAATCCCATAACTCACGTTACGACCTGACTATATTCTATATCACTTTTCTTAATCGTGATCGTATCACGTCGTGTTTAAGTTTTGATAATCTTTTTGTTATCAATATCTTCTTCCTAATATATCGTCTTACACCCATCGGTGTTAAGACCTATGTCCTTTATTATTAACTGTTTTCTAATTTGTCTCATAGCATTCGTTTTTTGTTAAACTTTGTTTCACACTAACACTGAATTTCTGTTTAACGTTTATCGCTTTTAACTTATGTCAATTATCCATATCTGAGAATTGATGACAAGAATTTATTCTTATCCGCTATTTTATTGCGCGGGGAGTCGTATCCAGCCCTCTTACTATACCCCGAGTGTCCCGAAGGTTCTTTTGCTTAGCATCGTAGGTTATTTCTTAGGCTTTCATCCCTTTTTGGTTCATTTCCTTCTATTGCTGATGCCAGATTTATTTAGTCCTTTAAACCCTTACTCTGTTTATAATTCCAACTAGGTTATCACCCGGGACTGCTTCCCGGGTAGTTTAATTTTATTAGTTAAAAAACTTGTATTTTTATTAAAATGTAACATATTATTTCATTAAATTTTATCACAAAAATGTTAAAATACTTAAACCAAACAAATAACTACCAAACATTCATATTGGTAATTACGTTTTTTTAGGTGTCAAAAGTTTTAATACTTAAACTAATCATCAAATACTCTTTTACTAATCAAAGTCATATACGGCCCAACACTTTTATAACATTAAAGGCTCAATTTTCATTATCAATAACATAAAAAGCATAAGAATATAAGAACTTAGCAGAGCAAAAGTTAAAAGTCAACGGAAAGAAAGAAAAAAATATATATCATAAATTGCCAAAAATCTCTTTGTTTCATGACGTCAATCCAATCAACGACATTATACCTATAAGAAAAGACACAAATAATAATTTGAGATGACAAAAAAATAAAAGATAAAATTTACGCTATAAATAAATTAGGTAAACCTTGTCGTTTCGTAATCTCCCTCTTCAGTTGATACCTTCAATTCCCATTCACCTCCACCAATCATCTTAATGGTTACATTAGAATTATTATGTAAACTGGCAATATTTGCGATGTGTTCCTGGAGCAACTACAACATAGTAATCAAAATAAACATAATATTAGAATGTGAATTATAAAAAACATAATAATTTGATAGAAAAGATGAATGAAAAAAGTATTTTTTTTACCAAGGTATCAACTAAACACGGACTTGAAACATGAATATTAAATCTCTTACTTTTCATTGTTCTCGTAGACACGAAACTAAAACTGTAAGGAGAAACTTACAAAAACCCTAAACGAAAAAAAACATAAGCAACGTTGTAAGGTGAACTATCAACGGGCAGTTTCGTTGCCCTCTTCCGTAATATCTCCTCTCTTATCTCTGAAATCTTTTGTTTCTGTCCAAAACTCCAATTATTTTAACTAATGAAGGTGATCAATAATCCATTAATATAAATAAGTGACCAGTTCACATGAAAATAATTTTAATAGTAATCTTACCTTACTTAGTGAGAACTCGTTAGTGGCATAGAATCGTTTGGTAGAACATTATATCAAGCTACCATCCTAAAATGTACATGTAACTTTAGAAAATAAAAGGGTGTGAGTATTTTGCTAAAATTCATTTAAAATGCCCTTTCGAATGCTTTCAGGATATGTGTATTTTGCAAAAAAAATGTTTCATTTAGTAATACATGGGTTGACTATCCCTACCTCATCCCTGATCATACCCTCATCTAAAATTCTTTAAACATTAAAAGAATAAAATATTAGGTTCAATGCTTAATGAAAAAGAATGAAACATATGAATATTAATATGATGTACAAAATTCAAGAGGATTAGCCAATGGAAAAGAACAAAACATATGCCAAATTTACCACCCAATATTATGAGCTTGCCCACATGTTTACTTTATACTAACTCTATATTGACAAGGGTTTTGCATAAATCCCACCACTAGTCTGACTTCGAACGGGCCCATCAGCTAGACTGATTTGTCACCGTCACTTAATGCCCTGTTAATTTCGGGTCTACCCCTCTTTCTCATAGTCGAATTTAAGTAAGTTTATGATCTTCAATCCCATAACTCACGTTACGACCTGACTATATTCTATATCACTTTTCTTAATCGTGATCGTATCACGTCGTGTTTAAGTTTTGATACTCTTTTTGTTATCAATATCTTCTTCCTAATATATCGTCTTACACCCATCGGTGTTAAGACCTATGTCCTTTATTATTAACTGTTTTCTAATTTGTCTCATAGCATTCGTTTTTTGTTAAACTTTGTTTCACACTAACACTGAATTTCTGTTTAACGTTTATCTCTTTTAACTTATGTCAATTATCCATATCTGAGAATTGACGACAAGAATTTATTCTTATCCGCTATTTTATTACGCGGGGAGTCGTATCCAGCCCTCTTACTATACCCCGAGTGTCCCGAAGGTTCTTTTGCTTAGCATCGTAGGTTATTTCTTAGGCTTTCATCCCTTTTTGGTTCATTTCCTTCTATTGCTGATGCCAGATTTATTTAGTCCTTTAAACCCTTACTCTGTTTATAATTCCAAAGGTTATGACGATCCCGCAGATCATCTTTGGTTGTGAAATTTTCGTATACTTAGAAATACATTTCTGGTGTCATGGCACCCTTCTCAAGCCTAAAATTTATTTATTTTCGAATTTTATTGATTCGACCGTAGTCCAAGGCTACACCCGCTTTATTTCGGATTATCTTTCCAACTCTATGACTTCTTATGTCCCTTTCGCGTCAGTTTGTTTTGCTCATACCGTCATTCGATTTACGCCCCTATTCCTTTCAACCTGTTACCCGGGTTCTTTATCTTAATGTTTTTAACACTCCGGTTTTATTGGTTTGCATTTTCCTTTCCATGCTCTTTTACGACCTATCACACAGATTCGGTAATATTTCGCACTTCCATTATTCGTTTTGAGCTTACTTGAAATATTAGGTATTATACTTTATTCAGCCCGTCTGGCACTGCAATAGTTGAACATAACTATCGAAATTTCTGTTTTGCGAAATTTCATCGTCTTTTAGTCATAGGCTCATAGCTCTTAATCCGAGCCTTTTGACTTTTAATCTGCGTCATCGTCTCTTGGTTTACGCATATATCCGTAGTCCTACCCATCCATCGGTTATTTTACCGAAGTCATTATTAGAGTCATCATTCCGACATGCATTAAGATTTCGTTTTGATTTATTCGGTGGTATTAGCGTAACCCGTCGCCTTTATTCCACCAATTCCTTAATTCTTCCATTTATTTTGTTTGACTTGTTCTGATGAACTTTATTACTTATAATAGTCAAACTTTATCCTTGTGCCTTAACATTCTTGTTTGTTAGTTTATAATTTTAATTACCTTGATTCTTATCCCTTCCCTTGGGCTCATTACCTTAATGTAATAGGCTCCCGTTATCCGGCTTCCGTTTACCTTTATCATCACGCATTTTACTTATTTGATCCGAACACCGCCTTTCTTTTGTTAGCGACCCTTTGGTCTATTTCTTTTACAAATGTCCGGAAGGCCCATTTCTCAAGTCTTATTTGGTAAAACTACTGCTATTGTTATTCGGCTTTTGGGGTTTACCCGTCCTTATTCTAATACTTTCATAACGTTTATTTTACTAATCTTTTATATAATCACATCCATCGCTGTGATCATCGTCCTTCCTCATAAAGGTTTGATTAATAATGTGTTATTTGGATGGTTACCATACCCAATTTCCAAATTTTCATTTATTGATACTTTATTATTCATAGTAGTGAACAACACGTATCATTCATTTAACTTCTTTCTCGAGGATATGTTTGGTCGAGTTGTAATTTCTCATCTTTAACCTTAATCCTATTGTAACCATAACAGAATCAATTCGTTTCATTTTATTATTCCATATTGTATGAAATTTATCCACATCGTTTATTTATATAACGAAGTTTCTGCATATTTTATTTGGTTTGGCCAAGTCTATAACCTTGTCCTTGTCATCTATTTTTATTGCAAATTTCCGGGTTCGGGTGTTATTAGACTCCTTCCCAATACGTCAGTTATTCACTTTATTAAGTTCCCGGGTTCGAGTGTACGCGCACTCCTTCCCACGACAATATTGACCGTGATTACTTTTGCCTTGGTTTCACATGCTTACCATTGTTTATTTTCTTATGCATATATATTCTTTTCACATAATTCGCTCGTTTCACTACTCATGTATGCCCCTATGCAACTATTGTTCACACTAGTATTGAATAAAATTTATAGTGAAATTAAATTTGTAATAAGCATACCTGGAACAACATCAGGTTCAGCTTTAACCTCCGCGGCTATCATGTGGGAAGACCTTGTCTTCTCTTTCTGGGTATCAGGCTTTAATTTCTTTACGGGTCTTGGGTCCACATCCGACTCACTCCCGTCATCTTTTCCTTGTGAGAGACTATCTTTTAATTCAGTTATCATATCCTCTACTGCTAGCAAAATTGTGGTTTGTAGTCTCTCGGCGAACTGCGGTAGACTAGCTTCTATTGCCTTTCCGACTTCCTTAGAAATTTTAGCTTCCATCTCTTCAGTTAATTGAGATGCTAATTCGCTCTTGGTTACACCGGACATTTCTTTCATCTGTTCGGTGACCTTCAGCACCATATCATTATCGTTGCCTTCATCAGTCATCTTGAATCTGGATGTTTATATTAATTGTTAAACATTTCATTTTGTAACATTTGCATCTTTCGCTTTGGTTTAGCCAAGTTCACTACTTGCTTAGACCATTCATGTTTGGTGCACTTTCCGAGTCTGAGTGTATTACGCGCTCTTCCCATGCACATCTAATCGTATTTATTTTTCTATATTTACTAAGGGGCTGTTTGGTAGCCTCTTAATCCATTCAGAGGTTGTCTCTTAATGAAATCATTTGTGGCCCTTATGTCTGAATGAATAAGAGGTAACCTTATGTCTGACTGGATAAGAGGTAACATCTGAATGGTAAACCATCACATGTCACATTCTTCTACATTATCTTTGTTAAACTCTTAAATGATTTCATTAAGAGGTAGCCTCTTAATGTCATTCAGATGCTACCAAACAGCCCCTAAGTCTACTAAAAACAATTAGCTCTTACCGGATGCTTGATCAAGCTTGAACCGAACACACTTTATTTACAACCTCGAGCTCTGATTACCAACTTGTAACACTTGTCTAATTATTTAATATAAAACGTGCACTATTCAAAAACAAACTACACGATTAACAAAACTTAATTAATAAGAAAAGATGTACATCATCTTAGTACTTAACATAACCAACCGGCTATTTAAAATATTTGACAATCATTAGTGTTTACAAAACAGTCATTGTTTAAGACAAGACTAGGTTAGCGCGGAAGCTACAAAATTTGGTGTTCGGTTCTTTATGTCCTTGCTTGATCGGCATCCGAAATCCTATGAGCATTACCTGAGGTCAAACCTGCACCAATTATTTTTGACGATGTTATAATGGGCATATACAAGTTTTATTATCATGCACATAACAAAAAAACAAAAAATCTCAATTAATGGTCTGTGGCGCCACGCGCCAGACTCAGTTATAACCTTCGCGTGCTGCGGGCGGCCCCGCGTGTCACGCCAGTGCCTAGTATCCCCATCGCATGGCGCGGGGGAGTATGTTTTCCAGCAGGTCTAGTTTCTGGACCTGCACATTTGCCCAGCTCCGAATTTTTCCAAAAATCCCGACTTTAAACTTGCATAACTTTTTATTTACATGTCTGTTTTGTCCGACTCTTTTTCCTACGTGCCCGTAATTAAATTACGGACCCGTTTATCAACACAAATTACATAAAAATTCAGTTTACGAACAACTAGCCTATAATTCCACTTTTTGATTATTCGACCCATTTATTTACAAGTTCTACACCTTGTTTCATTATCCTCTCATGTGTTCAACCATTTTACCCATTCCCGGTTTACCAACCGCAGCGTTTCGCTCCCCTTCCGAGGATTACTTAGGCAGCAACGTCATGCTTATTTTCAAGGATTTGAACATGCTTTCTTAACAATTTGACAAGCATAATTTCTGAACTTTAATCCCCATACTGAGGGTTCGTTTTGCAACAAGTTTAGCGTATCCGCTTCACAGCTTACGCTTTAATTATAACCAATCAACGAGTGATGGTCACAGTTAGCCTATAATTCGGCTCTTTATTTATTCGACCCGTTTGTTTACAAGTTCTACAACTTGTATTATTACCCTCTCATGTTTTCAACCATTTTACCCATTCCCGGGTTTACCAACTATGGCGTTTCGCTCCCCTTCCGAGGATTACTTATGTAGCAACATCATGCTTATTTTCAAGGATTTAAACATGCTTTTCTTAACAATTTGACAAGTGTAAATTTCTAAACGTTAGACCCAATACCAAGAGTTCAATTTTTGACAAGTTTAGCGTGTTCGCTTCACGGCTCACACATTCAGTATTACATAATTATTGAGTGATGACCCATTCACTGAAATATTTCAATTTGATATTGTTTTGACCCGTTTGGTTGTCTGATGGAAATAAGCATATCAAGGATATACCAAACTTTACTCTAACCAATATTTTGACCCGTTTTGTTTGTCTAGTGAGCTTTGTAGGACCGTATTTGACAGTCAATTGAGTCAATTCAAGCTAGCAACTACCGAAAATGCAGCGGAAACATAAAATCGGCATGAATCAAAGCAGAAATGAGTAGAAACAGATGATATACACTTTAACACAGTTTTCTCATTCAATCTTCACAAAATACACCAGCAGCAGTTCGGCTACACGGGTGACATCGACGTACAAAATGAGAAAACAACTTGGGTATTTATAGGGGAAGTAGTTCCGCTCTTATGGACATATACGTATGAGCGAAACCTTAAGCTTGGGATTTCGCTTTTATGACCATGTCCATATAAGCGGAACCTCAACATTACAAACCCAAAATTACATATTTAACCCCTATAAAATACATGATTAACACATCTAGACCCTATACATTCAACAATTAAGACTAAGACGCAGGCTTTAGACATTATGCACCAACAAACTCCCCCTGGATACAGCCGTAGTCTTCGTCTTGTCTTTGGGTCTTCAAATAGCTCTGAACTTTTCTTCATGCTGCTTAGGCTTCCTGTTAAGCGCCTTTCTTATTATTTCGTTCTCTTTCTTCTTTGCTTTTTCTTCTTCAGCTTGAAGCTTCATAAATGTACCTCTCTTTTCTTCAAGCTTTTGACGTTCACGTTTGGCTTTCCGTTTCATCTTCTCATCAAGCGACCACCAAGATGATTTCCATTTACTCTCAGAATTGATACCTTTCTGAAAGCAAAGGGCAACAACACGTTGAAACTGCTGCGCTTGTTCTTTATCTTCTGGTTGATAGTGAATCTTGTTGATGAAAAGACATTCGATATCCTTCGCAGAGCAATTTACAAGCCACATAGGATCATAAACATGTATCTCTCGAATCTCCCCTCCTGCTCTGTAAGTAATTACGGCTTCGGTTGAAATACAACTATACACCCAACCTATGAAGCCTTTATAAAATTCTTGTTCCATCTGAGGCATAGGTATCGTTTTCATCGTTCCTGGCGGTTTGACATTCAAAATAGTCTCTTCGACTCCTGTTTCAGGATCAACCCTCTGCACTCTCTTAGGATGATGTGGCTTCCATTTACGAAACTCTTTTAATGATTCATATTTAATGTAACCCCACATAGCAACATCATTCTTTCGAACCGGATAATCCAAACATCTTACCTTCGGTAGTTCATCTACATCCCACCATGGTAATGACATAATGTCATATAAACGTTCAAAGTACTGAACTCCGCACTCTCTTCTAATTGCATAAGCATTTACTTGGGGTAAGAAACCCCAGCTGATGATGTCACCAAGAGATACGCTTCTATCACGTTGATAATACTTCAAAGGTCTCTTAAACTTTCTCTAGTGACTATTTCTAAACCATTTCTTCCTTTCTTCCTGTTCCATATCCTTTTGAGTGCTTTCAAAGTTCTTATCTTTCACTGCCTCAGCTACTTTTTGTCTCAATTCATCTCTATTCTCCTCTGCAAAGAACCCCATAAGCGTAGGATACTTAGAAGTATCTTCAACCACATCCTCATCATCCGTCCAGTCTTCTACTTCAACTCTGTCGTACTTATCAGCCTCTTCAACATACTTATACGTGTATTCAGGCTGTTGATTGATGTCAAAAGTATTCAACTCTTCTTCAGAATCAAACTTGAACTCAGGATCCACAGTATGCAACATTTCTCTGTAAGCATCCAATCCCAAGATTAACTTCTCAGTATGTTCAACGATCTGAGTTTTACTAGACTCCCCCTTTCCACTAGCTTCCCCTGATTCTTCATTTACTGAATCGTTCATCAAATCATCAACTGTTTTCTCAGTAGAATCTTCAGTAACTTTTAACCCTGTACCACCCTGAGCATCATCATCATCATCTTTACCAGATCCATGACTGCTCGCAGAGAATACTTTTTTATCCTCTTTATCTTCCTCTTCATCCTCCTCTTCATCATCTTCATCATCACTGTTACCCATCAACTCTTCAAGAGGAGTATAATCCTCAAACAGACCAGAAACTGCAGAAATAGGCTCAGGATTATCAACAACGATTGAAGGAACAATCGATCTTTCAGTCACATCTGAACTTCCTTCAACTCCTTTGCCTTTGTCTTTCATTTGCTCATCTATTTTGGCTTGACGTTCAGCTCTGAGCTCTTCAACCTGCAGCTCTTCAAACTTTTGCTCAACAAACGTATCGAGCATTCTTTCCACTACTTTATTCAGCATATAGAACTCATGATCTCTTAATGCTTTAGCTGCTTCAAATTCTTTGTTCTTCAACTTGAAGTATTCATTTTGTTCATCACGTCTAGCCTTTTCTTCTTCCAGCTCAGCAATTTTCACCTTCAAAATGTCTATCTCAGATTGATCTGAGTCAATCTTTTTCACCAACTCTTTATTATCAATCTCCAACTTCTTCACACGCATTTCTAGAATTTTCTCCCTATCGGACACTTTCTTGTTTTCAGCAACTAGCTTCTTGTTTTCCACTAACACTTCGTCCATTCTTTTCTCCAACTTCAACACATGTTCATTGTTCGCAAAACCAAAGTCTCCGATATCTTCAAGATTATCATGTGGACTATAAAGACCTTTGCTAGACAAACCAGGTTGCATTTGAGTGAGTGGGGGGGTCTGAAAGAGTTCTTGCAAGGTGAAAAGGGTTTGTTGTGGTGGTGGTGAATGATGTAGTGGTGATGGTTGTCTTGGAGGTGTTGGTTGTTTAGGTGGTGAGGATTGTTGTGGTGCTGTAGGTTGTCAGGGTGGTGATTGGATAGGTGATTGTGGTGGTGTTGATTCATGTGGTGGTGTAGGTGGCTTCATGGTTTGTTTCTTCTTGAGCACAATCTTTAGCACTTTGATCTTTGGCGTAACTTTGCGAATCTTTGGAGAAACCACTTTCTTTCTAGCTCCAGCTTTCTTTCTGCCACCTGGAGGAGATTGCGATTCAGAGACATGTTCTGGTGAAGGAACGTAAGCAGCATCATCATCCTTCTCTTGTCTCTTTCTCTTTCTCAATAACTTCTCTTTGTTTCCTCTTTAATTCTTCGTAAACGTTCAGCCTCGTCAACTACTTCTTCGTCTGAAGAACTAGAGGAGCTAGTAGTATCTTTATTCACATCATCTCCCTCAATATCATTAATCACCTCTTCTTTCCCTTTCTTTGGCTCAACATTAGCAGCTTTATCAACATCAGCAACCAATGTTGGCCCTGTCTCTAACACATCAGTATCAAACAGATCATCAACATTAAACGGATCATCTTCAGTAGTTATAACTTGTTCCTTTTCTGCAGTGATCACAGGATTATCTTCTTCCGGTTCATCAACTAAAGACGGTTTAGCAGCTTTCTTTTGTTTCTTCTTTGGTTGTGAAGAAGATCCTTCATCCTTTTTAACAATAGGAGTGGCCTTTCTGCGTCTTCTCCCAGATTCCTTCACATACCATTCATTTTTTGTACTTTTGAAGTCTACAAGAACTTTCAATTCTTCAGCATACTCCGCTTCTTTCATTTCAGCTTCATTTCTCCAGTTCTGGTGATCAACTGGATCTGGATCAGCGTACTTAGCATCTTTTATAAACCCAAAGAATGCAGCATCAACTTTCGATTCAGGGTGGTTCGGGTGATATCTCACAAGCTGTTTGATTGTAACTTCATTCATATGAGATTGCACCAATAAATCATCATTTATATTTCTGTCGATCTCAGGATACGCGTGATCAATCAGCATCTGCACGAACCTTGGATACACCCAAGTCTTGCTCTTTGACGTGATGTTCTCTGCCATGTAATGAAATACGATATGCGAAAAGTTGTATTTCTTGTTTAGCACCAATGCAGTGACCATATTCATCTGATAGTCACGCATCGCATCATAACCACCTTTTGTGTGACTTAAAGACATCAAAACACAGTGAATCAAGAACTTGTAAGGCTTTGTAAACTTAGATTTCAGATAATTTCCAGCATTTAAAGCTCCTTGATATCCCATTCTTAACATGCAACCTTTCACCATTCTTTCCGGAAATCTTGTTGGCGAATCAGCTTCATCAGGAAAGTTAATAACTTCACGTATAAGAGCTTCGGTAACAAGAATCTTCTCCATCTTGCCATGTACTTCAACAATCGAAGATATAACCTCATTCTGATCATCATAGCAGGCATTCGTCCAGAAACGTTCAATGTGAGATTTATACAGTGGTCTTTGATCAGTCAACGCCTTCTGAATGGGAATACGTCCCATGAATTCCAATATACCACTGAATTTAACCAGCTTCGGATATTTCTGAACATCCAAATCACAACAGCTGTTGTGAAGAGGATCAAAGACAACACTAAATCCCTGCACATCAACCACAGATACACTGAATCAGAATTACTTAGAAACATCTCAAAAATTTACAAGTTATTTCACATGATATCCTAAATGTAAAATCAAAATTTCACTAAGTACAAAAATTTCATCATGTGTACCAAAGAATGAAATCTCTAAAGTATACAAGAGCGGAACCACAAACACCCTTAAGAGCGAAACTACAGAATAACATATAAGCGGAACCACTAGTGTACAGATGAACGAAACCTCACAATGCACTTATGAACGGAACCTCATTAACATGGACACATAAGCGGAATTACAAATTGTGCATAAGAGCGGAACTACAATATGTACTAACAAGCGGAACCTCACAATGTACATATAAACGGAACTACAGGATGTTCACATGAGCGGAATGTCATGATGTATCAATAAGCGAAACCATAGTATGTACAGAAGAGCGGAACTTCCTCAATGCACCTTGGGGCGAAACCACTAACAATCCCACAAAATTTTATTAAACCTCACAATTTGAATCACTAAACAGTTAACATGACAAATCCAACACTTGGGGTTTTTATTGATTTCATTTTTTACCATTAACTAACCCTAGATCTAAACCTGCAGTGTCCGAACATCAACAAACATCAACCATCAACAGATTTGAACCAATCAATACACAATAATATGATCTACACACTCAGACGACTACACATGATTGATTTTGAGTTCTGATTTAACAGATAAAAGCCTAAAACTATGTTTAGTTCAACAGACGTGGCCGACAGTTCAAATTAAGCATGTTATTGAACAAATTAAAACAGAACTAACCTTGTCCATGATTTTAAACTAAGAGAATAACAAGACATCACTTCGCCTGAAAATGGTCGATACTAGGGTTTCGCTTCAACGTCGCCGGAGAAGAGAACGTATAAGCGAAAGGGTAAAAATGACATTATGAGCGGAACCCCAGTTTATATATGTGGTGAGGTTTCGCTTTTGTGACCAAAGTCAAATAAGCGGAACCACATGAGACAGCCATATGAGCGAAACCAAATTTTAAGATGACACATGAGCGAAACCTTGGTTAATTGTGACATATAAGCGAAACTAGGTTGTCATTTTCAAAAATTGAACTTTTTATCACTTTTCAGATTAAACACCGTCACACCCAGTTGACCAAGTCCAAGTCAATGACCTTGGTCAACTGCTTAGTCCACCAAGTCCAAGTTAATGGCCTTGGTTGACCGAATTATGAAGTAAGCAGTTGTTTTATCTTGAAAAATAGTTCAAATAAATGAACTTTTGAACATTTTGAACTTCCAAACATTTTTCAACTTGTCCAACACTGTACCAATCGTTGTTCTGCATCACCAGCTTACCCAGCCCTCATCATACACTGACCTGATCTGCACTAAGCTTTGATCTTCCGATTCCCAAAGTCAGTTGTCGAAAATAAATGAGAAACTAAAATCTTTTTGGATTTTTAACTGGATAAACTGAAAATTATACACACAATATTTTTGTGAGTATGTTAGGGGATCATATCAGTTGCCGACTAGACACCAGCACCGTTAAGCTGTTATTACATTTTAAGCATTAAACAATTCGCGTAGATTGCCGATATACTGATCCTCTTAAATTCTCACAAAACTTTCAACCTGTTCGGGATACGGAATTAGTGTTTTAGGACTTAAACATCTACATGTGTCCCACCTCAGTATATACTCCCGTATCCAGATCCCAGTATTCAGTCTTACAGGTGAGTATACCTAGATGATATCTGTAATGGGTAAATTACGAGGGCCGTGAGAGCTCAGGTCGATACTTCCGTATACGCAGAGAGATGACGGCTTCGACTTTTAAGGTGTGTCCCCTTTAGAGGATCTTTTGTTTTCAACAGCAGCGACTATCAATTTTATTATTTCATCAGCATGCTGAGGGCGAGCTTATATTTCAAAGCTTTTTGCAGAAAGTATTATCCGGGGACTAGGTCAGTACTTCCATACAGCAGAAGTCCCGGGATAATACCCCAGATATCACTGAGTATAAAGACCTAGTATCTCAGAATACGGGACCCTTCAAACAGGATTTCAGGGGTTACCTATATATCCTGGAGGTGTTCCCCACGTAGACGCAAGTGAAATTTATGTTTATATCCCAAACTGATCTACTAATTTTGCGAAAACCTACCGGCACATCTTTAGAGAGACTGCTTAATTGCATTTTATACATTACAATTCTTTAGCGTACTGCGTCCGTCTAGCTGATGTACTATCATTTCCCCTATTCTACACAACTCTTTTTGAATTTTTAATGTTTTTGGATTTTTTAATTTTATCATGTTTTTGTATTTTTCTGTGAATTTCTCCCCCTAAAACTAAAACATATTTTTGTGTTTTTGATTTTATCGAAAAGTAGAAAATAAACTGTACAAACAAAATTGACAATACGACAAAGGTTCACGTCAGATCGCTGCCCAAATCGGCTTCACATTCAATAACCCTCCCAGATTGCAGATTCTTCATCCCGTTTAATTTCAAAAGATAATAAAATCTCTTTTTATCAAATGGTTTAGTATAGAAATCCGCTTTCTGATCATCGGTGTGCAAGTGTTCAATCCGAATTAACTTTTTCTCGTGACAATCACGGATAAAGTGGTGACGGATCTCAATATGTTTAGTTTTTGAATGGTGAACCGGATTTTTAGTGATATTAATAGCTGCTTCATTGTCCACGTAGATAGGTGTATCTAAGAACTGCAAACCGAAGTCTCGCATCTGCTGTTGGATCCAAAGGATCTGCGAGCAACACCTGGAGGCTGAAACGTATTCAGCCTCGCAAGTAGAGAGCGCTACTGTGGTTTGTTTCTTACACGCCAGGTGACGAGTCGAGTTCCGAAGAACTGACACCCAGCAGTGGTGGACTTTGCGTTTTGCTTGCAGCTCCCAAAATCAGAATCAGCAAAACCAGAAAAAGTAAAGTCACCCGATCGAGGGTACCACAAGCCGATGCTTGGGCAGCCCTTCAAATACCGTAAGATACGTTTCACTATGGTCAGATGTGACTGCTTTGGATTTGACTGATATCTGGCGCAGAGACACGTCGGGTACATGATGTCTGGACGGGAAGCCGTGAGATACATTAGAGAGCCAATGATAGATCGGTACAATGTCTTGTCCATTTTCACACCTTGCTCTTCTAGACAAATTCCATGATTCTGTGCGAGGGGGTGGATGCAGGACTGCAATCTGTCATATCGAACTTGTCAAGCACGTCCTTCACATACTTCGTTTGGTGAATGAAGATTTCGTCGGGCATTTGTTCCACCTGCAGCCCGAGGAAGAACTTCATCTCCCCCATTGAGCTCATCTCGAACTTTTTCTTCATCACCTTTTCAAATTCTTTGCACAGGTCGTCGTTGGTGGATCCAAAAATGATATCGTCAACATATATCTGAACGATCAACAAGTGGCCTGCTTCTTCCTTGGTGAACAAAGTGCTGTCTACTGTGCCTCTTGTGAATCCGTTGTCCAGCAAGTATGTCGAAAGCGTCTCGTACCAGGCTCTCGGGGCCTGGTGAAGTCCATATAGCGCTTTGTCCAGTAGATACACCTTGTTTCTGTGTAGTGGGTCTGTGAACCCCGGCGGTTGCCCCACATACACTTCTTCTCTGATTGTTCCATAAAGGAAGGCAGATTTGACGTCAAGTTGATATACTTTAAAATCTTTCCAAGACGCGAAGGCTAGAAAAATCCAAATTGCCTCAAGTCTGGCAACAGGTGCGTAAACTTCATCGTAATCTATTCCTTCCTGTTGACTAAAGCCTTGAACCACAAGTCGCGCTTTGTTTCTCACCACGACACCTCTGTCATCACGTTTGCACTTAAAAACCCATTTCGTCTTGATTAACTTCTGATTCTTAGGCAGATCGACAAGTCTCCAGACGCCCAGCTTTTCGAACTGTTGCAGCTCCTCCTGCATTGCATTCACCCAGCTATCCTCGGTTAATGCCTCTTTGTAAGTTCTGGGCTCTATCTGCGAAATAAAACATTTTAATGAGACTTCTTTCTACATATCAGCAATAGATGAATAGAAACACGTAAGAGCTCGATCTATTTGATGTCGGGTTTTGACACCACTTTGCAGGTCGCCAATAATCTGTTCTGAGGGATGATAAGACAACGTCCGTGGCATCACGGTGTCAGGCACCATCACTTCCGATTCCAAATTCGATATGTCGAGATCAATGGTTTGATCCTCAGCCTCCGTCGAAGTATCATTTGGCTCCTCGTCAAAGGTTGGAGCGGGTTCCTCCTCTGAGTCATCAGAAACGTCAAATGATGGAGCTGGTTCCTCTGGTGGTTCATGAGCTGTTCCACTCGGTCCGGGAAGTTGTGGCGATGGAGTGTGCTTCTGACAATCCACATGTAGGACTTGAATCACCTTCCCCAGGCATGGTACAAACACCCTTTTCAGCGGGCTAGCGTAACCTACAAAGAAACCCTCATTAGATTTAGCGCCAAATTTACCGTTTTCATCAATAAAGGTATAAGGAGACCCAAACGGCTCCAAAAACTCAAGATTTGGCTTATAACGGTGCAGCAACTCAAAGCAAGTCTTTTTATACTTCTTGACAGTGAGAATTCTATTCAATGTGTAACAAGCTGCTGAAACTGCTTCACTCCAGAAAAAGATTGGCAGCTTGGAATCGGCTAACATTGTACGTGCTGTTTCAATCAGGGTCCGATTCTTTCGTTCAGCTACGCCGTTTTGCTGTGGAGTGTACGGCGCACTGAATTCATGAAGAATTCCCTTCTCGTTGCAAAACTCGTATATCTTGTTGTTCTTGAATTCCGTTCCGTTGTCGCTCCGAATCCTCCGGATTGGCAGTTTGTACACCGTTTCCATTTTCTTGAAAAGCACCATCAATGACTCAAAAGTTTGATCTTTTTGTTCCAAGCACACTACCCAAGAAAATCTCGTAAAGTCATCAGTCACCACCAAGAAATATAAATCTCCGATGATGCTCTTTACGTTGACAGGCCCGAAGAGACCCATGTGCAATCTCTCAAGAGGTAACCTGATTGTATTCATCATCTTTAATGGGTGTGACTTTCGATTCTGCTTTCCTTTCTTGCACGCTATACAATCATCATTCAAGTGAAAATTCTTTAGATTAACACCATCAACTAAATCATTGTGTACTAAAAAGTTCATTTTGCAAACATGAATGTGGCCCATCTTTCGATGCCACATTATCGAATCTTTTTCTGTCGCTTTCGTTTTAGACACAAAACACTGTTTTTGATGAGTTGTTGGCGTTGCGATGCTCATATCCAAAATATAAAGATCATTTTCCCGCGGAGCGCGCAACAGCACCATCTCATCAGGGATTTTAAACCCTGGTTTCAACACAACACATTCAGTTTTAGTAAAGTGTACACTAAATACTTTATCACAGATTTGCGAGATACTGAGTAAATTGTTCGTTAGCTCTACTATGTAGTTCACTTTGTCGAACGAAATTACTCCATTTGACAGCGTCCCTTGACCAACGATCCTTCCACCTTGATTCCCAACAAATCCAACATAGCTTCCGTTTATGGATTTGACATCATAGAGCAGAGCAAGCGTCCCAGTCATATGCCTTGAAGCACCACTATCCATAATCCACTTTGATAGTATCGACTTGGGCAGCCCCTGCAACAATCACATCAAAACAAATTTATTCAAACAATGAAGCCCATGATTTCTTTACTTCCGACACATTTCCGAACACAACATCACATTTTTCATTTGTTTTCGGAAAATCAAATGTGACATTTGGAACCTCTTCTTTCACATTTTGTTTTATTTTATTGTTAATTGTGGGAAATTCTGAAAGAAATTTGTGAAGCTCAAATTCAAACTCAACAACGTCGTCTTTAACAACATTTGATTCAATTTTCAAAGCATGTTCCATCTTTTTAACCTCAACAGATGGTTTTGACTTTGCGATCCAAGATTGGTTTTCGAAAATTTTTGTCTTAGGGTAAATCTTCGAAGTCTTTCAAGTCTTAGAGGATTCGCCAATCTCGAAAATCGATTTCGGTTTCAAAGATTCACCTCTTTTCAAAATACGGATCGGAGAAACCATCGGCTTTTTGCCTTTTGTGTCAGTCAGAGATTTAGGTCGTGGTTTGTGAATGTTTGACTTTTGAACAGTTGGTTTAGAAACAGCTTGTTTTTGAACACTTGGTTTTGAAACAGTTTGTTTTTGAACACTTTGTTTTTGAACCGGTTTTACAACAACAGGTTTCTCAATCACTTTCTGACACTGTTTGCCATGTGGCCGATCTCATTGCAGCGGTAACACACCCTTTTGTCATACTCAACAAAAGTAGATTTGACTGACTCTTCTTTCAACTTCTTTGCTGCATTGAAATCGTCCACAGCCTTTTGACTGAAAATATAATCTTTCTCATCGTCAACACTTGGACCAGCGACAAACACATCATTTATCTTCTCTTTCGGCTTAAACACCTGCTTAGCCGATTTCTTTTCAAATCCGATTCCTTTGTTTTTAAGATTGTTTTTCTTGTTATGACCATTACCAACCCCATCTTTCTTTTCCGAACTTGTGGGACGTGAAGTAACAAACGACTTTTTGGTTTTTGAAAAGAATTCATTGTTATTAACTTCGTTTAGGTTCAATTCAACCAGTTTAAACACTTTTTCGACATTTTCGATCTTCACATTCTGAAGCGGGTACTCGAAGTCGGAATAAAGTTTGTCAGTTCCAACCATAGTGTATACCACCATGATCGGATCTTCATTCACACTCTTTTCTGATTTCGGTACATATCGATCTAAGAAATTTCCTTCATCTTCAGAATCACTGACAGCCTTCTCAGAATGAGCCTTTTCAGATTTCTCACTCTCCTCATCCAACACCTGATCGACAACATTTTTGATAACCTGAGATTCGTTGTCGGTATCGGATGGGGAAAATGTGACATCTATGGTCTCAGGCAACTCATCTTCTATCGTTCTCAATTTGAGATTCAAAGCCGCTTCCACCCCATCTGGATACTTCTGTGTGTAATGATTCCACATTGGGGGTGGAACGCTTTTAAAGACTGGTGCCATATGTAGCTGTTGGGGAACAATCTGATCAAGAACGTACGAAGAAGCCACATAACTCATTAACTTCTTATCAATCCGATCGTTTTCAATTTTAACCAATTCGAGTTCTTTTTTAAGCGATGCGATTGTGTCTAAATGAAAATTGACTTCTTGTTGTTTATCAAATAATGTTGCTTTAGCCAATTTTGTAGCTTTATAATTTTCGACACTTTCTTTTTGTATCATCTTGATTGACCTTTTAAGAGTATCGTACGCTTCTTTAACTTGGCCTAGGTCAAACTTAATCATATCAGCATGGTGTTTCAATTCTTGATACTTAGTGTCTTTTTCAAGACACTCCGTGCATGGTTCTAAACACTGTTTGCATGGTGTTTCAGAGATTGAAACAACCTTTTCAACAACCTGCTCTACACACACAGTTTTACCGACATTGTTTGACTCAGACTCAGACAGTTTGACTGATTTGATCTCCTGAATTCCAGATTCCTCTCGTTTAACAGACACACTATTGACAGACTTTGACTCCTCGGATTCTGAATCTACCTCTCTGAGTTTTCCCATTAAGGCTTTGTTAGCTATGTCTTTCAAAACTTCTCCAGTTATCTCTTTTGATGCATCTATCAACTCTTCAACGACTTCTTTCTTCTCTTCAAACCTTGGGCATGATCCAGTCTTTGGTTCCTCGAAATATCCTGCAAAAGATTCAAACACATTAGGAGGCAATATTGATTTTATAGTATATATCAAATCCTCCTGTGCTGACTGGTAGTAATACACTTCAGCAGCTATTTCTTCAACATCGACTTCATTATCAGCAGCAACCTCTTCAACAACAACTTCTGATCCATTCATTGTCTCAGAAATTTCAACAACTTCAGCCATCATTTCCTGTCCATCGCTACCGGGGATATATTTATCCCAACTGAAACCTGCAGCTACCTTCTCGTCGTCTTGATTCACGATCAGTGCCTTTTCTGGTTTATTCTCAATCTGTGGCCTATGAACAGTTGGCTGTTGATTTGGTCAGTGATATATCGCTTGCCTGTAGTAGTCGTTGGTGAACGGGTTTTGATGATTGTTTACTTCACGATTGGGACATTCTCGTTTGAAGTGACCGCGTTCTTTACATTTAAAGCACGTAACTTTCGACTTATCAAACCCTAACTTTTGATCTGGGCCTGATAGACTGTTCCTGCCTGTAATTTCCATGAAACGTTGAGCCCTACACACCAAACTCGCCATACACCACTTGATGTCAATTAATTCAAGCTCTTCGGGATCGATTTGGTCGTAATCCTCCTTCGTCATGTCAGGATTACCGATCCTCCCTGCTACTAAGCCCTCATAAGCCTCAAGAACGGAAGCAAGCATTGCTATGTGCTATTTTGCGGCTATTTCAGTTATCTCGTTTCCATTCTTTATGTTTACCGCAATGTTGCACTGAACCCCAGAAACGTACGCCTGATGATTTGATCCTGTTGAGCTTTGAGGTGAAGGCTGTTCCTGAGTTTTGACATTCGATTCAAAGTTCGCAAATGGTGACGAATTGCCAGATTGCGGAGTGTTTGAAGAAACACTTGAAGTGTTATCAGCACTGAACCCTGTATGTATTTTTGGACTTTGATTGGTTGAAACTGTAGGGTTGCCTTTGTAATACAACGATACATCCTGCTGCACACTTGCTGAGTTCATTTTCTTGATTTTCAGCAATTCCAGCTCGTGAGCTTCAATCTTCTCGATGAATGAGCTGAGGTTGAGATTCACAAAATCAGAATTGTTCTTTAGCAACGTTAGATACGTGCCCCACTCATCATACGGAAGAGCATCACACAACTTATCAATCCATTCTTCATTTGTCTTTTTAATTTCCAAACGTTTCATTTCGACCACAAGATGACAGTATCGTTCGATTAACTGCTTTGTTGTCTCGCCTTTAATCCCAGTAAAGATATCAAATTCCTTTTTGATTAAGGCTTTCTTGCTCTTAATCATTGAAACACTGCTTTGGAATTTCAGCTGCAACGCTTGCCACATTGACTGAGCATTGTCTTCATGTTGTAGCAGAACGAGGATATCTTCCTTGATGGCCTGTTGCAAAATGCTCACCATCTTCTTTTCAGCCTTGAAATCAATTTGTTCAAATTCTGTCAAACTCCCGATGCCCTTTTCCAATCCCATTCCATTAACTGGTGGTACATACTTCTTTTCTATTTTAAACCTTTTTTCGAAGTGATTAGCTTGCACCCAGTTTTTGAAACGGCCTGACCAACCCGCATATTCATCCAAACTCATAAGCTTCGGAGACTTTTGCATCGTCCCCGTCTCGTTTTCCATGTTAACGTTCTTCACTATACTTGTCGGACTTGGCGTAGCCGTACCACTCCCCGCAAACAAGTTATAAAAATCTTGATGTTCCATTTTAGTGACAAATGTTCAAAAATGTTTAACTTTTTGATTAACAGATTGTTTTACTCGAAAAACTTTTCACACAGACTGAGTTTCCTACACTTGATCACGTACGAAATGGACTAACCGCTCAAAATACGATTTTTACACTAAAACAGGTCAAATAAGCGAAACCAGACACTAAGTGTACTAATGAGCGAAACCTGTTTGTGACCCGATAAGCGAAACCTGTAACTTGACAAATGAGTGAAACTACTTATAACACTAAGAGCGGAACCACTAAATGACACTTGGAGCGAAAACTACGAGCGAAACCCCTGAAATGTCAATATGAGTGAAACCTTAGGAGCGAAACCTCCAAAAATGTCACTAAGAGCGGAACCATTCGAGCAAAAACCCCTGATAATGACACTAAAAGCGAAACCTCTCGAGCAAAACCTCTGACAAACATATGCCGTAAAAGCGAAACCTCTAAGATGACAGATAAGCGAAACCTATTTTCGAGCCATTTTATGTCACTTTTAAGTTGTTTTTAGGTTTGAATTTCTCAAGGGTTGTTATTAATCAGTTTTACACTATATACTCAAATCTCAGTCCATTTTGTCCGTCGGAAAGGTCTGAAACTCAAAATGTGCTTGAAAAAGGCTTTGATTCGGGTCAACTAGCTCACAACTGGCTCTGATACCAATTGTAGGACCGTATTTGACAGTCAATTGAGTCAATTCAAGCTAGCAACTACCGAAAACGCAGCGGAAATACAAAATCGGAATGAATCAAAGCAGAAATGAGTAGAAACAGATGATATACACTTTAACACAGTTTTCTCATTCAATCTTCACAAAATACACGAGCAGCAGTTCGGCTACACGGGTGACATCGACGTACAAAATGAGAAAACAACTTGGGTATTTATAGGGGAAGTAGTTCCGCTCTTATGGACATGTACGTATGAGCGAAACCTTAAGCTTGGGGTTTCGCTTTTATGACCATGTCCATATAAGCGGAACCTCAACATTACAAACCCAAAATTACATATTTAACCCCTATAAAATATATAATTAACACATCTAGACTCTATACATTCAACAATTAAGACTAAGACGCAGGCTTTAGACATTATGCACCAACAAGCTTCGTCACTTCAGTGACGTAATGAGTTTGCAATTTGCGCTAATTTCGTTTGCGACAAGTTAGAATTAATAAATAAACATAATGTAATGATACTACGGTTACATACTTACATAATTCATCAATGTTGGTCTCTAACCATAATTACCCATTCCCGGGCTTGTCAACCTTATCGTATCGCTTCCATTCCATGGTTTGCGCTTTATAACCCAATTTAATGAATGATGTTTGAGTCATTTAAAACACTACCAATTCAACTAATATTTGACCCGTTTGGTTTGTTGAGTGAGTTACATCATTCATTGGCATTCCAAACGCCATCATTTTCACTATATCAATATTAAACATATCTACAACTAGGTCTATCTACATAAGTGTAACGAGACGACAAGTCACGTACCTTTAAAGCGCTCCTTTCAAACGCGTGTCTTCACCGGCTTGTCCACTTGACGATCCGGATTCCTTTCCTATAGAGTTCAATCAATTATTATTTAGAACTCTTTCACAACATTTCACGCTAAATTTGCTATATCGTTCAAATATGCGTTTTTATCTCCAATTTGCAATGTCAGCTTTCTCTTAAGCATTTTAACAAACACTTTAAAAGCGTGGTTTTTAAATAACCATTATCAAGTTCATGTCTCAACTATTTAGCCGAACTTTTGTATCTTTTGCAAATTCTTTACTTCTAGCATGTATACTATTATCAGATTTGCTTCATGCAAACCACTAACATCAGTTTTTCTGATTTCATTATTAAGATTCCCTATTAATGAGAAAAACCCATTTAACACCTACATGGGTAAACATGAATATTCATAGTTTGAGCACCAATTTCACAAATTATTAGCTAGGGTTTACATCTAAACTTGTTTTTATTACAAGCTTCATCTAAACATCCCTAATCAAGCTCCAATTTTCGATTTTTATAATATACTTGGAATCTGAGTTGAATCAAAACAACATAATTTAGCATACCTTATGATCCCTTCAACGAGATGATCACGAATTTGTGCTTGAAAATTGATTTAGAGCTGATTAGAACCTTCAATTTAAGGTAAAGCTGTATGAACTAGGGTTTGTGGGGAACCCTTATGTCGCCCCTGAGTTTGGATCGACCAGACACACTCCTGTTTGTGTGTTTGGTGTGATTTAATTTGTTTTATTGTTTAAATTTCTAATTTAACAAGTTTAGTCCCTCAACAATCACTTGGTTCTTATTTTCGGTATTTTAACCCACTTACATGTTATCACAAGACTCATAACTAACTGGGTTATTTATTTCCTAGTTAGCTTATTCTTGTTTATTTTATACAGTACTTTATAATTCTAATATAAAGTTTATATTTTCGGGGTGTTACACCAGTACCGAGAACAAGGGGCATCAGTGGATGATTTTTGGGACACTTTTCCTAAGTCAACCACTTATACAACCACCGCTGGTGGGAAATCAGATAATCCCATTAACTTGGGTGATGGTTTAAAATACAAAGAATTGCCGAGAGGGTTGATAAACTTGACACATCTGTTGCAGAAATCAAAACTATGTTACAACAGTTATTACAAGCTCAAAAGGCTACACCCACTGCTACACCATCTGCAACATCTGCTCCATCCCCTGCTGAGCTATGGCATCTGCTTCAACCTCTGCTTCACAAACAAAGATAATATGCAGATCAACAGCATGAAGTTCAACTTCAAATGGTCAGAAATGTCATGGAAGCTAGGAACAAAGATACTCAAGCAGATATCAAAGCCATTAAAGCTCATCTGCTTCAAACCACTGGCACTGCTCCGCCTTCAATCATCTATGTTGAAAATCCTGATGATGCCAAAAAGGGGGAGAAAACTAAAGGGAAAAGAAGATGGTTTAAACATGCCACCAGATCCAATGTCCAAACTTGTGGTAGAAATCCCAAGGCCAGATGGTTCTAAAAAAGTTGATGAGACTCAAAATGTATTTGCTGAACTAAAAGAAAATATGAAAGAGTCAATGGAAATAAAAGAGTGAAAAGGGCTTGCTCAGGGGAAGAAAGTTTTGATGGAAAAAGAAGACCAGGGTACTTCTAAACCTAAAAGAAGATAGCCTACCAGAAAAGTAAGCCAACCCAAAACCATACCTTCCAAAACCACCAAACAAACTCCTCAAATCCCCAAAAGTTCCTCTTATCAAACCTCCAAACCAACAGATGTTAAAACACCTGTTGTATCAACAGTTGTTGGTACTTCAGTGGTTTCAACATATGTTATCCCAACAGCTGCCATCATTACTACATCAACCCACATTCAATCCACTGCCATACCAAAAACAATATCACCACCACAAAAACCACCTGCCAAAAAGTAGATGACAACAGTTGACATATCAACTGTTGTAGTGACAACAGTGGTTGAAACACCAGTTGTTTCAACAGCTGTTAGTCAGATACCCATTACTTCAATCACTGCCACTCAACCCACAAATACACCACCAACTTCTCCAAAGCACAAAAGGAGAAGGATAACAAACATTGTACTGGAAGATGACACTTCCCCAACTGTAACATCTACACAACCACTGTCCCTTGTCACCATTCCAAACCTTGTTCCATTATCTTCAGTTCAAGCCTTCAATCAAAACACTGCCATTGTCCCTGCAGGAGTATAATATCCTCTAGATCTTCCAGCAGTCAGGGAGGAAATCAAATCCTTCTACTCTAAAGATAACCCTGAAAAGAGGAAACTCCCATCTGTTCAAGGTTATCCTTTGCCAAGAAATATAGAAGAATATCTCAGAATAAAGGCCCAACAAGCAGAGGATATATCTAAAAGAGACACAGATGGAAAGTCTGACAAAGAGATTCAAAGAAATTTGCAATACCTGCTCACCAAAGTTAGAACTTTAGAGCAGTTCTCAAAATTCCTTTGTCAGAAATTATCAGAAAAAGATGATGAAAGCATGAGAAATGACTACCTTGAATACATCATGGCATACAAGAAGTACAGGGCAGAAAAGTATCAATACAAAGAATGGACCATCGGTGAACTGCAAAAGGAGATAGCCAGAATTCAAAAGATGATTCAAGACAAGGTAAAGCAAACTCCTCCAGTCTGGGCCAATTACAAGAAAAATGTACCAGAAAGGGCCTTGAAACTGAAAAGAATGAAAGAAGAGCTGATAACTGCTGATTATGGGTCCAGGAACCAGATTACAAGGTGGTCAGAAGAAAAGGTGTTAGCTACCTACAAAAGGTTGGAAGAGTTAAGGAAGAGAGATCCCACTGCTCCTAAAAAGCCTGACTATCCGGAAGCAGTGGTTCCAGTCAAACAACAAAAATTGTCAATCAGGAGACCCACTGCTCCACATGCTACCATCCTTTATCAAAGAAGGAAACAAAAGCAGATGGATGAATTAATAAAAGAAGACAAGGCTAAAGAAGAATACATCATGAAAATAGTTCTTCAGACACTTATGGCAGAAAAACAAGACTCAACACAATCTAAACTTTAAGTTTTTATACTCTAAACTTTAAGTATCTACCGACTGACTTATATATTTATTTTATTTATAAGTCTATATAGATATAACTATATTCATCATTTATATTTGTTATGCATGGTTTTCTAAGAAACGACCCGTGTTTGCACACGGGTCTTACCGCTAGTACCATATAATAAAAGAAACCAATGAGGTGACACATGTCATTCATTGGAACCATCTAATTTTTAGTTTTCTCATCTTTATCCCATACTTAATTATAATTAATATTAATTAGAAGGTAATTATAAAATAAAATTTAACATAAATTTAAACAATTCGTATAGAAGATAATATAGTCTTTTGAAATATTTATTAGATTTCAAAATAATTTATCTTGAAATTAACAAAAGACGTACATTAAATATAAATTAATATAATGTAAAGAGTTAAATGTCATTTTAGTCCCTGTGGTTTGGGTCATTTTGTCAGTTTAGTACAAAGGCTTTATAATACACATGGTTTATAAAGATATAACAAGATATAACTTTTTATTGATTGGTATATAAAATTAGATGTACTCAACCCATACAATACAAGAGGTTCTTAAAAATGTAATTTTTTTTCATTATTTAATATATAAAATTAAATTTACTTAACCATACAATACACGAGGTTCTTAAAGATGTAATTTTTTTATCATGTTCTCTCAGTTACTTACCATCATTCGTAATTTAATTACATCGATTCATATGCAACTTATATGAGTTTTAATTCTAATCTTGATTTCTTGGTGGAAAACAGTACCTATCCTTAAACTAAAAATTACACATGGGTATCACTACTAGCCTTAAACTAAAAATTACAATATCTATACACCTATCTATACTTTCTATCAATATGTGTTATGCATGGTTTTCTAAAAAACGACCCGTGTTTGCACACGGGTCTTACCGCTAGTACTATATAATAAAAGAAACCATATTTGGGACACTTGTCATTATATTAGGCCATCTACTCTATGGATAATTATCATTTAGTTTAATATCTTCTAATTAATTATAGATAATCTCTTATGAAATATTATTTAGTTAATTTCTTCTACCTAATTATAGATAATTATTATTTATATCTATACAAATAATAATTAAAATAAAAAGATTTCTTCTACCTAATTATAGATAATTATTATTTATATCTATACAAATAATAATTAATATCTATACTTTCTATAAAAGGAGAAATCCAAATGACATAAGAAAAGCTGATGTGTCAGCCAGAAAGGTTGTCCAACAATGCTTTTCTTATGTCATCAACGATGAGGTGGCAGCCATAGAGGGAGCATAGTGACACCATAAAGCTTAGTTTAAAATACATTTAAAAATTCAAACATCTGCCATCAAACCACTGTCCATCTCCAAAATTCAACCTATGTTGTAAATTCAAACCTCTGCAATCAAAAACACTGCCCATATTCAAAATCTTGGCTCCAGATTCAAAATTCAAAACATATACATGTATAAACTGAGTTCACTAATCAAAAATTCAAAATCTGAGCTTCCCTTTCAAAATTCAATCCATTTCTCTCTCATCTCTCTCTCTCTCTCTCTCTCTCTCTCTCTCTCTCTCTCTCTCTCTCTCTCTCTCTCTCTCTCTCTCTCTCTCTCTCTCTCTCTCTCTCTCTCTCTCTCTCTCTCTCTGAAACTCACTTTCTTTCTCTCAAATCCAGACCAAACCATCGTGTGCTTAATTATTCAGTTCATATGTGTTGATTATTAGTTTATTACTAAGAGATTTATATTTATCAGTTACATATTGATGTATATAAATAGTGAAGTTTGCCCTAAATCTCTTCCATATGACTGAATCTTATGCAAAAAGCATAACTTTTGAAGCTCTTGAAGAAACTCATCACTTCTCAGTCGCCGCCAAACAAGAAACCGGAAAGGAATGGGAACTCTTCAAAGAGAATGTCATGGATTCAAATGCTCTATACAATCTGCCCTAATTTCTTTCATGGATTTAAATGCTCTGTATAATCTGCCCTAATTTCTTGATCGTGAAGGTGAGTTTATACAGTAATTATATATTATCAATTTGTAATAAGTATATGCCCTAATTTCATGGATTCAAATGCTTTGTACCTCCTGCTACACTCTCTGTCTTATTTCTTAAAACTGTTTTCTCCAGATTTTTGACTTGAAACGTGTGAATCAAAGAAGTTTAATTGGGGAAAAATGGGCTTCATTTGTTGAAGGTACGGTTAACTCCTGCTATTTGCCGAAGTGGTAACTCGGTTTTTTCAATTCTTCATTCATATTGTATTGTCTTTAATTTAACCTCAGTTTGCAATGTAATTAGTTATATATGTAGAAATCCCTCTAAGATTATTCTACATTTGAAATGTAGGCCGGCCTACAGATGAATTTTGGGTTTATGTTTGGCTGAATGAACTGATTTCAACAATTATTTAATTATTTATGTTTGGAATGTAAAAGTTTGAAAGGGGAGATGTAGATCTATATTATAATTTGATACTAAGTTTGACTTTCTTAAGTATTGTGATTATATCTCTTTTTTCTGCAGAACCTTTCTTTATATTGCTACAACCTACTTGTTCAAGAACTTTTAGATATATGAAGAAAAGAAAGTAAGCATCCTTCATCGTTACTAAACGAACAAACAGTCTAAACCTTTCTTTAACATTTAAGCTTCTTACACTCTCTGTCTTATTTCTTAAAACTGTTTTCTCCAGATTTTTGACTTGAAATGTGTGAATCAAAGAAGTTTAATTGGCGAAAATGGGCTTCATTTGTTGAAGGTACGGTTAACTCCTGCTATTTGCCGAAATGGTAACTCGGTTTTTTCAATTCTTCATTCATATTGTATTGTCTTTAATTTAGACCATGGGGTATGGTGGGGCTTGGGTTGGGGCATTGGTTGACACGTGGAAATTCAAAACTCAAGTCTTCAACCCACTTTGAAGGGGGTATGGTGGGGCTTGGGTTCAGCTTTCTTTTCTTTTAATATATATATATATATATATAAATATATATATATATATATTTATAACCATTCACAGTCCGCCATGTCAGCTTGCTCCCCCGCCCCACGCCTGGCTTGAAACCCAAGCCCCAAGGGCCACGCCCCAACCCAAGCCCACCCGGGGTGGTGGCTTGGGCGTTTTCCCCCAACCCAAGCCCCATACCCCATGGCCTTAACCTCAGTTTGCAATGTCAATAGTTATATACGTAGAAATCCCTCTAAGATTATTCTACATTTGATCTTTTACGATTTTAATATTTATCATTTTTGGCTGTGTAGCTTTTTAAATCGGAAGCCTACTGCAGGTGTTCCTGGTGTTATATATGTTACGCCAGATGAAAATGCCAGAGTCATCAGGGCACAAGTAGTTGATTATTACACCGAGTTGCTAACCAAGGTTTTGGGGAAGTATGTGACTTTGTGATTGTATACTAAAAACTTTTTTTTTCTTCTATTCTCTCTTAATGAATATTTGATTTTATCTTCTTTAAATAGCGAGAAGGATACCCAAATGTGTATGTATCACATTTCATGGCCACCAGATTGTGGATTCTGTTGTGAACTAGATGATGACTGCGTAAAGGAATTAGTCGGTAATTTATATTTTAATCTTTTACGATTTTAATATTTACCATTTTTGGCTGTATAGTTTTTTAAATCGGAAGCCTGCTGCAGGTGTTCCTGGTGTTATATCTGTTACGCCAGATGAAAATGTCTATTCAGATTATAAAGATTACGGAGGTATCTTAATATGCTAATATCTTAGACGTAACAAGAAGAGAATACAAGAAAAGGAGATTCTTACACCAACATTTCAATCTCCTGATTACATTAGGTGCTTCTGCATCAAACGCATAAGGTTTTCGAGCCAACAGTCCGAGTACATGCCCGTTTATGGCAAGTTCTGGGCGGTCGGTCACAATTTGTAATGGAAAATATTAGATATAATGGTGACTTGCTGAGAAAAGCTTTAAAAACAAACGAAACAAAAGTATGCAACAAATATTTAGGCCATATATCTATTTATTCAACTCCAAAGTCCTAACGAATACACAAGGGTATCACACTATTTTTAAATGCAATGAGATTTTCGACGCTTACCAAATAGATTAGACTCTACGGATTTGACAAGAACATCGGCCCGATTCTGATGTGTCCAGAAGTCACCAGTCATTCTCTACGAATTTTGATACAATTACTTCACCATATCATGCTTTCCATATAAATCTGGGCTATTTTCACATGTCCAGCCATAGCTACTTTCCATAATTGCTCTATTGGCATAATTGTAATGTGAAGTTCTTATATTTTTGTTACAGGTATTCTGAAAGAAACGTCCAGAAGAAACTTTCCAATCAAGTGGATTTATTCCACATCAACCATGGAAGATACAACTGTAAGCAAGTCTTTTAACTTACACATCATCGAATACATTTTGTATGTATATTGATAGTTGAAACTAGCATCATATACATTTTTGTTTGAAGTTTTTTCTTGGTTCTCTCTTTTATGTTTATTAGATGGAGTATTTTGATTGATTGAATTTAAAAAAAATGCTTATAGGCTCAGTATCATGACTGGATTCGACTCCTTGAGGTCATATCAAAATATAAGACATATGTTGAGGTGTCACATTTGAGGCATACGGTGTCGGTCACTGAGGGTCCTATACTGTGGTGGAGTTATGCGGCTCAAGCTGCATTGCAGCAGAAGAAAATGTGGTAAACATATATAATTTGAAGATTGATAGATGATTTAGGAATCAGTTTAAACTTAAAATGTTAAGTAGGTGTTTGGAAATGTGTTTCGAAAGTGATTGTCATGGTTTGAAGAATAACTTATGGTTATGTACTTATGTCACAATATACGCAGGCAGACCGTGGCATCCATGTGAAATCCAAAATCAAGAAAGAATACCCGACATTACAGTATGCAGGGTGGACGGTACTTCTCTTTTTTCGTTTTTATTGTTATGTTTCAAATTTCTGTTGAGTTTCCTGTATTTTTAAACTTTTGGCGTGCGAACATTTTATAGTTGAACATCAAAAAATAATAAGTACAAATACAATTAACTGTCTTTCTGGCTGTCTTTACCATTTAAATACGAGGCACATGAATGAAAATGACTTGGAAAATTAATATTTTGTAGATCTTCGGGATGATAAACAATTCTTAACTGACCATCCTGGTGCAGTTCCAATCACAATGGCTCAGGTACCCTCTACTCCCATTTCAATCTTTATTTTTTAAAGGAAAATTACCAGTAATAATTAGATTTGACATTTGTTTTATACTTGTGTAGGGAGAGGAACTGAAGAAGCTAATTGGCGTCCCTGCGTATATAGAGTGTAGTTAAAAAAAACAGCAGGTGATGTTTTATTTATTCATATCATATTTATATTAGTACATTTTCTTCATTCCATGAAATTTGTTGAAGAAGCTATTTGGCGCCCCTGCGTATTTGAACTTACAACTTTAACAAAAAAAGTTTCGAGTATAAGTTGTAAACGGCCAGTATACATGCATCTGTGTTTATACATGCCACTAGATGTTGATACACTTCAAATATCTCATAAGTTTACAGTATTTGACTTAATACTTTGACAATTTGTCAAATGTCACACATCTATTGATGGCAAGATAATACAGAAAGTTAGGTCCATGTTACCCTAAAAATTACGACTTCTAGATGAGGAAGTAATGTGATTTTTGGTGAGCATTTGAAAATCGAAGAAGACCTTATAGTTTTCATTGTATGGTTATTTTTTCCATTTTGAGTGGTAACATATCGAGGGACAAATTAAAAACCACTGTTGTTGATACATCTGTTGATACAGTGGTTGATGCATCTATTGACTTTCCTCAACAGATGGATAAAAACAGATGTTTGAAACCACTGTTGGGTTAAAACATTGTTTTGTGGACAAAAAGTAGTTGCTTTTTTTTTTTGCAAACAATGGTTTGACTTTGGTCAAATAGTGGTTTGACTTTGGTCAAACAGACTTTGGTCAAGACAGACTTTTGAACCACTAAGAATCATAGTTTTGCAAACAGTGGTTTGACTTTGGTCAAACAGACTTTTTGAAAACAGTGGTTTTGACAGTAATAGAAGTAATAATCCTTGACCTTCTAACAAATTGTTACTTTAGCTTTCAGTTTTCATAGGGATGTGATGTGTATTTTTATTCTGAGAAAAATTCAACCTTGATCTTAACCAAAATCTTGCTATTATTGTTGCAGAACGTGAAGGCTATTTTTGATGCAGCCATTAAAGTGGTTCTGCAGCCACCGAAGCATAAGAAGAAAAAGAAGCGTAAGTGTCACACCCCGACCACGAAAAACAACAAATCGTGGCGGAAACGTCGAGTGTCGTAACAGAATCATTGTTTCATAACGATGGATTAAATAATTTTGTTTTATTGAATTATTGAACACATTTTTTTACTACAAATCAAACAAATACAATTATTGTCTTTCAAGTTTTAAAGTCGCTAAGGCACGAGTCCATCCTATGTATAGCATGTATCAACAATCATCACATAGCAGCACATGAAACATGTGTAAAAATAGGTACGTCAGCATAAAAATGCCTGTGAGATACATAGGTTTTATTAATGCATGATTCATGACCTGTAAGTTTAAAAGAATGTTTAAAAAAAAAACAGTCATGAACTTAAAAATGTTTTCTTTATAAATCATATAACAAGTGATAAGAAATCAGATGATATCAAAGAAAGATGCATAAATAAATAACTAAGTAAAATGAGTTTGTATAAAATATGTTGTTTGTAAAACAATGTTTTGATAAAAAGGTTTGTAGTATATATAAAAATATACTTTGGTTTTAAGGAAGTCGAATAAGTAATATATTAAAATATATTTTAGTTCCAAAATAGTTAAACAGATAGTATATTAAATATACTTCAGTTGTCAAAATAATAGTTTTCAGTAGTATATCAAAAGTATACTTTTGTTTATTAATAACATATTAAACTATGCTTTGGTTTTGTAAATTAGATATCAAACTGTGTTTCAGTAATTAACAAAATATATGTTGTTTTGTACAATATCACACATGAGAGTATATCAAACTATACCTTTGGGAGTATAACAAAATATACAACAAAAATGTGATTTAGAATTCATTCAAACCTTAGTGTATCAAAATACACCTTAGAGACTATAGAAATACCACAAAGGCAATCCCTATTTGGACAAAAATCGGTTTCTAACATTCCATACAACAGGAATGGGGTGTCAAATCCTATAGCGCTATATCGTACTACCAATCGGTCTGGTGAATGTATAAAACAAGTACAATCCAACAATTAATTTTATAATCTTTGAAAATTAGTGTTTAAACTATAAATAATCATTCAGTTTGTCAAAAGATAAGTACTAACATGTATAATCAATTTATACATTGAAATCATGAACATAACAAATAGGTACACATGTTTCCCCCCAAAACATTTGAAAACAGTAAAAGAGGGGACAATATACTCACTTGAGGATGCTTATAAGTCTTGAATTACAAGCAAGCAAAGCTAGAGGGATCACGGAATCAAACGGCACCTAATATAGGTAACTATGTAAATAAACCGGACCCAAATCGGAACATCGGATAGTGTAACAACTCTCACTAAAATTAATACTTAGTATCTTAATTATCTATTAAGAAAACCCTAATTAAGACACCCAAGTGATTCTGCACAAACCCTAAAATTTCCAGAACAATCGGAACCAGGATCAGGGCCCCTAAAACCCAGGGGGGTAAACCCTAGTGGACGATTATCTAAACTATGTGCCGTCGAATTCAATTTTGAAGAAATCATCGACTCAGCAGGCCTAGTCCCACATGTGGCAATGATGTGTGTAAAATGCAACATATAAATCACATCAATTAAGGCATAAAACTAACCCTTTTTAAGTACTAATGTTGGAAAAAGAGTGTTTTTGTCTTTCTTTTGTATTTTCAGAATGAAATGAGCTCAAATTCACAAAAGAAGCAAAAAGACAACTAATTCTAGCATAAATACAAGAAAAGGAATAAAAGTAGACTGCCCGGACCCTCAACGGCATCCTCCAAGGCAAAGAAGAGAAAACAGAAGACTGAACACGCCCCGTGTCCAGCGGACACGGGGCCGTGCCCAAGAAGCAGCATAAAAGACAAACCTATAGAAGCTTCCATTGCCCACCACGGGGCCGTGTCCAGCGGGCACGGGGGCGTGGTGAAAGTACAGCAGGCGCATTAATTGTAATTGCGAATTACAATTAATGAGGAGAGAGAATGTCAGACGGGCACGGGGGCGTGTCCAGCGGACACGGGGCCGTGCCCAGCCTTCTGTTCAGCCTATAAATAGGGGTGCTTGGTTTCATTCCATCTCATCCCTTGGCACACCACCTCTCTCACACTTCATCCACCACCCACCACCACCATAACACCATCATCCACCACCATCATCCATTGTCCATCGTAGAGTGTGTGAGTCGTCTCGGGATCCAAGATTGATCGTAAGAGTTCTTGACAATCAAGGCCATGTTTGCCTAAGTCTCTTACATCACTTGGTGAAGACAAGTGTTTAGTATAATACTTTTTATTTTTAATCTTTTGCACTTTTTATTTGGTTTTGTATTAATGACTTTAATAACTAGTTACTTATGTTGAAGGTGATCTTTCCTTATCGTTTGTCCGTGGTGTCTTGGCGTTATTTTACTGTCTATATAAAATAAAAGATTTTCACCATTCATATCTCCACGGTCTATATGGAGGTATGTTGGCTACCTGGTCGGGGGTTAAGGGAACGGTTTGGTAAGGGTCTTGCCCTTGTTCAGCGTTTAGAGGTCCTGCTTGGGACCTGGGTCAAATTTAGTAGGATCTCCTTCAATGCTCATAGGTATTGGATGGCGGGGATCCAAACTCTTTGACCCCCTCATAAGTTAACTACTATTAATACTATAACCCGGCTATTTAGGACTGTATCCCTGCTGACTCAGACTACTTAGCCGAGGGTAACGTCACCGCCGAAAGCGGGGCCTACCACAATTTGCATTAATAACTTAATTCATTATCTTTCAATAATCCGACCCTTTAGGATTGTATCCTTGCTGACTCAAACTACTGGGTTGAGGGTAACGTCGCCTTCAAAAGAGGGGCCTACTACAATAACTAAGATAATCTCTTAAATAAGTGCAAAAGTGCGAAAATAATCAAAGGTTATACTAATACACGTGTCGGATCCAAGTGATTCATCTTGTCTATCTGTTTTTATTTTATTTTATTTTTCAGCATTTAGTTAGTTTTTATTTTCTTAGATTAAAACATTTTTCTCACTTTTTTGATTTGATTAGACGTTGAGGATAAACCGGTATTAAAAGCTCTTGTGTCCTTGGACGACCTCGGTATCTTACCAACACTATACTACGTCCACGATGGGTGCACTTGCCCATATGTGTGTTTAGTGTTAGTGAATATCGTGTTTTATAAATTTAAAACTTGGCTAAAAGTGTAAAAAGGGGCTTAAATATACATCAAAAATATATCGCACTACACACGCATCAAGTTTTTGGCGCCGTTGCCGGGGACACAAGGATTTTAAGAAAGTTAGGAATCAACGGCCTAATCATATTTTTATTTTTCTTTTTAATTTTTAGGATTTTTCTTAGTTTTTCAGCTTCTGCAGAGCTTAGCACGGGGCCGTGCCTGCTGAACACGCCCCCGTGCTCAATCATTGGAACTGGCAATCCTGTTTTAAGTCAGACAGTAAGCTGAACACGGGGCCGTGTCCACTCAACACGACCCCGTGCCCAAGATTCTCTTACTGAAAACAGAACCGTTAGACCCTGGCGGTTGGTAATTTCTGACACAAACATGAGTGATAGTAATTCTTTTTACTTTCGGCACTCTTATGGTGTGTGGTGTCGATTATGTGGAGGCGAACATGAGGAATTAAAATGTTACTTTCTAAATTATAGGCCCCACTATATAGACCCACCGATTCCTTGTAACCTTAAGAGGGGCGAAAGTAAAAATAAGCACTATCTCTCCCTCGAATGCGCCCAGCCAGATATTCTAGGGGAAATGCTCCTTGACGAGTTATTTCAACTAGAAGAACTAATTCTCAATTGGTCAAAAGAACTTAGGAAGGATTTTATTGATCCGCCCCAAGATGATGACCATGAGGAAACGTTGGAACCGCATTCCGACAACCTTGTTGCTCCCGAAAATACCTTCATACCTAGAAAAGACTTGGACGATAGTCGTCCCTGTGCCGATTGTGCCGTGAAGGACTCCCCATCGACTTCGTTCGATGCATACATAGACCTGAGCGATTCGGCATACACCTTCTTTAACGAGAGCCCGGAAAAGGGTTGGACTTGTCCACCTAGAATGAAAATAGGAATTACCCTCACCGATAACCTCTTGCGTTCTCGCCTTAGTATAGGACAATTAAGGTATCTTAGGCACTTTGGGGTTGTTCCAACAAATCAAGAACCACCCGATATAAATAAGCTCCTTAGTAGCAACAAACTCCATGAATCAGCCTCCCAACACGGGGCCGTGCCCGGTCAACACGACCCCGTGTTCACTCAGAAGATTTTCTGCTGATTTTGTCAGAATACGGACAAAATGTGTCAGGATTTTCTCTGCACACGGGGCCGTGTTCAGCGGACACGGGGCCGTGTCCAGTGTGCTGTCGTTTTCTTTAAATGCAGCCTGATTCCTGCTCATTTTTGACCACTTCACTAAGCAGAGATTCCTGGGATCTTCACATATACCATCCTAGGTAAGTGCTAAAAGAAGGTTCCCAAGGACCATCTTGTCTTTTCCACTTTTGTTCATTTCTCCTTCTTCCAAAAATTTTCAAACATCTCCTCCATGGAAGCTTGGAAACCCCATGATTCCAATCTTCTATGTAAGGTTTGTAGGATTTCTGGCTACGGATTCTTGTTTAAAGTTAGTTCCATAACTTTGTTTTAAATTATCTAAGCTTAAACCACAGTAAAAGAATGTTAAAATAATTTAAAACCCAAGAATCGTTAGAAAAAAATCCTGCAGACCACTGAACACGGGGCCGTGCTCAGTGAGCACGGGGCCGTGTTCAAGGTACTGTTCTGCAAAAGTTTAGTTATCTTCGGTTTCTTTCACAGAAAATGGTCAGCAGGAATAGCGGATCATCTTCACGAAATAACCGAAATGGAAGAAGGTCGTCCACGGCAGAAGATTCCCTAGTAAACTACGTTTACGCTTTGAGGGAAGCCATAGATGAAATGACGGGAGTAGAAGAAGCATTAGTGGACCGTATTAATCATCTGACGGTAGGATTGGAGGGCTGTCTTCGAGAAGTAAACCTCCTGCACCAGAGGTTAAACCTTCTCGCTTCCCCGCCTTTGGTTCCCGTGATAACCCAAAGAGCGTGGAATGTAGTACCCGAGGTCATCATTCTGGCCGAATGGCACGCCATGCACCAAATGCCTCAACCAAGGGTGGTGCAAGGAGTCCCGGTGAGCGTTCCTCCTCAAGCCACTGAAGAGAATGAAGCTACCTTCTACCTCCCAAGGGAGATAGAAGAATGGCTTTAAACAACCACCGAGGAGCCGTCGGCTAAAGAGTGTTACTACATCGGGAAGCTATTCCCGAAATTTTCCTAAATAAGTACAACCTTTATGATAACCTCATGTATCCCTTAGTTATTTAGCTAACTATATGTAATGTTTCTCTATGTTTGCAATGATATGATGGTTTCTAAGATTGGTGGTTATTAATGAATAAAACACACTCATGGTGGTAATGGATGAAAAAGGGAACGAGAAAAATGGACCCATGCACGAAGAACAGAGCAACCCGACATAAATCTCCGTCACAGAAGGCTCAACACGGGCCGTGCCCAACCAACACGGCCCCGTGCTGAGCCACCTGCAGAAAAACACCCAGTTCAGGTAACTGGACACGGGCCGTGTTCAGCGGACACGCCCCCGTGTCCAGGCTTCTGTCTTAACTCTTTAATTTCTGTTACTGGCACCTGACCACGGGGCCGTGCCCGGTCACCACGGGGCCGTGTTCAGGATGCCAGTAACATAAATCTTTGCTTTTTAACCCACTTTTACACATTCTAATCAACCGAAAATATTATTTTTGGACACATTGAGGACAATGTGTAATTTAAGTGTGTGGGGGGGGGATGCTAAACCTTGAATTTTGCAAATCCTAATTACAAGCCTTACACAAAACTCTATTGGAACCGCTAAACACCCCAAATTTTTTTCAAAAACTTTTCGTTTTTTTTTACTATTTGCTTGTCTTGGTTTAATTCGGGAATAACAAGTTCTAAAAAGGTTATATTTTTACAAATTTACAACCGATAGCGTCGTGATAACAAAGAACCAACATAAGAAAATTACGAAACGGCATAACAAGTCTAGTTAAAAATTCGATTATATATACTTGATCACATTAAAAAAAAACCATTCCCACAAAAGTGAGTTTTGAGCCTTTATCGAGCATACAAATATACATCTTTAGACTAAATGCTCATTTTTCGTTTCTTGTGTGAATAGCCGCTTGGTTCTTACAACTCTAGAACTTGCCACGACGATACATTCCCGGTCCTTACCAACTTAAACCCAAGTAAGTAAGTGATGGAGGCATTAGGACTAACCATATTTTTCTTTCTACACCATTATTTTTCATTTTTTTTACCACCTACCCAAAATCCCCCTAGTTAGCCCCTTTGAGCCTAAACCTTTCATTTCATTACCCTAAAAACCTTTTCACCCACCAAAAACCTTTTTATTTTTCACCCTTTAATTTAGTAACAAGCTCGGTTTTTCGTAAGCTCGCTATTTTATATGACTTAAAAAAAAAATGATGAAGTCAAAAACAAACAAAAGCTATATAAAAGCTTGTTTGGAGAAATACTTCAAAATAAAAAGTCACTAAAAACAAGGTATGTCACGAAAACCGACGCTTTTTACGATTTTCGCCCTTTTACTAACCACTAACCCAACCACCCACCTTTAATCCAAGCCTAACCCTTCACCCAAAAAGTCCTCTTGATATTTACAAAGGTAAAAAGTTAAAAAGGAGGAGGATTGATTGCTTGGCAAGCCTATGGAAGGCGTAAGTTCCATGCCGCTCTCGAGTGATTCACTAAAAATTACACCTTCGGCCGAGTGTTGAGTGATCTCCCGTGAGGTATGTGAACTTGTATATAAATGGAATTTTAATAAGGCATGCTATGCCCGAATAAGTAATTTATCTTCTGAAACGTTCTAAATAAATCATAACGAATAGGATTGTAAATAAATAAAAATAAAACTTACAAAGATCTTGGATTCCCGACACTCTAGGACAAGCCAAAAACCTTCTCTTCTACCTATTCCATTTGGGAGTGTAAGCCACATTTAAAGAGTTTTGCTTGAGGACAAGCAAAAGTTCAAGTGTGAGGGTATTTGATGTGTGTAAAATGCAACATATAAATCACATCAATTAAGGCATAAAACTAACCCTTTTTAAGTACTAATGTTGGAAAAAGAGTGTTTTTGTCTTTCTTTTGTATTTTCAGGATGAAATGAGCTCAAATTCACAAAAGAAGCAAAAAGACAACTAATTCTAGCATAAATACAAGAAAAGGAATAAAAGTAGACTGCCCGGACCCTCAACGGCATCCTCCAAGGCAAAGAAGAGAAAGCAGAAGACTGAACACGCCCCGTGTCCAGCGGACACGGGGCCGTGCCCAAGAAGCAGCATAAAAGACAAACCTATAGAAGCTTCCATTGCCCACCACGGGGCCGTGTCCAGCGGGCACGGGGGCGTGGTGAAAGTACAGTAGGCGCATTAATTGTAATTGCGAATTACAATTAATGAGGAGAGAGAATGTCAGACGGGCACGGGGGCGTGTCCAGCGGACACGGGGCCGTGCCCAGCCTTCTGTTCAGCCTATAAATAGGGGTGCTTGGTTTCATTCCATCTCATCCCTTGGCACACCACCTCTCTCACACTTCATCCACCACCCACCACCACCATAACACCATCATCCACCACCATCATCCATTGTCCATCGTAGAGTGTGTGAGTCGTCTCGGGATCCAAGATTGATCGTAAGAGTTCTTGACAATCAAGGCCATGTTTGCCTAAGTCTCTTACATCACTTGGTGAAGACACGTGTTTAGTATAATACTTTTTATTTTTAATCTTTTGCACTTTTTATTTGGTTTTGTATTAATGACTTTAATAACTAGTTACTTATGTTGAAGGTGATCTTTCCTTATCGTTTGTCCGTGGTGTCTTGGCGTTATTTTACTGTCTATATAAAATAAAAGATTTTCACCATTCATATCTCCACGGTCTATATGGAGGTATGTTGGCTACCTGGTCGGGGGTTAAGGGAACGGTTTGGTAAGGGTCTTGCCCTTGTTCAGCGTTTAGAGGTCCTGCTTGGGACCTGGGTCAAATTTAGTAGGATCTCCTTCAATGCCCATAGGTATTGGATGGCGGGGATCCAAACTCTTTGACCCCCTCATAAGTTAACTACTATTAATACTATAACCCGGCTATTTAGGACTGTATCCCTGCTGACTCAGACTACTTAGCCGAGGGTAACGTCACCGCCGAAAGCGGGGCCTACCACAATTTGCATTAATAACTTAATTCATTATCTTTCAATAATCCGACCCTTTAGGATTGTATCCTTGCTGACTCAAACTACTGGGTTGAGGGTAACGTCGCCTTCAAAAGAGGGGCCTACTACAATAACTAAGATAATCTCTTAAATAAGTGCAAAAGTGCGAAAATAATCAAAGGTTATACTAATACACGTGTCGGATCCAAGTGATTCATCTTGTCTATCTGTTTTTATTTTATTTTATTTTTCAGCATTTAGTTAGTTTTTATTTTCTTAGATTAAAACATTTTTCTCACTTTTTTGATTTGATTAGACGTTGAGGATAAACCGGTATTAAAAGCTCTTGTGTCCTTGGACGACCTCGGTATCTTACCAACACTATACTACGTCCACGATGGGTGCACTTGCCCATATGTGTGTTTAGTGTTAGTGAATATCGTGTTTTATAAATTTAAAACTTGGCTAAAAGTGTAAAAAGGGGCTTAAATATACATCAAAAATATATCGCACTACACACGCATCAGGCAACCCTATGCCCCTCAGGTGTCCTTTACGGACCGTAAGAAAAAAATTCTTTACGGTCCGTAAGCGTGTCCAATTTGGTGTATAAATAGCAGACATTGGCAATTGAAATTTGGCTTTTGAACAACGAAGAAATTCGTTATAACCACTGAGTTATATCAGAAACAGTCCACAACACACACCAATCTCGAAACGCTGCCGCAAAACAGGGTAATAACTCGATCACTATTACGATTCAACGTCTGATCGATTGAACTATCCAACGTATGATTAAGTGCTGCTCAAATTGAGTTTATACTTTGTTATTCATCGTGATTTCGACTTGAATGTTTGAGTGTTGTCCGAACTCGGGCTATACTCTGTCATTCGTTGTGAATCCGCGGAATTGTTAAGTATTGCACTTTATTAATCGTTGTGAGGGTTTAATCTCGTGAATTGACGTAACTGCTGTATTAGTTACTAAACCCGTTTGTGTGCATTGCTATTTAAATTAGGTTAATCAAGGCTAAATCAGTAGGCTCATACACTGCTCGTTAAATCTGCAATGTGAGTCATTCTCTTTTTATCAACCGTTTTACAATACTCCAAATTATTTTCAAAAGTTATAATTACAGGGAGTAAGTCGTGGATATCTTGAATCACTGGCTAGTAGGGTATTGTGCACATTACTAATTTTCTCCCAGTTAGGTTCATTGACCTACTAGGGATAATCATCACTATTTGGGTTCATTGACCTAATAGTGGTATGACCATCGTCAGCATTGTGGCATGTCACCATTGTGACATGGTGCCAGATAAAAATAAGATATAAACCATTGTAATCGCTCTTATGCTGTAATTAATAACTATGCATCATTTTATGTAAATAGAATGATTCACTCAGTATTTCCCGCTGACAAAACCTTTCTCAAACATATTTCAGGTGATCTGTTATGATCCAGGAAAAGTGCCGTGAAGCACTACAAGCTTAAGATAGTGGCTCATGATAAAATAAAGAAATATGTTTTGTAAAATAAAAGATTTCCCAAAGAAATCAAATGATTGTAAATTAACGGGATTTTATCCCTAAATTATGTAAACGGGCAATTTTAAATATTGAAAGATCCTGTTTTAAAAGACTTCCGCTGTCGCCTAAATTAAATACCACGAGATTTCTGTCCCGCGGCTCCTGAGACGGTCAAACCGGTTCGGGGGCCATGACAGAAAAATGTGGTATCAGAGCCGCTGATCAAGCCACTAATTTAAGCCAATTAAGTATTTAGAAAATACTTAATTTTTATTAATTGCTATTCTGTGATTATGTATTTTATTATCTGACTAATAGTGTACAGTATGGGCAGATCTTTATATGCTAGCCAATGTAGCGATTAATGCAAATTCTTAAATAATTTAACCCAAGTTTTAGCACCTTTATTATCTACAGTCTAGAAGCTTTATTCAGTAAATAAATAAATTTACAAATAAAACCTAGTGTGTTTTAAATTTCAGTTGTTTTGGTAGTTACCCAGTATGAAATAATATTTAAAAGTTTTTCTGCAAAATTTTGTTATGATTTTTAACTTGGTAATTGTGTGTATTTTGCTAAACAGCATGAGTGACTTGTCTGACGCCCTTCAGAATTTAAATCTCTATCCAGTAAGAATAGAGGTTTCCAGAGATTTCAATAGATATATACCAGACATAAAAGAACCTATAGAATTCAACGCTTTACATCTCGGGAAACCCAAGCCTAAGAAAATGGGAATTGGGGAAAGTTCTAGGCAAATTGAAAGGTTACCATCTCAGGAAGAGCTAGATTTTATATTGACAAGCTATAATACTATTAAGCCTGTTAATGAAAATGTTTTTATTCACTCTCTTGAAAGACAACTACCAATGAACTTAGAACCAGCTATTCCAAATCCTTCAATCCACTCACAAATACACGAATGGTTAACTAATGAAATACAGTTCCAAAACAATCCCTATAAGCTTTTTCCTCAGTTCCATCCAGAACCTTTACCAAATCCACCAATGAGTAACGAGAATATGGCTGAACTCCGCCACTTTGGCAAAGAACTAATGGATACTGGTAATAGGATCCAAGAGATTGGGGGACAGATCTCCTGGAAATACGATGAGAGGAAACGCCATTACTAGAATATCATCTGATAAAGGATAGGGGATTTATGGAACTGTGGTTGTATAATAGTAATAGTCAAAATCAGTCTGTAAAATAACCTAAAATAAAACTTTGTAAGATAATGGTGTGTATTGATGCGTACTATTAAATATAAAATGGAAATCAAGAAATCAATGAGTTGGCTATATGTGTATTGTGAAATTAATATGATTATTTTATGTATAATTGTTATTTATTGATACTAATAAAATTAAATATATTATCAGATGGAAAATGCTAGTAATGAACCAGTTAATGAGGTTAATCAATCTGAGCAACAACCGGGGGATCAATATATGACTAGGCAGGATATAGAAAATATCGTTGCTCAAGGGATAGCCAACGCTATTCCAGCAATAGTTGCTCAAGGGATAGCCAACGCTATTCCAGCAATCGTTGCTGCTGTTAAAAATCTAATAGAACCACAACAAATCGTTTCTAGCAAACGTATTTCTGAAGATAACTTCAGTAATAGCGTAAATGGAGGCAATAATCATACTAATAATGAGAATGAACCACGGCAAGCTCCTCCCCCTAAGAAAATGAAAGTTGCAACGCCTGGTTGCACTTACAAAGAATTTCTTGCTTGTAAACCCACTGAGTTTGCAGGCAATGAAGGAGTGACTGCGGCACTACGTTGGTTAGAGAAAACCGAGGCAGTAATTGCCATAAGTAAATGTGCTCAGGATGATCAGGTCATGTACGCGTCAAACCTTTTCAAAGAAGGGGCGCTAGAATGGTGGAATACGGTGTTACAAGCAAAAGGAAGAAGGATGGCGTATGCTATGAACTGGGAAGAATTTAAGAGCTTTGTAGAAAGAAAATTCTGTCCCGAATATGAAAAGGAACAAATGACAAATAAGTTTTTAACCCACCGGATGGTGGATGTAGATTGTCGAAAGTATACTTCGACATTCTTCGAGTATGCTCGAGTGGTACCAACCCTGGCTTTGCCAGAGCCGGTACTTATTTCTCGTTATATTTGGGGATTGATTGCTGAAATCCGTAATATCGTCAAGGCTTCGAAACCTCGTACGATTGATGATGCGGTGGATTTAGCCAATACTCTGACTGACGAACTAGTACGGACAAGAGAAGAAAATAGAAGGAAGGAAGTAGCCCAAAAGATTACCCAAGGATTCCGTCCGGGTAACCATAACAATTTCAAGAAAGGAGGGAATGGGCAATCTTCCACTAGCCCATTTTGCAATTCTTGCAAAAGAAAGCATTTTGGAAGATGCAAAGGATATTGCAATTTTTGCAAAATTCCGGGGCATCAAGAAGAAGACTGCAGGAGGAAGAGATTTTCAGTCTGCTATAACTGTGGAGAAGCTAGACATCTTAGGCCAGATTGTCCAAAACTGAACAAACTATCTAACAATAAAGCCAAACCTGCCGAAGAAGCAAAAAGGAATGTAAGAGCCTTCCAACTGACTGCTCAGGAAGCAGAGCTCATTCCAGATGTGATAGCCGGTACGTTCTTAGTTCACAACGTTTACACAAAAGTATTATTTGACTCTGGTGCAAACCAAAGTTTTATAAGTATTTCATTCTGCCAAACTCTTAACTTACCTTTAACCAGCATTAGGCAAATTTCTACAGTAGAAACGGCAAATGGGAATTCAGTTAAAATAAATAAGGTTCTGCAAAAAGTAGAAATAGAACTTTTAAGTCATAAATTTCTGCAACTCCATTATCTATGAAATTAGTTGAATTTAATGATGTATTAGGAAGGGATTGGTTAGTAAACAACCATGCTTAAATTATCTGTGATAAAAATTCCATAAAAATTTGTGCACCCACTGGAGAAGTAATAATGATTACAGGAGATAAGCCATATAAACCCATAAAGTTTATATCAGTAATGAAAGTTGCTAATTATGAACAAAAGCAAGGAATAGTATAAATGATTTCAGTAATCATTAATACTAAAGATAAAGAACTTAAGGAAATTTCTGTAGTTTCAGAATACCCAGATGTATTCCCAGAAGAATTACCAGGGTTACCATCAGATAGGGAGGTAGAATTTAGGATTCATCTAATTCCAGAATCTATACCGATAGCCAAGGCACCTTATCGGTTAGCACCCACAGAAATATTAAAACTGAAAAATCAATTAGATGAATTATTAAGTAAAGGTTTCATACAACCTAGTTTATCCCCGTGGGAGGGGGCACCAGTATTGTTTATTAAGAAAAAGGATGGTTCGATAAGAATGTGTATTAATTATAGAGAATTGAATAAGGTTACAATTAAGAATCGATACCCATTACCTAGGATTGATGATCTTTTCGATCAACTTCAAGGAGCTAGATATTTTTCTAAGATATACCTACGTTCCGGATATCATCAATTGAAAATACAAGAGGAAGACATACCTAAAACTGCTTTCAGAACTAGGTATGGTCATCACAAGTTTACAGTCATGCCCTTCGGATTAACGAATGCACTTGCAACATTCATGGACAAAATGAATAGGATCTGTAAACCATATTTGGATAAAATTGTAATTGTCTTCATCAACGATATACTTATTTATTCCAAAAGTCAGGAAAAACATTATCAGCACTTGCATGCACTCTTAACTTTGTTAAGAAAAGAGAAGCTTTTCGCCAAATTCTTGAAGTATGAATTTTGGCCGCCAGAAGTACAATTTCTAGGTCATATGGTGAATCATGAAGGTATTCACGTAGATCCTGATAAGATAGCAGCAATTACCAAAAGGAAGGTTCCGTAATCCGCAATGGAAATTAGGAGTTTTGTAGGTTTAGCCGGATACAATAGACGATTTATTAAGGATTTTTCCAAGATAGCTATATCATTAACTAAGCTAACCTGTAAAACAGTTAAGTTTGAATGAGGACCTAAACAAGAAGAAGCCTTTAGGATCTTAAAGCATAAATTAACAAATGCCCCAATCCTAGCCTTACCAGAAGGAACAGAAGATTTTAAAGTATATGGTGATACTTCAAAGCTAGGATTTGGATGTGTGTTAATGCAACGCAAAAAGGTAATTGCGTATGCATCAAGGCAATTGAAAAAGCACGAAGAAAGCTATACCACTCATGACTTAGAATTAGGAGCCATAATTTTGCCCTTAAGATTTGGAGACATTATCTGTATGGAAGTAAGTTTATTGTCTATACGGGTCATAAGAATTTAAGATATATATTTGAGCAAAAAGAATTAAACATGAGGCAAAGGAGATGGATGAAAATCCTAAGTGACTACGACTGTGATATTCAGTATCACGAAGGAAAGGCTGAAGACGGCTAGAGATCGCCAGAAGAGTTATACAGATAATAGACGAAAGCCGTTGGAGTTTCAAGTTGGAGACAAAATGCTATTGAAAGTATCTCCTTGGAAAGGCGTTGTTAGATTCGGTAAGAAAGGAGAGCTAAGTCCAAGGTACGTAGGACCATTTCCAGTGATCCAACGTATAGGACCAGTTGCTTATCATTTACAACTACCAGAAGAGTTAGCTGGAGTACATGATATATTTCATGTATCCAATCTCAAGAAATGTTTATCAGACGAATCCCTGGTAGTACCTCTTCAAGATATAGAGGTAAATGAAAAATTAAAATTTGTAGAGAAACCACAACAAATAGAAGATAGAAAGATCAAATTTCTCAAGCACAAACGTCTAGTGCTAGTTAAAGTCAAATGGAATTCAAAAAGAGGACCAGCATACACTTGGGAGCTGGAATCAGAAATGAAGCAGAAATATCCTCATTATTCCAGTAAATCTCGAGGACGAGATTTTTCTTAAGGTGGGGAGGATGTAACAACTCTCACTAAAATTAATACTTAGTATCTTAATTATCTATTAAGAAAACCCTAATTAAGACACCCAAGTGATTCTGCACAAACCCTAAAATTTCCAGAACAATCGGAATCAAGATCAGGGCCCCTAAAACCCAGGGGGGTAAACCCTAGTGGACGGTTATCTAAATTATGTGCTGTCGAATTCAAATTTGAAGAAATCATCGACTCAGCAGGCCTAGTCCCACATGTGGCAACCCTATGCCCCTCAGGTGTCCTTTACGGACCGTAAGAAAAAATTCTTTACGGTCCGTAAGTGTGTCCAATTTGGTGTATAAATAGCAGACATTGGCAATTGAAATTTGGCTTTTGAACGACGAAGAAATTTGTTATAACCACTGAGTTATATCAGAAACAGTCCACAACACACAACAATCTCGAAACGCTGCCGCAAAACAGGGTAATAACTCGATCGCTATTACGATTCAACGTCCGATCGATTGAAACTATCCAACGTATGATTAAGTGCTGCTCAAATTGAGTTTATACTTTGTTATTCATCGTGATTTCGACTTGAATGTTTGAGTGCTGTCCGAACTCGGGCTATACTCTGTCATTCATTGTAAATCCGCTGAATTGTTAAGTATTGCACTTTATTAATCGTTGTGAGGGTTTAATCTCGTGAATTGACGTAACTGCTGTATTAGTTACTAAACCCGTTTGTGTGCATTGCTATTTAAATTAGGTTAATCAAGGCTAAATCAGTAGGCTTATACACTGCTCGTTAAATCTGCAATGTGAGTCATTCTCTTTTTATCAACTGTTTTACAATACTCCAAATTATTTTCAAAAGTTATAATTACAGGGAGTAAGTCTTGGATATCTTGAATCACTGGCTAGTGGGGTATTGTGCACATTACTAATTTTCTCCCAGTTAGGTTCATTGACCCTACTAGGGATAATCATCACTATTTGGTTTCATTGACCTAATAGTGGTATGACCATCGTCAGCATTGTGACATGTCACCATTGTGACACGGCGCCAGATAAAAATAAGATATAAACCATTGTAATCGCTCTTATGCTGTAATTAATAACTATGCATCATTTTATGTAAATAGAATGATTCACTCAGTATTTCCCGCTGACAAAACCTTTTTCAAACATGTTTCAGGTGATCTGTTATGATCCAGGAAAAGTGCCGTGAAGCACTACAAGCTTAAGAAAGTGGCTCATGATAAAATAAAGAAATATGTTTTGTAAAATAAAAGATTTCCCAGTGAAATCAAATGATTGTAAATTACCGGGATTTTATCCCTAAATTATGTAAACGGGCAATTTTTAATATTTAAAGATCCTGTTTTAAAAGACTTCTGTTGTCGCCTAAATTAAATACCAAGGGATTTCTGTCCCGCGGCTCCTGAAACAGTCAAACCGGGTCGGGGGCCGTGACAGATAGAATGAGGTTTCGTAAACCAAATGATATGAGGACTCATGTAATATGGTTTAACAAAGCCTACATACTAAATCGAAACCTAACCTAAGTGCTTACAACCCATTACGACCCGTTTAGGTAGCTTACGCTACTTTAACGCGTCGTTCGCGTAAAACACATTCGGACCGGCTAACTAGTCCTATGACAAGTATTATATGCCTTAACATGTCTAATAATGTTGCCTAATCAGTTTAGATGTAAAATTTAGGTTACATATGCTTAAAATGAATTTATACGTAAAAAGGGCATTTTGGTCATTTTACTAAGGCATATAAACTACCTATCATACAACTAACTAAACATAGTGACCATAAGGTATAACCTCGAAAGGTTATTCCCTATATAACTATGATCACAAAATATGTTTGGTCGAATCCTAATGATCGACCAAATCGGTCGGGTTCGAAAGTCTAAGTGGTTGTTTAGACCGCTTACCTTACGACCCTATATAAGCACTAAACCTAAAGTGACGAGTTAAACATGTTAAAACATGTTTAACGAAGTTAGAAAACAAGTTTGATATCAAAACAAAGGGTTTTGATACCCAAGAATAGTTTGGTTGCAAAATACGCATAAACGCGCATTTTGACCGAAACTATGACTCGTCACTACACCTAATCAACGTGGTAATCAGTAGGTATAGTCACTAGGGACTATAACCTTCGTGATTACGCTCATGATGCGAAGTTCAAACGAACTTTGTGTTGACCATAACCTGGTCAAAGCAGAAAGTCAAGCGCAGTTTGACTTTCATGCTTAAAAACGCATAAATGCACGAAAGAATACTTACAAAGGGTCCAAGCTAGGAAGATCTTGATCTAAATACTCAGGTATGAAGTATAAAGCTTCAACTTAGAGCATAAAATCAGATCATGAGTGAAGAATGAAGTGAAGAAATGGTGGGTATTTATAGATTTCCTAGAACCGTTAGATCGTTCATCGATAAACGAGCTTCGATCTTGAACTTCCATGTGTCACCCATGGTTTACAAAACATGGGGAATTCAAAAACCATCAAAAGGTATTGCAAAACAAGGATCAAAACCATCCATGTGTGGCACATTGTTTTACAATTCTATGGGTGTCCAAAACTAGCTCATGGTATTGAGAAAGTTACATAAAAGCCCCTGAAAACAACCCGGTTGTCAAAAATAGGCCTGCTGTTGCTGAAACTGATTTTTTCTGCCCAGATGAGGTTGTGGCATGCCGCCTCAGCACAACCATTAGGCTGTGGCGTGACGCCACCACTAGCCAGATCCAGAAACTTTGCCAAAATGGCAGAAATGGTCCCTGCAACACTTTTAAGCCATTTTCGATGCGTTTAAACCCCGTTAACCCATTTTCAAGGCTCTAAAAGGATGTTAAAGCATAGGGGACTTCAAGAATGCTTAAAAATATCTCGGATTTCGGTTCCTTTGGTCGTACGGTTGCGTTATTCGGTTAATTACAACGAAAACTCGAACGGACGCAAAAACGATCCAAATTGCGCGACGAATGGTATTTTTGCATTCCAGTCACTAAAATAAAATATTTTAATAATTACAAAAAATTTTGGATATCCGGATATGCTCGGAACGTGAGATATGCGCGATAATGCAAACTTATGCACTTTTTGATGCTTTTAGTCCTTGTTTGATCAAAAAGTTTATTTTCGCATACCGAACTCCTCAAAGCCTATTTCTAAGTTATGTAAAGGATATTTATGGTATGTTTAACTTATGATCAAGTTCCGGAATGTTCGTTATCATACAAATCGGTAAAGTTTCGCAGTTTGACACAAATAGTCCCTGCGATCGAATATACTTGATTTCAACACACCAAACCATCCAAAACTTATTTCTAAGTTATGTAAAGGTTATTTAAGGTATGTTAAGCCTATGTCACTATTCCGGAGTGTCTGTTGCGTTAAAATGATTACGTTTACGCATCAGTTCGCGTATAACTTTCCAGAAAGCGATTTAGAGCTCGAAATCGAACACGAATTGATATGTGCAAATGATACACATATTTATACAAATCCCAAGTATGAAACACAATATTTCATTGGTTTGGTATTTGTTTGATGGTCGTAGTGACACAGGTGTCATAGTAAGGGTCAAAGAGCGTGCACGATACTGTAACGAACAAGATTTCAGTCCACTGTGAACCGAAAATGGGCAAAAAGTTGAATTTTCATTACTAAATGCTTAAGTACTGCTGATTAGTGATTACCCTTTATATAGTATCGGTTTATTTGCATACTTTTGTCGTGTCTTGAAGCAGGATGTGCTATGTAAGTTGGTATATGTAATTCTTTTAACACCGAATAGCCAAGATTTGGAACTATTCGGCTATTATGTAATATAAAAACTTACGTTGATTGTGGAAAGATGTTTGATTTCACATGGGATGAAAATGAAATTACTTCTAAATGGTCACGGTATGCTTAGGTGTTGTTTAGTGTCAGGATATTGAAAAAACATGTTTACTTCCTTTGTTAATACCAAGATGCTCTTTTTTCGTTTTTATTGTTATGTTTCAAATTTCTGTTGAGTTTCCGATATTTTTAGAATTTTGTAACAAGCGAATAATGTTTATTAACCAATCTTCAGTTCTGGCTGGTAATCGGGTGGATAAACCACCGCCACTGCAATTCCGTGTGATTCTCCAAAGCTTTGTTGCAATGTGCTGGTACGTGTTTTTAGTTTATAACAAAGACTGAAAGGTCTATTAGGTTACGTTGTTTTTCACCATTCTTTTATCATCATTATTCATTGATAACAAATTGATGAACTAGACCAAATTTTCTTTATCTTCAAACTTGATGTAAAATTCAAATCAAACTAGAATGTTAAGTTTTAACTTTATTTGAATTAAAGGGTGTGAATGTAAAATTTGTCTAACATGAGATCATGGAGTTTGACTTTAAGAAATCATCAACGAAATTGGTCAACTTTATTTGCAAGAATTGGTTTTAACTTTATTTGAATTATAGGTACCGTATAATTCTCTTTCTTATTGCAAGAATTGGCTTGGATCTAAAGTTAATAAAATGTGGTATGCATGGTTTTCTAAAAGCCACCCGTGTTTGCACACGTGTCTTACCACTAGTAAAAAGATAATAAAAGAAACCATGTTGGGACACTTGTCATCATATTAGGCCGTATACTCTATGGATAATTATCATTTAGTTTGATTTCTTCTAATTAATTATAGATAGTCTTCTACGAAATATTATTTAGTTTAATCTCTTCTACCTAATTATAGATAATTATTATTTATATCTATACAAATAATAATTAAAATAAAAAGATATTAATGGTAGCAATTATAATTAGAACATAATAATACAAGTAACACTGCTAATAATGATATTAATAAAAAAACAATATTTTTTGTCATATGTATATTAACAGTTATAATTAAAAAAAATATATAATATTTACTTATAACAAGATTTAAATATAAATACGAATTAAAGAAACACTAATAAAATATAATCGATTACAAATATAAATATACTTTTGTCTCAAAATGTTTTTCCCGAACCATTAAACTTTACGAGCATATAGGTGATGATAATGTACCTGCCATTTACATGTGCTCAATCATTTTAGAAATTTTAAAAGCTAAACATTAATTACTGTATGTGTTTTATTATATATTTACTTTTAGTCATTTAGATTTTAAAATCTTGATATCAGATTATCAAAGAATTTCATAACTAATACAATTAAACTTTCTAAAAGAATGATGATAAACGTGGATTAAGTTATTCCATTTATATATTAAATCAAACAGATTATATGTTTATTTAAAAATAAAATTCGGATAAAGAGGAGTTTGATAAATCAAATTGGGATAGACAGGAAAAATACATGGTTTTAAAGATATAATATTTTTATAGTATATAAAATTATATTTATTCAATTCGTACAATACTTATGATTTATATATGTATAACTTTTTAATATATAAAATTACATTTATTCAACCCGTGTAATACACGGGGTTATAACCTAGTACCATATAATAAAATAAACCAATGAGGGGACACATGTCATTCATTGGAACCATCTATTTTTTAGTTTTCTCATCTTTATCTCCTACTTAATTATAATTAATATTAATTAGAAGATAATTATAAAATAAAATTTAATATAAATTTAAACAATTCGTATAGAAGATAATATAGTCTTTTGAAATATTTATTAGATTTCAAAATTATTTAACTTGAAATTAAGAAAAGACGTAAATTAAATATAAATTAATATAATGTAAAGAGTTAAATGTCATTTTAGTCCTTGTGGTTTGGGTCATTTTATCATTTTAGTACAAAGGTTTTATAATACACATGGTTTATAAAGACAAACAAGATATAACTTTTGATTGATTGTTATATAAAATTACATGTACTCAACCCATACAATACACGAGGTTCTTAAAAATGTAATTTTTTTCATTATTTAATATATAAAATTAAATTTACTTAACCGTGCAATACATGGGGTTCTTAAATATATAATTTTTTATTATTTAATATATAAAATTACATTTATTCAACCTATGTAATAAACGAGATTTTTAAAGATATATTGTTTTATTATTTGGTATATAAAATTGCATTTATTCAACCCGTATAATAAACGAGGTTTCTAAAGATATTTTTTTATTATTTGGTATATAAAATATAATATTATATTATATTTATTCAACCCGTGTATTACACGGAGTTCTAACCTAGTAAACTTAATATAGCAAAATGCGAATCAATTATACAATTATAAATTTAATAATCAAATTATTCTTACGATTGTCACGAATATTTAGTTTGTCATTGATCATGATTTCATATACATATAAAATAAGGTTAGATGGATTAAGTAACATGTTGGAAATATACTCTTTGGTATGGTTCAAATCATTACTAATAAATCTCAGACAAACATGTCGATTATACCAACACAAAACACATAAATGAAATTAGAGAACATACATAGGGCATGCCTCAAATCGTTACTAATAAATCGACGACAAACATGTCGATTATACCCAACACACATAAATGAAATCAGAGAACTTACCAGAGGCGTCTCCGAGAATTCACGTACCTTGTTCGAGCTTTAAAAAATATGCCCTTCCGTACAGTGGTGAAGCTTGAGATTTCCGATCGAGGGATCGAAAACGTATATACCTAATAAAATTATAAAGCCAGGGGGTCGAAAACATATATACCTGAAAAATTATATACGAAAACTACATACCGGACACTAACAAGCGAAAAGTTTGGGGGGTCGGGCAAGCCCCCGACCCCTACAAAGTTGCACCCCTGCTTCTGTAATGTTTTATTATTATTTAAAAAACTAATAATCAAATTAGTATTGGGCTCAATAACCCTAATGCCAAGTGGGCTAAATTCTAAAACATAAAAAATTATTTGTAAATGGGCCTATATTGGAATTGGTACGTGTTTACTATTTAAAAAAATAACATATACATATTGGATTTTTTTTAAATCGCGTGCCCCTCAAAATTACGGACCTGGTGCGGGGGTTCTCCCCGCACACCATCAAAGCCGGCACTGGAACATACATAGGGCATGCCTGCATGGACCTTAATACTTAAAAGAGAAATTGATAAAGATCTTATATTTAAAATTTAACTAGAATTACGACCCGCCGCAATTGCGGCGGGGTTCTTTAGTTATAACTAAGTCGATTTAGGACGCGCACGTTATGTTGAACCTGTTAAACGGGAAAAAATAGACGATGTAAAAACGTTCACCCACACATGCACGTTGCGTCGTGTTAACTCGCAAAATTTAGAACGAAACGTAAAAAGCTAAACCAAAGACGCACGTTGCAATGTGTTAAGTCACAAAATTTTGAACGAAGCATAAAGCGAAAAATTTGCGGAAAACGAAAACTATAAATGACCAAAGTTGAAAGTAAAAAAAGTTGTGATGATATATTGCAAAAGATAAAAAGTTTTGTGTTAAAAGTAAAAAAACAAATAGTTTTAGTTTAAAAGTAATTTATGAAACACTTTTGGGTGAAAAGTAAAAAAATCAATTTTTTTTTTTTGAAAAACCCCCAAAGCCAAGGTTACAACAACCATATGCATAACCATTTTTTCTTTGGAAAACCCCCCAAAGCCAAGATTACAACACATAAGTAAAAAAAATCAAAGTGGTTAAATCGCAATAGATGAAAACTTTTGAATTAGAAGTAAAAAATCAAATTAATCAAAGTGGTTAAATTACCATATATTAAAACTTTAAACTTAAATTGTTAAAGATTAAAACTTTAGGGTTTAAAAGGAAACAAAGATTAAAAATTTTAAACTTAAATTATCAAAGAATAAAACTTTAGGGTAAATTGTCAAAGATTAAAACTTTAGGGTTAAAAAGGAAACAAAGATTAGAAGTTTAAACTTAAATACCACCCGCCGCAATGCGGCAGGGATTCATTAGTTATATATCAAATTAGATAAAAGTCAAATATCTCTTACATGACCGTGAACCTGTGTGTAAAACATAAAAAGAATAACTAAGTTGATCTCTGACCCGCGCGTTGCGACAGACTTATCAAACGGGGGAAATAGATGCGTTGCGAAAGGCCTGTCAAACAGAAAAAAAATAGATGAAAAAACGTTGAAACCGCACACGCACGTTGCGGCGTGTTACCTCGGAAAATTTAG